>NC_137140.1:13969683-14302183 GCF_949319135.1 Squalius cephalus | reverse complement strand
CAAAATATCTCTCTTCCTCTTGGTCCGAGCTAGTTACTGTAAATTAGAAAGTTGTCCGTCTTGATGAGAACAATACACATACCAAGTTTTGTTGCTGTTGATAAAACTAACCCCCCCCACTTTTGACTAAAGGTGGCGCTACTGAGCCATTTCACCACGCCCGTTTCTGAAACTTTGCACATGTCTACTGGATAATAAATGTGATGTGTCTGTCGAGTTTCATGCATTTTCAAGCATGTGAAGAGTCTCAAAAGCATCCGAAAAGAATAGTAAAGTTTGATGCGTTGCCACGGCAACAGTATCTAAGATATCAATAATCCTTTCACAGGTCTACATCTGCCGTGTGTCTACATTATACACAAAGTTTGAAGCAAATCGGGTAAAAATAAGAGGGTGATTTCAAAGCATTTTGAAAGTGACACACTTCCTGTTGCCAGTTGGTGGCGCTATAACTTTGACTCACAAATGTCACATCCATGTGATCGGCCTCTTACAACTAACACACTGCTGAAGTTTCATCAAGATCAGTTAATGTATGCAAAAGTTATAACACACTTCCTGTTTGAATTATTCGCCATAAATTCGTTTCCTTGCCACGGCCAAACCGTTCGAGATATCAAAAATCCGTCCGCAATTTAGCATCCTCAATGTCTTGACTTCATGCCGACCGAGTTTGGAGGCGAATGGATGAATTTCCTAGGAGGAGTACATCAAATTCCACAGCATGCGTTTCCAAACAACCCATAATAGCTGACTTCCTGTTGGTCTGGCGTAAAACTTAGAGCACGAAAGTTGTTCGGCCCGATGAGGTCTATATGTGTACCGAGTTTCATATTATTACATGCAAGCGTGTCTGATTTATGGACAAGTGTTCGGATCCCGTTCCAGGGGGCGCTGTCGAGGCCCCCTGCCACGCCCGGGTACCAGCTTCAGCCCGGCCCTGATGGCCGCGGGTTCTGACCTGTGTGCAAAATTTCAAGAGTTTTCGAGCATGTTAAGGGCCCCAAAAGTGCCCGAAAGGTTGACAAAATAATAATAATAATAATAATAATAATAATAATAATCCTACCGAAAACAATAAGGCCTTCGCCCTTTCAGGGCTTGGGCCCTAATAAACAATAATCCTACCGAAAACAATAGGGCCTTCGCCCTTTCAGGGCTTGGGCCCTAATAAATGTAGCTGCGAGCAGCGATTACGGGCCCAAGCCGGTGGCACCGCAACCCCGGTGCCTTTAGTTACCTAAAGGCACCGGGGTGGCGGTACCGCCGGCTTTGGCCCTTCATCGCTGCTCGCAGCTATATTTATATATATATATATATATATATATATATATATATATATATAAAAGACAGAAAATATTACTTGACTTACCTTATTCTGATTTTATGATACACTCAAAATATTCCACAACAAATCCTTTAAATTTAATGTAAAAATAAAAATGAAAGTAAGCAGTGTTGGGCTCACGTAACCCTCTCATTAGAATCAAAATGTTTCAACATGTGCGATGTATTTGGATGCTAAACTATTCTTTATTATAGGCTTTGTTCTTCACTTGTGTTCCAATATCGACGGAAAAAATCATCCTCTTCACACGCGCAAAAATGTGCTTGAAACATCACAGTGGAGCGGTGCTTACTGTGAATGTACGAATTGTACTACTGACTATTTAGAGCAGTGTAATTTTTATATGTTAGGTTAACTATTTTATTATTATATTTTATTAAGGCTATAATGAACAGGCTGCGATGTCAAGATTGCAATGCTGGAATGTGTGTGTGTGTGTGTGTGTGTGTGTGTGTGTGTGTATGTGTGTTCATGTTTTTCTATCCCGGTGGGGACTACAACCTGAATGCACACAGACTCATGGGGACTCGTGTCACAGTGGGGACCTAAATAGAGGTCCCCATGGGTAAACAAGCTTATAAATCATACAGAATGAGTTTTTTTGGAAATGTAAAAATGCAGAAAGTTTTCTGAGATAGGTAGGTTTAGGGGTAGGGTTAGTGTGAGGAGATAGAATACACAGTTTGTACAGTATAAAAACCATTAAGTCTATGGAGCCTGGACCCGATGACAACGCAGTGCTGAAGTGCCAACTAGTCTCTCCCTATGGAGGATCCCTTTACCACTCTACAGATAAAGCGTCGTTGGGAAACTCAATTCGCGTATCTACCCCGAATTGATAAAATAAAATAAAATTCTGTATCAAAATTTATAAGG
Organism: Squalius cephalus; assembly: GCF_949319135.1. Lineage (NCBI taxonomy): Eukaryota > Metazoa > Chordata > Actinopteri > Cypriniformes > Leuciscidae > Squalius > Squalius cephalus. The sequence continues at coordinate 14,299,959 of NC_137140.1, read as the reverse complement.
AAAGACCAGTACTTTGTTTAGGCTTGGTTTGTAGGGAATTACAAACCTGCGTACATATATTCAAACGCACATAACTATAGAACCACTTCTTAATGCGCATGTGACCGCCATCAGCGTTTCTCACAGGTTCGCGTTTAAAGTCTATGTAGAGAGAATTGTGTCGTCTTAGCGGCCCCTAATTTAATAACAAATGATTGTTGCGACGGAAGCGAATCAATCATAACTAACCTTAGCTGGAAAATAACTTTACTAAAGAACCGCTATAAAGCCAAAACAATCTCTGTTACCATAAATTATAAGTTTATCTCTGTAAAGCTGCTTTGAAACAATCTACATTGTTAAAAGTGCTATATAAATGAAGATGACTTGACTTGACTATGGAGAGTCCCCACAAAGATAGTAAACCGTGTGTGTGTGTGTGTGTGTGTGTGTGTGTGTGTGTGTGGCGTGGGCGTGATTGAACAGTGGACACATAAAAACATACTCCGTCATTATACAGGACGACATTCAAACTGCAAAGTGTTAACTTATATTTGTGTACAGTCGCAATAAAACACAACATTGTGCTTTTGTAAAATAATTTCAAGCAATCCACCCCCCGAAAGGCGCTAATTTTAAAATTAAACTAAAATGCTCATGGCTGCACGGGCATTCATAACGGTGTGCATCCACGGCGAGGAACGAGCAGAACAGAGTGAACGTTTTTCAGTTAATTCCTACTTCCATAGGAATTAATTTGAAACGCTCGCTCAACCACTATCAATGTCAGTGTGGACGAGCATATTTTACTTTCGTTTTTAAGTTGGCGATTCAAAAGCCCCCAGCGGTGTCACACGTCGATTAACCGGTGGTAAAATATTCTCACCGTCACAAACCTAGTATATTTTTATGTAGATACAATAGGCCTACCTGATTTTGAACACAAGAGGGCAGTATAGCCCTATGTATGACTTGACTTTTATGGGACTAAATAGTACAATTACTATTTTTAAACTTATAAATAATTATTAAATTGAAAAAAAAAAAAAGAATAAAATGGGTTTAGTTGTGATATTTGTATACTTTTATATAGAAATAAATGGTTTTTAATTACATTTTTAGAAGATGAGGCTTTTAGTGTTTCCTTTTTGTACATTACTTTAGTCCCTCACTATAGCAAAACCGTTTGAAATGTTTAATATCCGTTCACAATTTAGCATCTTTAATGTATTTTCATCATTTTGAAAAAGTTTGGTGTGAATAAAATAAACCAGTTAGGAAGAGTAGCTAAAAACTCAGAGTCTGAAATATCCAAAAAATCCACATTCAAACCAAAATATCTGACTTCCTTTTGCTCTGAGCTAATAACTGTAAATTAGAAAGTTGTCCGGCTCGGTGAGACCAATATATATTCTGATTTTTGTAACTGTTGGTAAAACTAACCCCCCCACTTTTTTCAAAAGCATGTTGAAAGTGACACACTTCCTGCTGCCAGTTGGTGGCGCTATAACTTTGACTCACAATAGTTACATCCATCTGATCAGCCTCTTACCACGAACACACTGCTGAAGTTTCATCAAGATCAGTTAATGTGTGCAGAAGTTATACCACTTCGTGTTTCTCTTTTCTCGCCATAAATTCGTGTCCTCGCCACGGCCAAACCGTTCGAGATATCAAAAATCCGTCCGCAATTTAGCATCCTCAATGTCTTGACTTCATGCTGACCGAGTTTGGAGGTGATTGGATGAATTCTCTAGGAGGAGTACATCAAATTCCACAGCATGCGTTTTTCAAACAACCCATAATAGCCGACTTCCTGTTGGGCGGAGCTAATAACTTAGAGTGCGGAAGTTGTTCAGCCTGATGAGATCTATATGTGTACCGAGTTTCATATTAATTCATGCAAGCGTGTTTGATATATGGATCAAGTTTTCGGACCCCGTTCAAGGGGGCGCTGTCGAGCCCCCCTGCCACGCCCAGGTACCAGCTTCAGCCCGGCCCTGATGGCCGCAGGTTCTGACCTGTGTGCAAAGTTTCAAGAGTTTTCGAGCACGTTAAGGGCCCCAAAAGACCCTGAAACCTTTAAAAACAATTATAAAAGCAACTTTCTCCTAACAGACAAATCCCCCACACCCCACACACACACACAGAGAGACACAGATACAGAGAGAGAGAGAGAGAGAGAGAATTCTCCAAAAAATCACATTCAAACCAAAATATCTGACTTCCTGTTGGTCGGAGCTAATAACTCTAAATTAGAAAGTTGTCCGGCTCGATGAGAACAATATACATACCGATTTTTGTGATTCTAGGAAAAACTAAGCCCCCATTTTTGACTAAAGGTGGCGCTACTGAGCCATTCCACCACGCCCGTTTCTGAAACTTTGCACATGACTACTAGGTAATAAATGTAATGTGTCTGTCGAGTTTCATGCAATTTCAAGCATGCTAAGAGTCTCAAAAGCATCAAAAAAGAATATTAAAGTTTGATGCGTTGCCATGGCAACAGTATCTAAGATATCAATAATCCTTTCACAGGTCTACATCTGCCGTGTGTCTACATTATACACATAAAGTTTGAAGCAAATCGGGTAAAAATAAGAGAGTGATTTCAAAGCATTTTGAAAGTGACACACTTCCTGCTGCCAGTTGGTGGCGCTATAACTTTGACTCACAATAGTCGCATCCAGCCTACTGCTGAAGTTTCATCAAGATCAGTTAATGTATGCAGAAGTTATAACACACTTCCTGTGTCCCATTATTCGCCATAAATTCGTTTCCTCGCCCCGGCCAAACCGTTCAAGATATCAAAAATCCGTTCACAATTTAGCATCCTCAATGTCTTGACTTCATTCACACCGAGTTTGGTGGCGATCGGATGAATTCCCTAGGAGGAGTATTTCACATTCCATTGTATGCGATTTCCAAACAACGTATAATAACCGACTTCCTGTTGGGCTGGTTTAAAACTTAGAGCACGAAAGTTGTTCGGCCCAATGAGATCTATATGTGTACTGAGTTTCATATTATTACATGCAAGCGTGTTTGATTTATGGACCAAGTTTTCAGACACCATTCCAGGGGGCGCTGTCGAGCCCCCCTGCCACGCCCGGGTACCAGCTTCAGTCCGGCCCTGATGGCCGCAGGTTGTGACGTGTGTGCAAAATTTCAAGAGTTTTTGAGCATGTTAAGGGCCCCAAAAGTGCCCGAAAGGTTGACAAAATAATAATAATAATAATAATAATAATAAATAATCCTACCGGAAACAATAGGGCCTTCGCCCTTTCAGGGCTTGGGCCCTAATTAAAGCTGCAAGCAGCGATGAAAGGGCCCTCGCACCCGTGCCATCAACACTCGGTGGCTTTAGGAAGACAGAGCATGGTTGGGAAATGTACATTTAAGGAGGTATATATAGTAAGAGTATGTCAAAGTCAGTTACAAAATGTTTTGTATAATGGTGATAATAGCATGCTTCATGACTCAGCTAAGTGTTGCTAGCATGTTTAGTCTGTTTCTAGCATGCTTAGTACACAATAATTATGTGGTTAGTACTGCATTACTGTGTTAACCATGTCAGTTTCTGTTGCCAGTAGGTGGCGTTATGACTATAGCTGAATATGAGCATGGATGTGTGTTCAGGACAGAACTCTTATCAAACGTGTGAAGTTTGGTGCAAATTGGAAATTGCCTTCTTGAGTAACAAAAAAAATGGTTCATTGAATTAGCATTCTTTAGCACTTAGCTAAGCATTGTTAGCATGTTTTAACATGTTTCTAGCATGTTTAGAACTCTATGGCATTTTTAACATGTTGCTAGAACGGCATCAACGTGTTAAACATGTCACTTCCTGTTGCCAGTAGGTGGCGCTAATACTATAAATGAACATTCTCATGTAGACGTATTCAGGCCATGACTCTTATCAAAAGTGTGAAGTTTGGGGCAGATTGGACATTCCATGCCTGAGTTACAGCAAATTCCTATTTAATTGCAATAATAGCATGCTTTAGCACTTAGCTAAGAGTTTGCTAGCATGTTTTAGCATGTTTCTAGTATGTTGTTAGCATGTTTAACACTTGCTGGCACTTTTTTATATGTTATTAGGAGTCCATAACAGTGTTAAACATGTCACTTCCTGTTGCCAGCAGGTGGCGCTATGACTGTAACTGAATATAAGCATGGTCATGTGTTCAGGACAGAACGCTTATCAAAAGTGTGAAGTTTGGGGCAGATTGGACATTCCATGCCTGAGTTACAGCAAATTCATATTTAATTGCAGTAATATCATTCTTTAGCACTTAGCTAAGTGTTTGCTAGTATGTTTTAGCATGTCTCTAGTATGTTGGTAGGATGTTTAGCACCTACTGGCATTTTTTTATATGTTATTAGGAGTCAAGAACAGTGTTAAACGTCACTTCCTGTTGCCAGCAGGTGGCGCTATGAATATAACTAAATATGAGCATGGACATGTGTTCAAGAGATAACTCTTATCAAACGTGTGAAGTTTGGGGTAGATTGTACATTGCCTTCTTGAGTAACAACAAAGTCCTGTTTCATTGAATTAGCATGCTTTAGCACTTAGCTAAGTATTGCTAGCATGTTTTAATATGTTTCTAGCATGTTTAGAACTCAATGGCATTTTTAACATGTTGCTAGAACGGCATCAACGTGTTAAACATGTCACTTCCTGTTGCCAGTAGGTGGCGCTATTACTATAACTGAATTTGAGCATAGACATGTGTTCAGGCCATGATTCTTATCAAACGTGTGAAGTTTGGGGCAGATTGGACATTCCATGCCTGGGTTACAGCAAATTCCTATTTAATTGCAGTGATAGCATGCTTTAGCACTTAGCTAAGTGTTTGCTAGCATGTTTCTAGTATGTTGCTAACCTGTTTAGCACTTGCTGGCTCTTTTTTATATGTTATTAGGAGACCACAACAGTGTTAAACATGTCACTTCCTGTTGACAGCAGGTGGCGCTATTACTATAACTGAATATTCTCATGTAGATGTGTTCAGGCCATGACTCGTATCAAACGTGTGAAGTTTGGGGCAGATTGGACATTCCATGCCTGTGTTACAGCAAATTCCTATTTAATTGCAGCAATAGCATGCTTTAGCACTTAGCTAAGTGTTTGCTAGCATGTTTTAGCATGTTTCTAGTATGTTGTTAGCATGTTTAGCACTTGCTGGCACTTTTTTTATATGTTTTTATATGTCCACAACAGTGTTTAACATGTCACTTCCTGTTGCCAGCAGGTGGCACTATGACTGTAACTGAATATGAGCATGGTCATGTGTTCAGGACAGAACGTTTATTAAAAGTGTGAAGTTTGGCGCAGATTGGACATTGCCTTCTTGAGTAACAACAACATCCTGTTTTATTGAATTAGCATGCTTTAGCACTTAGCTAAGTATTGCTAGCATGTTTTAACATGTTTCTAGCATGTTTAGAAGTCAATGGCATTTTTAACATGTTGCTAGAATGGCATCAACGTGTTAAACATGACACTTCCTGTTACCAGTAGGTGGCGCTATTACTATAACTGAATGTTCTCATGTAGATGTGTTCAGGACAGAACGCTTATCAAAAGTGTGAAGTTTGGGGCAGATTGGACATTCCATGCCTGAGTTACAGCAAATTCCTATTTAATTGCAATAATAGCATGCTTTAGCACTTAGCTAAGAGTTTGCTAGCATCTTTTAGCATGCTTCTAGTATGTTGTTAGCATGTTTAGCACTTGCTGGCACTTTTTTATATGTTATTAGGAGTCCATAACAGTGTTAAACATGTCACTTCCTGTTGCCAGCAGGTGGCGCTATGACTGTAACTGAATATTAGCATGGTCATGTGTTCAGGACAGAACGCTTATCAAAAGTGTGAAGTTTGGGGCAGATTGGACATTCCATGCCTGAGTTACAGCAACTTCCTGTTTCATGGCGAAACATCGAAATTTGTAAGGCCGCCGAGGACCCGCCCTTTGACGAAAACTCAAGATCTTCGCAATTTAACGTCGCAAAGGCCTTAAGATTACACTCACCAAATTTGAAGATGATCAGATTAAAACTGTAGGAGGAGTTCGTTAAAGTACGAGGCCTGAAAATGGCAAAAACTGCACAAAAATCTGAGAGGAAGTTCAAAATGGCTGACTTCCTGTTGTGTTTAGGGCTATGCTCCAAGAGACTTTTTTGTAGGTATTAGGTCATTACATGTATGTACCGAATTTCGTGCACGTACGTGGAACGTTGCGGGAGGCGCACTCCGTTGAACTTTTATAGGTGGCGCTATCGAGCCATTTTGCCCCGTCCAATTCTGAAACCTATATCAGATGTAAATTTTCGCCAGTTCTGACGCGTGTGCAAAGTTTCGTGAGTTTTCGAGCATGTTTAGGCCCTCAAAAATGCAATTAAATGCGGAGAAGAAGAAGAAGAAGAAGAAGAATAATAATTAAAGCTGCAAGCAGCGATGAAAGGGCCCTCGCACCCGTGCCATCAACACTCGGTGGCTTTAGGAAGGCAGAGCATGGTTGGGAAATGTACATTTAAGGAGGTATATATAGTAAGAGTATGTCAAAGTCAGTTACAAAATGTTTTGTATAATGGTGATAATAGCATGCTTCATGACTCAGCTAAGTGTTGCTAGCATGTTCAGTCTGTTTCTAGCATGCTTAGTACACAATAATTATGTGGTTAGTACTGCATTACTGTGTTAACCATGTCAGTTTCTGTTGCCAGTAGGTGGCGTTATGACTATAACTGAATATGAGCATGGATGTGTGTTCAGGACAGAACTCTTATCAAACATGTGAAGTTTGGTGCAAATTGGACATTGCCTTCTTGAGTAACAACAAAGTCATGTTTCATTGAATTAGCATTCTTTAGAACTTAGCTAAGCATTGTTAGCATGTTTTAACATGTTGCTAGAACGGCATCAACGTGTTAAACATGTCACTTCCTGTTGCCAGTTGGTGGCGCTATTACTATAACTGAACATTCTCATGTAGATGTGTTCAGGCCATGACTCTTATCAAAAGTGTGAAGTTTGGGGCAGATTGGACATTCCATGCCTGAGTTACAGCAAATTCCTATTTAATTGCAATAATAGCATGCTTTAGCACTTGGCTAAGAGTTTGCTAGCATGTTTTAGCATGTTTCTAGTATGTTGTTAGCATGTTTAACACTTGCTGGCACTTTTTTATATGTTATTAGGAGTCCACAACAGTGTTAAACATGTCACTTCCTGTTGCCAGCAGGTGGCGCTATGACTGTAACTGAATATAAGCATGGTCATGTGTTCAGGACAGAACGCTTATCAAAAGTGTGAAGTTTGGGGCAGATTGGACATTCCATGCCTGAGTTACAGCAAATTCATATTTAATTGCAGTAATATCATTCTTTAGCACTTAGCTAAGTGTTTGCTATTATGTTTTAGCATGTCTCTAGTATGTTGGTAGGATGTTTAGCACCTACTGGCATTTTTTTATATGTTATTAGGAGTCAAGAACAGTGTTAAACGTCACTTCCTGTTGCCAGCAGGTGGCGCTATGACTATAACTAAATATGAGCATGGACATGTGTTCAAGAGATAACTCTTATCAAACGTGTGACGTTTGGGGTAGATTGTACATTGCCTTCTTGAGTAACAACAAAGTCCTGTTTCATTGAATTAGCATGCTTTAGCACTTAGCTAAGTATTGCTAGCATGTTTTAATATGTTTCTAGCATGTTTAGAACTCAATGGCATTTTTAACATGTTGCTAGAACGGCATCAACGTGTTAAACATGTCACTTCCTGTTGCCAGTAGGTGGCGCTATTACTATAACTGAATTTGAGCATAGGCATGCGTTCAGGCCATGATTCTTATCAAACATGTGAAGTTTGGGGCAGATTGGACGTTCCATGCCTGAGTTACAGCAAATTCCTATTTAATTGCAGTAATAGCATGCTTTATCACTTAGCTAAGTGTTTGCTAGCATGTTTCTAGTATGTTGCTAACCTGTTTAGCACTTGCTGGCTCTTTTATATATGTTATTAGGAGACCACAACAGTGTTAAACATGTCACTTCCTGTTGACAGCAGGTGGCGCTATTACTATAACTGAATATTCTCATGTAGATGTGTTCAGGCCATGACTCTTAAAAGTGTGAAGTTTGGCGCATATTGGACATTGCCTTCTTGAGTAACAACAACATCCTGTTTCATTGAATTAGCATGCTTTACCACTTAGCTAAGTATTGCTAGCATGTTTTAACATTAGCTAGCATGTTTTAACATGTTTCTAGCATGTTTAGACCTCAATGGCATTTTTAACATGTTGCTAGAATGGCATCAACGTGTTAAACATGACACTTCCTGTTGCCAGTAGGTGGCGCTATTACTATAACTGAATATTCTCATGTAGATGTGTTCAGGACAGAACGCTTATCAAAAGTGTGAAGTTTGGGGCAGATTGGACATTCCATGCCTGAGTTACAGCAAATTCCTATTTAATTGCAATAATAGCATGCTTTAGCACTTAGCTAAGAGTTTGCTAGCATGTTTTAGCATGCTTCTAGTATGTTGTTAGCATGTTTAGCACTTGCTGGCACTTTTTTATATGTTATTAGGAGTCCATAACAGTGTTAAACATGTCACTTCCTGTTGCCAGCAGGTGGCGCTATGACTATAACTGAATATGAGCATGGCCATGTGTTCAGGACAGAACTCTTATCAAACGTGTGAAGTTTGGGGCAGATTGGACATTCCATGCCTGAGTTACAGCAACTTCCTGTTTCATGGCGAAACATCGAAATTTGTAAGGCCGCCGAGGACCCGCCCTTCGACGAAAACTCAAGATCTTCGCAATTTAACGTCGCAAAGGCCTTAAGATTACACTCACCAAATTTGAAGATGATCAGATTAAAACTGTAGGAGGAGTTCGTTAAAGTACGAGGCCTGAAAATGGCAAAAACTGCACAAAAATCTGAGAGGAAGTTCAAAATGGCTGACTTCCTGTTGTGTTTAGGGCTATGCTCCAAGAGACTTTTTTGTAGGTATTAGGTCATTACACGTATGTACCGAATTTCGTGCACGTACGTTGAACGTTGCGGGAGGCGCACTCCGTTGAACTTTTATAGGTGGCGCTATCGAGCCATTTTGCCCCGTCCAATTCTGAAACCTATATCAGATGTAAATTTTCGCCAGTTCTGACGCGTGTGCAAAGTTTCGTGAGTTTTCGCGCATGTTTAGGCCCTCAAAAATGCAATTCAATGCGGAGAATAATAATAATAATAATAATTAAAGCTGCAAGCAGCGATGAAAGGGCCCTCGCACCCGTGCCATCAACACTCGGTGGCTTTAGGAAGACAGAGCATGGTTGGGAAATGTACATTTAAGGAGGTATATATAGTAAGAGTATGTCAAAGTCAGTTACAAAATGTTTTGTATAATGGTGATAATAGCATGCTTCATGACTCAGCTAAGTGTTGCTAGCATGTTTAGTCTGTTTCTAGCATGCTTAGTACACAATAATTATGTGGTTAGTACTGCATTACTGTGTTAACCATGTCAGTTTCTGTTGCCAGTAGGTGGCGTTATGACTATAACTGAATATGAGCATGGATGTGTGTTCAGGACAGAACTCTTATCAAACTTGTGAAGTTTGGTGCAAATTGGACATTGCCTTCTTGAGTAACAACAAAGTCATGTTTCATTGAATTAGCATTCTTTAGCACTTAGCTAAGCATTACTAGCATGTTTTAATATGTTTCTAGCATGTTTAGAACTCAATGGCATTTTTAACATGTTGCTAGAACGGCATCAACGTGTTAAACATGTCACTTCCTGTTGCCAGTAGGTGGCGCTATTACTATAACTGAACATTCTCATGTAGATGTGTTCAGGCCATGACTCTTATCAAAAGTGTGAAGTTTGGGGCAGATTGGACATTCCATGCCTGAGTTACAGCAAATTCCTATTTAATTGCAATAATAGCATGCTTTAGCACTTAGCTAAGAGTTTGCTAGCATGTTTTAGCATGTTTCTAGTATGTTGTTAGCATGTTTAACACTTGCTGGCACTTTTTTATATGTTATTAGGAGTCCATAACAGTGTTAAACATGTCACTTCCTGTTGCCAGCAGGTGGCGCTATTACTGTAACTGAATATAAGCATGGTCATGTGTTCAGGACAGAACGCTTATCAAAAGTGTGAAGTTTGGGGCAGATTGGACATTCCATGCCTGAGTTACAGCAAATTCATATTTAATTGCAGTAATATCATTCTTTAGCACTTAGCTAAGTGTTTGCTAGTATGTTTTATTATGTCTCTAGTATGTTGGTAGGATGTTTAGCATCTACTGGCATTTTTTTATATGTTATTAGGAGTCAAGAACAGTGTTAAACGTCACTTCCTGTTGCCAGCAGGTGGCGCTATGACTATAACTAAATATGAGCATGGACATGTGTTCAAGAGATAACTCTTATCAAACATGTGAAGTTTGGGGTAGATTGTACATTGCCTTCTTGAGTAACAACAAAGTCCTGTTTCATTGAATTAGCATGCTTTAGCACTTAGCTAAGTATTGCTAGCATGTTTTAATATGTTTCTAGCATGTTTAGAACTCAATGGCATTTTTAACATGTTGCTAGAACGGCATCAACGTGTTAAACATGTCACTTCCTGTTGCCAGTAGGTGGCGCTATTACTATAACTGAATTTGAGCATAGACATGTGTTCAGGCCATGATTCTTATCAAACGTGTGAAGTTTAGGGCAGATTGGACATTCCATGCCTGAGTTACAGCAAATTCCTATTTAATTGCAGTAATAGCATGCTTTAGCACTTAACTAAGTGTTTGCTAGCATGTTTCTAGTATGTTGCTAACCTGTTTAGCACTTGCTGGCTCTTTTTTATATGTTATTAGGAGACCACAACAGTGTTAAACATGTCACTTCCTGTTGACAGCAGGTGGCGCTATTACTATAACTGAATATTCTCATGTAGATGTGTTCAGGCCATGACTCTTATCAAACGTGTGAAATTTGGGGCAGATTGGACATTCCATGCCTGTGTTACAGCAAATTCCTATTTAATTGCAGCATTTGCATGCTTTAGCACTTAGCTAAGTGTTTGCTAGCATGTTTTAGCATGTTTCTAGTATGTTGTTAGCATGTTTAGCACTTGCTGGCACTTTTTTATATGTTTTTATATGTCCACAACAGTGTTTAACATGTCACTTCCTGTTGCCAGCAGGTGGCACTATGACTGTAACTGAATATGAGCATGGTCATGTGTTCAGGATAGAACGTTTATTAAAAGTGTGAAGTTTGGCGCAGATTGGACATTGCCTTCTTGAGTAACAACAACATCCTGTTTCATTGAATTAGCATGCTTTAGCACTTAGCTAAGTATTGCTAGCATGTTTTAACATGTTTCTAGCATGTTTAGAAGTCAATGGCATTTTTAACATGTTGCTAGAATGGCATCAACGTGTTAAACATGACACTTCCTGTTACCAGTAGGTGGCGCTATTACTATAACTGAATATTCTCATGTAGATGTGTTCAGTACAGAACGCTTATCAAAAGTGTGAAGTTTGGGGCAGATTGGACATTCCATGCCTGAGTTACAGCAAATTCCTATTTAATTGCAATAATAGCATGCTTTAGCACTTAGCTAAGAGTTTGCTAGCATGTTTTAGCATGCTTCTAGTATGTTGTTAGCATGTTTAGCACTTGCTGGCACTTTTTTATATGTTATTAGGAGTCCATAACAGTGTTAAACATGTCACTTCCTGTTGCCAGCAGGTGGCGCTATGACTATAACTGAATATGAGCATGGTCATGTGTTCAGGACAGAACTCTTATCAAACGTGTGAAGTTTGGGGCAGATTGGACATTCCATGCCTGAGTTACAACAACTTCCTGTTTCATGGCGAAACATCGAAATTTATCAGGCCGCCGAGGACCCGCCCTTTGACGAAAACTCAAGATCTTCGCAATTTAACGTCGCAAAGGCCTTAAGATTACACTCACCAAATTTGAAGATGATCAGATTAAAACTGTAGGAGGAGTTCGTTAAAGTACGAGGCCTGAAAATGGCAAAAACTGCACAAAAATCTGAGAGGAAGTTCAAAATGGCTGACTTCCTGTTGTGTTTAGGGCTATGCTCCAAGAGACTTTTTTGTAGGTATTAGGTCATTACATGTATGTACCGAATTTCGTGCACGTACGTGGAACGTTGCGGGAGGCGCACTCCGTTGAAATTTTATAGGTGGCGCTATCGAGCCATTTTGCCCCGTCCAATTCTGAAACCTATATCAGATGTAAATTTTCGCCAGTTCTGATGCGTGTGCAAAGTTTTGTGAGTTTTCGAGCATGTTTAGGCCCTCAAAAATGCAATTAAATGCGGAGAAGAATAATAATAATAATTAAAGCTGCAAGCAGCGATGAAAGGGCCCTCGCACCCGTGCCATCAACACTCGGTGGCTTTAGGAAGGCAGAGCATGGTTGGGAAATGTACATTTAAGGAGGTATATATAGTAAGAGTATGTCAAAGTCAGTTACAAAATGTTTTGTATAATGGTGATAATAGCATGCTTCATGACTCAGCTAAGTGTTGCTAGCATGTTCAGTCTGTTTCTAGCATGCTTAGTACACAATAATTATGTGGTTAGTACTGCATTACTGTGTTAACCATGTCAGTTTCTGTTGCCAGTAGGTGGCGTTATGACTATAACTGAATATGAGCATGGATGTGTGTTCAGGACAGAACTCTTATCAAACATGTGAAGTTTGGTGCAAATTGGACATTGCCTTCTTGAGTAACAACAAAGTCATGTTTCATTGAATTAGCATTCTTTAGAACTTAGCTAAGCATTGTTAGCATGTTTTAACATGTTGCTAGAACGGCATCAACGTGTTAAACATGTCACTTCCTGTTGCCAGTTGGTGGCGCTATTACTATAACTGAACATTCTCATGTAGATGTGTTCAGGCCATGACTCTTATCAAAAGTGTGAAGTTTGGGGCAGATTGGACATTCCATGCCTGAGTTACAGCAAATTCCTATTTAATTGCAATAATAGCATGCTTTAGCACTTGGCTAAGAGTTTGCTAGCATGTTTTAGCATGTTTCTAGTATGTTGTTAGCATGTTTAACACTTGCTGGCACTTTTTTATATGTTATTAGGAGTCCACAACAGTGTTAAACATGTCACTTCCTGTTGCCAGCAGGTGGCGCTATGACTGTAACTGAATATAAGCATGGTCATGTGTTCAGGACAGAACGCTTATCAAAAGTGTGAAGTTTGGGGCAGATTGGACATTCCATGCCTGAGTTACAGCAAATTCATATTTAATTGCAGTAATATCATTCTTTAGCACTTAGCTAAGTGTTTGCTATTATGTTTTAGCATGTCTCTAGTATGTTGGTAGGATGTTTAGCACCTACTGGCATTTTTTTATATGTTATTAGGAGTCAAGAACAGTGTTAAACGTCACTTCCTGTTGCCAGCAGGTGGCGCTATGACTATAACTAAATATGAGCATGGACATGTGTTCAAGAGATAACTCTTATCAAACGTGTGACGTTTGGGGTAGATTGTACATTGCCTTCTTGAGTAACAACAAAGTCCTGTTTCATTGAATTAGCATGCTTTAGCACTTAGCTAAGTATTGCTAGCATGTTTTAATATGTTTCTAGCATGTTTAGAACTCAATGGCATTTTTAACATGTTGCTAGAACGGCATCAACGTGTTAAACATGTCACTTCCTGTTGCCAGTAGGTGGCGCTATTACTATAACTGAATTTGAGCATAGGCATGCGTTCAGGCCATGATTCTTATCAAACATGTGAAGTTTGGGGCAGATTGGACGTTCCATGCCTGAGTTACAGCAAATTCCTATTTAATTGCAGTAATAGCATGCTTTATCACTTAGCTAAGTGTTTGCTAGCATGTTTCTAGTATGTTGCTAACCTGTTTAGCACTTGCTGGCTCTTTTATATATGTTATTAGGAGACCACAACAGTGTTAAACATGTCACTTCCTGTTGACAGCAGGTGGCGCTATTACTATAACTGAATATTCTCATGTAGATGTGTTCAGGCCATGACTCTTATCAAACGTGTGAAGTTTGGGGCAGATTGGACATTCCATGCCTGTGTTACAGCAAATTCCTATTTAATTGCAGCAATAGCATGCTTTAGCACTTAGCTAAGTGTTTGCTAGCATGTTTTAGCATGTTTCTAGTATGTTGTTAGCATGTTTAGCACTTGCTGGCACTTTTTTTATATGTTTTTATATGTCCACAACAGTGTTTAACATGTCACTTCCTGTTGCCAGCAGGTGGCACTATGACTGTAACTGAATATGAGCATGGTCATGTGTTCAGGACAGAACGTTTATTAAAAGTGTGAAGTTTGGCGCATATTGGACATTGCCTTCTTGAGTAACAACAACATCCTGTTTCATTGAATTAGCATGCTTTAGCACTTAGCTAAGTATTGCTAGCATGTTTTAACATGTTTCTAGCATGTTTAGACCTCAATGGCATTTTTAACATGTTGCTAGAATGGCATCAACGTGTTAAACATGACACTTCCTGTTGCCAGTAGGTGGCGCTATTACTATAACTGAATATTATCATGTAGATGTGTTCAGGACAGAACGCTTATCAAAAGTGTGAAGTTTGGGGCAGATTGGACATTCCATGCCTGAGTTACAGCAAATTCCTATTTAATTGCAATAATAGCATGCTTTAGCACTTAGCTAAGAGTTTGCTAGCATGTTTTAGCATGCTTCTAGTATGTTGTTAGCATGTTTCGCACTTGCTGGCACTTTTTTATATGTTATTAGGAGTCCATAACAGTGTTAAACATGTCACTTCCTGTTGCCAGCAGGTGGCGCTATGACTATAACTGAATATGAGCATGGCCATGTGTTCAGGACAGAACTCTTATCAAACGTGTGAAGTTTGGGGGAGATTGGACATTCCATGCCTGAGTTACAGCAACTTCCTGTTTCATGGCGAAACATCGAAATTTGTAAGGCCGCCGAGGACCCGCCCTTCGACGAAAACTCAAGATCTTCGCAATTTAACGTCGCAAAGGCCTTAAGATTACACTCACCAAATTTGAAGATGATCAGATTAAAACTGTAGGAGGAGTTCGTTAAAGTACGAGGCCTGAAAATGGCAAAAACTGCACAAAAATCTGAGAGGAAGTTCAAAATGGCTGACTTCCTGTTGTGTTTAGGGCTATGCTCCAAGAGACTTTTTTGTAGGTATTAGGTCATTACACGTATGTACCGAATTTCGTGCACGTACGTGGAACGTTGCAGGAGGCGCACTCCGTTGAACTTTTATAGGTGGCGCTATCGAGCCATTTTGCCCCGTCCAATTCTGAAACCTATATCAGATGTAAATTTTCGCCAGTTCTGACGCGTGTGCAAAGTTTCGTGAGTTTTCGCGCATGTTTAGGCCCTCAAAAATGCAATTCAATGCGGAGAAGAATAATAATAATAATAATAAACAGAGCAATTCCAAGAGGGTCCTCACACCATCGGTGCTCGGGCCCTAATTAAAGCTGCAAGCAGCGATGAAAGGGCCCTCGCACCCGTGCCATCAACACTCGGTGGCTTTAGGAAGACAGAGCATGGTTGGGAAATGTACATTTAAGGAGGTATATATAGTAAGAGTATGTCAAAGTCAGTTACAAAATGTTTTGTATAATGGTGATAATAGCATGCTTCATGACTCAGCTAAGTGTTGCTAGCATGTTTAGTCTGTTTCTAGCATGCTTAGTACACAATAATTATGTGGTTAGTACTGCATTACTGTGTTAACCATGTCAGTTTCTGTTGCCAGTAGGTGGCGTTATGACTATAACTGAATATGAGCATGGATGTGTGTTCAGGACAGAACTCTTATCAAACTTGTGAAGTTTGGTGCAAATTGGACATTGCCTTCTTGAGTAACAACAAAGTCATGTTTCATTGAATTAGCATTCTTTAGCACTTAGCTAAGCATTACTAGCATGTTTTAATATGTTTCTAGCATGTTTAGAACTCAATGGCATTTTTAACATGTTGCTAGAACGGCATCAACGTGTTAAACATGTCACTTCCTGTTGCCAGTAGGTGGCGCTATTACTATAACTGAACATTCTCATGTAGATGTGTTCAGGCCATGACTCTTATCAAAAGTGTGAAGTTTGGGGCAGATTGGACATTCCATGCCTGAGTTACAGCAAATTCCTATTTAATTGCAATAATAGCATGCTTTAGCACTTAGCTAAGAGTTTGCTAGCATGTTTTAGCATGTTTCTAGTATGTTGTTAGCATGTTTAACACTTGCTGGCACTTTTTTATATGTTATTAGGAGTCCATAACAGTGTTAAACATGTCACTTCCTGTAGCCAGCAGGTGGCGCTATTACTGTAACTGAATATAAGCATGGTCATGTGTTCAGGACAGAACGCTTATCAAAAGTGTGAAGTTTGGGGCAGATTGGACATTCCATGCCTGAGTTACAGCAAATTCATATTTAATTGCAGTAATATCATTCTTTAGCACTTAGCTAAGTGTTTGCTAGTATGTTTTATTATGTCTCTAGTATGTTGGTAGGATGTTTAGCATCTACTGGCATTTTTTTATATGTTATTAGGAGTCAAGAACAGTGTTAAACGTCACTTCCTGTTGCCAGCAGGTGGCGCTATGACTATAACTAAATATGAGCATGGACATGTGTTCAAGAGATAACTCTTATCAAACATGTGAAGTTTGGGGTAGATTGTACATTGCCTTCTTGAGTAACAACAAAGTCCTGTTTCATTGAATTAGCATGCTTTAGCACTTAGCTAAGTATTGCTAGCATGTTTTAATATGTTTCTAGCATGTTTAGAACTCAATGGCATTTTTAACATGTTGCTAGAACGGCATCAACGTGTTAAACATGTCACTTCCTGTTGCCAGTAGGTGGCGCTATTACTATAACTGAATTTGAGCATAGACATGTGTTCAGGCCATGATTCTTATCAAACGTGTGAAGTTTAGGGCAGATTGGACATTCCATGCCTGAGTTACAGCAAATTCCTATTTAATTGCAGTAATAGCATGCTTTAGCACTTAACTAAGTGTTTGCTAGCATGTTTCTAGTATGTTGCTAACCTGTTTAGCACTTGCTGGCTCTTTTTTATATGTTATTAGGAGACCACAACAGTGTTAAACATGTCACTTCCTGTTGACAGCAGGTGGCGCTATTACTATAACTGAATATTCTCATGTAGATGTGTTCAGGCCATGACTCTTATCAAACGTGTGAAATTTGGGGCAGATTGGACATTCCATGCCTGTGTTACAGCAAATTCCTATTTAATTGCAGCATTTGCATGCTTTAGCACTTAGCTAAGTGTTTGCTAGCATGTTTTAGCATGTTTCTAGTATGTTGTTAGCATGTTTAGCACTTGCTGGCACTTTTTTATATGTTTTTATATGTCCACAACAGTGTTTAACATGTCACTTCCTGTTGCCAGCAGGTGGCACTATGACTGTAACTGAATATGAGCATGGTCATGTGTTCAGGATAGAACGTTTATTAAAAGTGTGAAGTTTGGCGCAGATTGGACATTGCCTTCTTGAGTAACAACAACATCCTGTTTCATTGAATTAGCATGCTTTAGCACTTAGCTAAGTATTGCTAGCATGTTTTAACATGTTTCTAGCATGTTTAGAAGTCAATGGCATTTTTAACATGTTGCTAGAATGGCATCAACGTGTTAAACATGACACTTCCTGTTACCAGTAGGTGGCGCTATTACTATAACTGAATATTCTCATGTAGATGTGTTCAGTACAGAACGCTTATCAAAAGTGTGAAGTTTGGGGCAGATTGGACATTCCATGCCTGAGTTACAGCAAATTCCTATTTAATTGCAATAATAGCATGCTTTAGCACTTAGCTAAGAGTTTGCTAGCATGTTTTAGCATGCTTCTAGTATGTTGTTAGCATGTTTAGCACTTGCTGGCACTTTTTTATATGTTATTAGGAGTCCATAACAGTGTTAAACATGTCACTTCCTGTTGCCAGCAGGTGGCGCTATGACTATAACTGAATATGAGCATGGTCATGTGTTCAGGACAGAACTCTTATCAAACGTGTGAAGTTTGGGGCAGATTGGACATTCCATGCCTGAGTTACAACAACTTCCTGTTTCATGGCGAAACATCGAAATTTATCAGGCCGCCGAGGACCCGCCCTTTGACGAAAACTCAAGATCTTCGCAATTTAACGTCGCAAAGGCCTTAAGATTACACTCACCAAATTTGAAGATGATCAGATTAAAACTGTAGGAGGAGTTCGTTAAAGTACGAGGCCTGAAAATGGCAAAAACTGCACAAAAATCTGAGAGGAAGTTCAAAATGGCTGACTTCCTGTTGTGTTTAGGGCTATGCTCCAAGAGACTTTTTTGTAGGTATTAGGTCATTACATGTATGTACCGAATTTCGTGCACGTACGTGGAACGTTGCGGGAGGCGCACTCCGTTGAAATTTTATAGGTGGCGCTATCGAGCCATTTTGCCCCGTCCAATTCTGAAACCTATATCAGATGTAAATTTTCGCCAGTTCTGATGCGTGTGCAAAGTTTTGTGAGTTTTCGAGCATGTTTAGGCCCTCAAAAATGCAATTAAATGCGGAGAAGAATAATAATAATAATTAAAGCTGCAAGCAGCGATGAAAGGGCCCTCGCACCCGTGCCATCAACACTCGGTGGCTTTAGGAAGACAGAGCATGGTTGGGAAATGTACATTTAAGGAGGTATATATAGTAAGAGTATGTCAAAGTCAGTTACAAAATGTTTTGTATAATGGTGATAATAGCATGCTTCATGACTCAGCTAAGTGTTGCTAGCATGTTTAGTCTGTTTCTAGCATGCTTAGTACACAATAATTATGTGGTTAGTACTGCATTACTGTGTTAACCATGTCAGTTTCTGTTGCCAGTAGGTGGCGTTATGACTATAACTGAATATGAGCATGGATGTGTGTTCAGGACAGAACTCTTATCAAACTTGTGAAGTTTGGTGCAAATTGGACATTGCCTTCTTGAGTAACAACAAAGTCATGTTTCATTGAATTAGCATTCTTTAGCACTTAGCTAAGCATTACTAGCATGTTTTAATATGTTTCTAGCATGTTTAGAACTCAATGGCATTTTTAACATGTTGCTAGAACGGCATCAACGTGTTAAACATGTCACTTCCTGTTGCCAGTAGGTGGCGCTATTACTATAACTGAACATTCTCATGTAGATGTGTTCAGGCCATGACTCTTATCAAAAGTGTGAAGTTTGGGGCAGATTGGACATTCCATGCCTGAGTTACAGCAAATTCCTATTTAATTGCAATAATAGCATGCTTTAGCACTTAGCTAAGAGTTTGCTAGCATGTTTTAGCATGTTTCTAGTATGTTGTTAGCATGTTTAACACTTGCTGGCACTTTTTTATATGTTATTAGGAGTCCATAACAGTGTTAAACATGTCACTTCCTGTAGCCAGCAGGTGGCGCTATTACTGTAACTGAATATAAGCATGGTCATGTGTTCAGGACAGAACGCTTATCAAAAGTGTGAAGTTTGGGGCAGATTGGACATTCCATGCCTGAGTTACAGCAAATTCATATTTAATTGCAGTAATATCATTCTTTAGCACTTAGCTAAGTGTTTGCTAGTATGTTTTATTATGTCTCTAGTATGTTGGTAGGATGTTTAGCATCTACTGGCATTTTTTTATATGTTATTAGGAGTCAAGAACAGTGTTAAACGTCACTTCCTGTTGCCAGCAGGTGGCGCTATGACTATAACTAAATATGAGCATGGACATGTGTTCAAGAGATAACTCTTATCAAACATGTGAAGTTTGGGGTAGATTGTACATTGCCTTCTTGAGTAACAACAAAGTCCTGTTTCATTGAATTAGCATGCTTTAGCACTTAGCTAAGTATTGCTAGCATGTTTTAATATGTTTCTAGCATGTTTAGAACTCAATGGCATTTTTAACATGTTGCTAGAACGGCATCAACGTGTTAAACATGTCACTTCCTGTTGCCAGTAGGTGGCGCTATTACTATAACTGAATTTGAGCATAGACATGTGTTCAGGCCATGATTCTTATCAAACGTGTGAAGTTTAGGGCAGATTGGACATTCCATGCCTGAGTTACAGCAAATTCCTATTTAATTGCAGTAATAGCATGCTTTAGCACTTAACTAAGTGTTTGCTAGCATGTTTCTAGTATGTTGCTAACCTGTTTAGCACTTGCTGGCTCTTTTTTATATGTTATTAGGAGACCACAACAGTGTTAAACATGTCACTTCCTGTTGACAGCAGGTGGCGCTATTACTATAACTGAATATTCTCATGTAGATGTGTTCAGGCCATGACTCTTATCAAACGTGTGAAATTTGGGGCAGATTGGACATTCCATGCCTGTGTTACAGCAAATTCCTATTTAATTGCAGCATTTGCATGCTTTAGCACTTAGCTAAGTGTTTGCTAGCATGTTTTAGCATGTTTCTAGTATGTTGTTAGCATGTTTAGCACTTGCTGGCACTTTTTTATATGTTTTTATATGTCCACAACAGTGTTTAACATGTCACTTCCTGTTGCCAGCAGGTGGCACTATGACTGTAACTGAATATGAGCATGGTCATGTGTTCAGGATAGAACGTTTATTAAAAGTGTGAAGTTTGGCGCAGATTGGACATTGCCTTCTTGAGTAACAACAACATCCTGTTTCATTGAATTAGCATGCTTTAGCACTTAGCTAAGTATTGCTAGCATGTTTTAACATGTTTCTAGCATGTTTAGAAGTCAATGGCATTTTTAACATGTTGCTAGAATGGCATCAACGTGTTAAACATGACACTTCCTGTTACCAGTAGGTGGCGCTATTACTATAACTGAATATTCTCATGTAGATGTGTTCAGTACAGAACGCTTATCAAAAGTGTGAAGTTTGGGGCAGATTGGACATTCCATGCCTGAGTTACAGCAAATTCCTATTTAATTGCAATAATAGCATGCTTTAGCACTTAGCTAAGAGTTTGCTAGCATGTTTTAGCATGCTTCTAGTATGTTGTTAGCATGTTTAGCACTTGCTGGCACTTTTTTATATGTTATTAGGAGTCCATAACAGTGTTAAACATGTCACTTCCTGTTGCCAGCAGGTGGCGCTATGACTATAACTGAATATGAGCATGGTCATGTGTTCAGGACAGAACTCTTATCAAACGTGTGAAGTTTGGGGCAGATTGGACATTCCATGCCTGAGTTACAACAACTTCCTGTTTCATGGCGAAACATCGAAATTTATCAGGCCGCCGAGGACCCGCCCTTTGACGAAAACTCAAGATCTTCGCAATTTAACGTCGCAAAGGCCTTAAGATTACACTCACCAAATTTGAAGATGATCAGATTAAAACTGTAGGAGGAGTTCGTTAAAGTACGAGGCCTGAAAATGGCAAAAACTGCACAAAAATCTGAGAGGAAGTTCAAAATGGCTGACTTCCTGTTGTGTTTAGGGCTATGCTCCAAGAGACTTTTTTGTAGGTATTAGGTCATTACATGTATGTACCGAATTTCGTGCACGTACGTGGAACGTTGCGGGAGGCGCACTCCGTTGAAATTTTATAGGTGGCGCTATCGAGCCATTTTGCCCCGTCCAATTCTGAAACCTATATCAGATGTAAATTTTCGCCAGTTCTGATGCGTGTGCAAAGTTTTGTGAGTTTTCGAGCATGTTTAGGCCCTCAAAAATGCAATTAAATGCGGAGAAGAATAATAATAATAATAATAAACAGAGCAATTCCAAGAGGGTCCTCACACCATCGGTGCTCGGGCCCTAATAATAAACAGAGCAATTCCAAGAGGGTCCTCACACCATCGGTGCTCGGGCCCTAATAATTAAAGCTGCAAGCAGCGATGAAAGGGCCCTCGCACCCGTGCCATCAACACTCGGTGGCTTTAGGAAGACAGAGCATGGTTGGGAAATGTACATTTAAGGAGGTATATATAGTAAGAGTATGTCAAAGTCAGTTACAAAATGTTTTGTATAATGGTGATAAAAGCATGCTTCATGACTCAGCTAAGTGTTGCTAGCATGTTTAGTCTGTTTCTAGCATGCTTAGTACACAATAATTATGTGGTTAGTACTGCATTACGGTGTTAACCATGTCAGTTTCTGTTGCCAGTAGGTGGCGTTATGGCTATAACTGAATATGAGCATGGATGTGTGTTCAGGACAGAACTCTTATCAAACGTGTGAAGTTTGGTGCAAATTGGACATTGCCTTCTTGAGTAACAACAAAGTCATGTTTCATTGAATTAACATTCTTTAGCACTTAGCTAAGCATTGTTAGCATGTTTTAACATGTTTCTAGCATGTTTAGAACTCAATGGCATTTTTAACATGTTGCTAGAACGGCATAAAAGTGTTAAACATGTCACTTCCTGTTGCCAGTAGGTGGCGCTATTACTATAACTGAATTTGAGCATAGACATGTGTTCAGGCCATGATTCTTATCAAATGTGTGAAGTTTGGGGCAGATTGGACATTCCATGCCTGAATTACAGCAAATTCCTATTTAATTGCAATAATAGCATGCTTTAGCACTTAGCTAAGAGTTTGCTAGCATGTTTTAGCATGTTTCTAGTATGTTGTTAGCATGTTTAGCACTTGCTGGCACTTTTTTATATGTTATTAGGAGTCCATAACAGTGTTAAACATGTCACTTCCTGCTGCCAGCAGGTGGCGCTATGACTGTAAGCATGATCATGTGTTCAGGACAGAACGCTTATCAAAAGTGTGAAGTTTGGGGCAGATTGGACATTCCTTGCCTGAGTTACAGCAAATTCATATTTAATTGCAGTAATATCATTCTTTAGCACTTAGCTAAGTGTTTGCTAGTATGTTTTAGCAAGTCTCTAGTATGTTGGTAGGATGTTTAGCACCTACTTGCATTTTTTTATATGTTATTAGGAGTCAAGAACAGTGTTAAACGTCACTTCCTGTTGCCAGCAGGTGGCGCTATGACTATAACTAAATATGAGCATGGACATGTGTTCAAGAGATAACTCTTATCAAACGTGTGAAGTTTGGGGTAGATTGTACATTGCCTTCTTGAGTAACAACAAAGTCCTTTTTCATTGAATTAGCATGGTTTAGCACTTAGCTAAGTACTGCTAGCATGTTTTAACATGTTTCTAGCATGTATAGAACTCAATGGCATTTTTAACATGTTGCTAGAACGGCATCAAAGTGTTAAACATGTCACTTCCTGTTGCCAGTAGGTGGTGCTATTACTATAACTGAATTTGAGCATAGACGTGTTCAGGCCATGATTCTTATCAAATGTGTGAAGTTTGGGGCAGATTGGACATTACATGCCTGAGTTACAGCAAATTCCTATTTAATTGCAGTAATAGCATGCTTTAGCACTTAGCTAAGTGTTTGCTAGCATGTTTCTAGTATGTTGCTAACCTGTTTAGCACTTGTTGGCTCTTTTTTATATGTTATTAGGAGACCACAAGAGTGTTAAACATGTCACTTCCTGTTACCAGTAGGTGGCGCTATTACTATAACTGAATTTTCTCATGTAGATGTGTTCAGGACAGAACGCTTATCAAAAGTGTGAAGTTTGGGGCAGATTGGACATTCCATGCCTGAGTTACAGCAACTTCCTGTTTCATGGCGAAACATCGAAATTTGTCAGGCCGCCGAGGACCCGCCCTTTGACGAAAACTCAAGATCTTCGCAATTTAACGTCGCAAAGGCCTTAAGATTACACTCACCAAATTTGAAGATGATCAGATTAAAACTGTAGGAGGAGTTCGTTAAAGTACGAGGCCTGAAAATGGCAAAAACTGCACAAAAATCTGAGAGGAAGTTCAAAATGGCTGACTTCCTGTTGTGTTTAGGGCTATGCTCCAAGAGACTTTTTTGTAGGTATTAGGTCATTACATGTATGTACCGAATTTCGTGCACGTACGTGGAACGTTGCGGGAGGCGCACTCCGTTGAACTTTTATAGGTGGCGCTATCGAGCCATTTTGCCCCGTCCAATTCTGAAACCTATATCAGATGTAAATTTTCGCCAGTTCTGACGCGTGTGCAAAGTTTCGTGAGTTTTCGAGCATGTTTAGGCCCTCAAAAATGCAATTAAATGCGGAGAAGAATAATAATAATAATAATAATAATAATAATAATAAACAGAGCAATTCCAAGAGGGTCCTCACACCATCGGTGCTCGGGCCCTAATAATAATAATAAACAGAGCAATTCCAAGAGGGTCCTCACACCATCGGTGCTCGGGCCCTAATAATAATAAACAGAGCAATTCCAAGAGGGTCCTCACACCATCGGTGCTCGGGCCCTAATAAACAGAGCAATTCCAAGAGGGTCCTCACACCATTGGTGCTCGGGCCCTAAATATAGCTGCGAGCAGCGATTGCGGGCCCAAGCCGGTGGCACCGCCACCCTGGTGCATTTAGTTTCACTAAAGGCACCGGGGTGGCGGTGTCACCGGCTTGGGCCCTCCATTGCTGCTCGCAGCTATATATATATATATATATATATATATATATATATATATATATATATATATATATATATATATATATCGGACAAGTAATATTCTCTGTCTTGTCACTTTAAAAAATATATATATATAAAATTCAGAGGCCGATTTTGCAAATAAATCCACATTCAAACCAAAATATCTGACTTCCTGTTGGTCAGAGCTAATTACTGTAAATTAGAAACTTGTCTGGCTCGATGAGACCAATATATGTACTGATTTTTGTAACTGTGGGTAAAAGTAACCCCCCCATTTTGCCAAAAGCATTTTGAAAGTGACACAGTTCTTGTTGCCAGTTGATGGCGCTATAACTTTGACTCACAATAGTTGCATCCATCTGACCGGCCTCTTACCACGAACACACTGCTGAAGTTTCATCAAGATCAGTTAATGTGTGCATAAGTTATAACACTTCGTGTCTCTCTTTTCTCGCCATAAATTCGTTTCCTCGCCACGGCCAAACCGTTCGAGATATCAAAAATACGTCCGCAATTTAGCATCCTCAATGTCTTGACTTCATGCACACCGAGTTTGGTGGGGATGGGATGAATTTTCTAGGAGGAGTATTTCACATTCCACAGCAAGCATTTTCCAAACAACCCATATTAGCCGACTTCCTGTTGGGCTGGCGTGAAACTTGACTGAGGGAAAGTTGTTCGGCCCGATGAGATCTATATGTGTACCGAGTTTCATATTATTTCATGCAAGTGTGTTTGATATATGGACCAAGTTTTCAGACCCCGTTCAAGGGGGCGCTGTTGATCCCCCCTGCCACACCCCTTTCTGAAACTTTTCACATGTCTACTGGCTCATAAGTGTTATGTGTCTGTCGAGTTTCATCCAATTTCAAGCATGCTAAGAGTCTCAAAAGCATCAAAAAAGAATATTAAAGTTTGAAGCGTTGCCACGGCAACAGTATCTAAGATATCAATCATCCTTTCACAGGTCTACATCTGCAGTGTGTCTACATTATACACAAAGTTTGAAGCAAATCAGGTAAAAAGAAGAGGGTGATTTCAAAGCATTTTGAAAGTGACACACTTCCTGCTGCCAGTTGGTGGCGCTATAACTTTGACTCACAATAGTCACATCAATGTGATCGGCCTCTTACAACGAACACACTGCTGAAGTTTCATCAAGATCAGTCAATGTATGCAGAAGTTATAACACACTTCCTGTGTCCCATTATTCGCCATAAATTCGTTTCCTCGCCACGGCCAAACCGTTCGAGATATCAAAAATCCGTCTGCAATTTAGCATCCTCAATGTCTTGACTTCATTCACACCTAGTTTGGTGGCGATCGGATGAATTCCCTAGGAGGAGTATTTCACATTCCATTGTATGCGTTTTCCAAACAACGTATAATAACCGACTTCCTGTTGGGCTGGTGTAAAACTTAGAGCACGAAAGTTGTTCGGCCCGATGAGTTCTATATGTGTACTGAGTTTCATATTATTACATGCAAGCGTGTTTGATTTATGGACCAATTTTTCAGACACCATTCCAGGGGGCGCTGTCGAGCCCCCGTGCCACGCCCGAGTACCAGCTTCAGCCCGGCCCTGATGGCCGCAGGTTCTGACACACACACACATATATATATGTATATAAATATCTATCTATCTATCTATCTATCTATCTATCTATCTATCTATCTATCTATATACACACACACACACATATACATATATATATATATATATGACAGAAAAAATTACTTGTCTTACCTTATTCTGATTTTATGATACACTCAAAATATTCCACAACAAATTCTTTAAATTTAATGTAAAAATAAAAACGAAAGTAAGCAGTGTTGGTCTCACGTAACCCTCTCATTAGAATCAAAATGTTTCAATATTTGCGATGTATTTGGATGCTAAACTATTCTTTATTTTAGGCTTTGTACTTCACTCGTGTTCCAATATCGATGGAAAAAAACATTCCTCTTCACAAGCGCAAAAATGTGCTTGTAAACATCACAGTGGAGCTCTGTATGGAAGCCCGTTTCCGCCACGTTGAGTAAAAAAAAAAAGATTCTTTAAGTCATAATAATGAGAAACTTTCTCATAATAATGACTTAACATCTCATAATAATGAGAAACTTTCTCATAATAATGAGAAACTTTCTCGTAATAATGACTTAACATCTCATAATAATGAGAAACTTTCTCGTAATTATGACTTAAACATCTCGTAATAATGAGAAACTTTCTCATAATAATGACTTAACATCTCATAATAATGAGAAACTTTCTCGTAATTATGACTTAAACATCTCGTAATAATGAGAAACTTTCTCGTAATAATGACTTAACATCTCATAATAATGAGAAACTTTCTCGTAATTATGACTTAAACATCTCGTAATAATGAGAAACTTTCTCGAAATAATGACTTAACATCTCGTAATAATGAGAAACTTTCTCATAATAATGACTTAACATCTCGTAATAATGAGAAACTTTCTCATAATAATGACTTAACATCTCGTAATAATGAGAAACTTTCTCGAAATAATGACTTAACATCTCGTAATAATGAGAAACTTTCTCGTAATAATGACTTAACATCTCGTAATAATGAGAAACTTTCTCGAAATAATGACTTAACATCTCGTAATAATGAGAAACTTTCTCGTAATAATGACTTATTTTCTCGCACTTCTACGCATGCGCAAAGCAGCGGAGCAGAAGGGCGTGCCACACTAGCGACATCCGCTGGTCAAAGCCGTGTAAATGCATCACAGCAAACTTGGCACGCTCTGCAAAACAGTTGTTTTCATTAAAGTCAGTTTGATCTACTAAGTGCAATCTGTAGTATCATTAAATAACATCATCAGTAGGCCTATCTTCCATACTTTTCCATGCGCACGATAAGGTGTGAAAGTGGAATGCAGAAGCAGGACGGTTACCATGGTAACGAAGGACGCTTGTGCACACCGATGGAAATTGTAAACATGAATTTACAAAACTATCAGATTAAAGTTGGAATATTACATTTATTCGTCAAGTTTAAGTGTAACACATATGTGTGTTAATATAACACGTATTTTGCAGATGCTAGGATATTTGATGTGCAGGTTCATCTGGAAGATATCAATACAGAAATCACCTTTAAGATGTTTATGACTTTGGGGACATTTAAACATAAGTGGGCAGTGGAATGGGGGAAAACGCAAGGTCGAGACGTGTTTTTAAAAGCTGAACTTCTTTTCAATTTAGAACGCCGTGTCATGCGCAAGACGCTGCAGAAGAGCGAGCGCAACGTCCGTCTAGTGCGCGTTTGCCTAGAAAAGCAATGCAAAAGCGCGTTCTGTATGAACGGACCCTTACACAGATTTCCAGATGAAGTGTTCTTAAACAGATTTGGAAAGGTGTGCTGTCTTATCATTCCTCCGTCTATTTGAAATCCATGGATCACCCTTGTATTGCTGCTTGTTCATACACAAAAATACAAATGAATATTACAAATGAATAAAAGACTATCTAGTATGGAAGCCTGTCTCATATACTGATCATTTATCTTTAATGTTATTCACTGCAGAGCGTGCCAAGTTTGCTGTGATGCATTTACACGGCTTTGACCAGCGGATGTCGCTAGTGTGGCACGCCCTTCTGCTCCGCTGCTTTGCGCATGCGTAGAAGTGCGAGAAAATAAGTCATTATTATGAGAAAGTTTCTCATTATTACGAGAAAGTTTCTCATTATTACGAGATGTTAAGTCATTATTATGAGAAAGTTTCTCATTATTACGAGATGTTAAGTCATTATTACGAGAAAGTTTCTCATTATTACGAGATGTTAAGTCATAATTATGAGAAAGTTTCTCATTATTACGAGATGTTAAGTCATTATTACGAGAAAGTTTCTCATTATTACGAGATGTTAAGTCATTATTACGAGAAAGTTTCTCATTATTATGAGAAAGTTTCTCATTATTACGAGATGTTAAGTCATTATTACGAGAAAGTTTCTCATTATTACGAGATGTTAAGTCATAATTATGAGAAAGTTTCTCATTATTACGAGAAAGTTTCTCATTATTACGAGATGTTAAGTCATTATTACGAGAAAGTTTCTCATTATTACGAGATGTTAAGTCATTATTATGAGAAAGTTTCTCATTATTACGAGATGTTAAGTCATTATTACGAGAAAGTTTCTCATTATTACGAGATGTTAAGTCATTATTACGAGAAAGTTTCTCATTATTACGAGATGTTAAGTCATTATTACGAGAAAGTTTCTCATTATTACGAGAAAGTTTCTCATTATTACGAGATGTGAAGTCATAATTATGAGAAAGTTTCTCATTATTATGACTTAAAGAATCTTTTTTTTTTTACTCAATGTGGCGGAAACGGGCTTCCATAGCTCTGCTTACTGTGAATGGTACAAATTGTACTGCTGACTATTTAAACAGAGCAGTGTAATTCGTTTATGTTAGGTTGACTATTATTATTATTATATTGTATTAGGGCTATAATGAACAGGCTGCGATGTCAAGATTTTTTTATAAGATATTTAATAAGATGTTTTTGTTCTGTTTCAGCAGCAAAAATAGTTAAACAAAGATCACAGCAGAACCATCGCACATCTCACAGCAACTTGTTTTCTCATTACTGATTGATTCAGCATTTTGAAACGAATCGGTTGACTCAAAGATTCAATGGTCAATCCATAAACATCTGTCTCAATCATAAATGACTCAGTCATTAGAACAAATCGTTTGAACGAATGAATCAATGACTCGCTCATTAAGATGGTGGCCTGGCGACACCTAATGGCGGTTTAGTGTTATGTTTAAAATTATCATTCTTTCCAACGTGCACCATTATCAATGTCCGTGCGGACGTCCGTTTTTTACTTTCACTTTTATATTAGCGATTTAAAAGCACCCACTCGTGTCACACGTCGATTAACCGATGGGAAAATATCCTCACAGTCATATACCTAATACATTTATATTTAAATACAATAGGCCTACCTAGTAAAACGTTTTATATACTATTTTGAATATCCTTTTGGACACAAGAGGGCAGTATAGCCCTATGTATGATTGTTTTTTTTTTTTTTTTACTTAACTGTTTTTAATTTTAGAATAAAATTAGAATAAAATTCTTTTTAAAAACAGAATAAAATGGGTTTAGTTGTAATATTTGTATACTTTTATATAGAAATAAATGGTATATAATTACATTTTTACAAGATTTGAGGTTTTTAGTGTTTCCTTTTTGGACATTAGTTTAATCCCTCGCCATAGCAAAAACATTTGAGATATTTATTATCTGTTCACAATTTAGCATATTTAATGTATTTTCATCATGTTGAAAAAGTTTGGTGGGAATAAAATAAATTGTTTAAGAGGAGTGGCTAAAAATTCAGAGGCTGATTTTGCAAAAAAATCCACATTCAGACCAAAATATCTGACTTCCTGATGGCCGGAGCTAATGAATATAAATTAGAAAGTTGTCCGGCTTGATGAGAACAATATACATACTATTTTTTTTTTACTGTAGTTAAAACTAACCCCCCCACTTTTGTCAAAAGCATGTTGAAAGTGACACTTCCTGCTGCCAGTTGGTGGCGCTATAACTTTGACTCACAATAGTTACATCCATCTGATCGGCCTCTTACCACGAACACACTGCTGAAGTTTCATCAAGATCAGTCAATGTATGCAGAATTTATTCCACTTCGTGTTTCTCTTTTCTCGCCATAAATTCGATTCCTCGCCACGGCCAAACCGTTCGAGATATCAAAAATCTGTCCGCAATTTAGCATCCTCAATGACTTGACTTCATGCACACTGAGTTTGGTGGGGATTGGATGAATTCTCTAGGAGGAGACCTAAAGGCACCGGGGTGGCAGTACCACCGGCTTTGGCCCTTCATCGCTGCTCGCAGCTATATTTATATATATATATATATATATATTATATATATATATATATATATATATATATAAATAAAATACCAAAAATATTGCTTGACTTACCTTATTCTGATTTTATGATACACTCAAAATATTCCACAACAAATCCTTTAAATTTAATGTAAAAATAAAAATGAAAGAAAGCAGTGTTGGGCTCACGTAACCCTCTCATTAGAATCAAAATGTTTCAACATTTGCGATGTATTTGGATGCTAAACTATTCTTTATTATAGGCTTTGTTCTTCACTCGTGTTCCAATATCGACGGAAAAAATCATCCTCTTCACAAGCGCAAAAATGTGCTTGGAAACACCACAGTGGAGCGGTGCTTACTGTGAATGTATGAATTGTACTACTGACTATTTAGAGCAGTGTAATTGTTATATGTTAGGTTGACTATTTTATTATTATATTTTATGAAGGCCATAATGAACAGGCTGCGATGTCAAGATTACAATGCTGGAATGTGTGTGTGTGTGTGTGTGTGTGTGTGTGTGTGTGTGTGTGTGTGTGTGTTCATGTTTTTCTATCCCGGTGGGGACTTCAACCTGAATGCAGACTCATGGGGACTCGTGTCACAGTGGGGACCTAAATAGAGTTCCCCATGGGTAAACAAGCTTATAAATCATACAGAATGAGTTTTTTTGGAAATGTAAAAATGCAGAAAGTTTTCTGTGATAGGTAGGTTTAGGGGTAGGGTTAGTGTGAGGAGATAGCATATACAGTTTATACAGTATAAAAAAAAATTAAGGCTATGGAGAGTCCCCACAAAGATAGTAAACCGTGTGTGTGTGTGTGTGTGTGTGGCGTGGGCGCGTTTGAACAGTGGACACATAAAAACATACTCCGTCATTATACAGGACGACATTCAAACTGCAAAGTGTTAACTTATATTTGTGTACAGTCGCAATAAAACACAACATTGTGCTTTTGTAAAATAATTTCAAGCAATCCACCCCCCGAAAGGCGCTAATTTTAAAATTAAACTAAAATGCTTACGGCTGCATGGGCATTCATAACGGTGCGCGTCCACGGCGAGGAACGAGCGAGGAATGTTTTTCAGTTAATTCCTACTTCCATAGGAATTCATTTGAAATGCTTGCTCAACCACAATCAATGTCAGTGCGGACGAACATATTTTACTTTCGTTTTTAAGTTGGCGATTCTAAAGCCCCCAGTGGTGTCACACGTTGATTAACCAGTGGTAAAATATTCTCAAAGTCACATATTACCTAGTATATTTTTATATAGATACAATAGGCCTACCTGATTTTGAACACAAGAGGGCAGTATAGCCCTATGTATAAGGAGGAGTAACTAAAAACTCAGAGTCTGAAATATCCAAAAAATCCACATTCAGACCAAAATATCTGACTTCCAGATGGCCGGAGCTAATGAATGTAAATTAGAAAGTTTTCCGGCTTGATGAGTACAATATACAATTTTTTTTTTTTTTACTGTAGTTAAAACTAACCCGCCCACTTTTGTCAAAAGCATGTTGAAAGTGACACACTTCCTGCTGCCAGTTGGTGGCGCTATAACTTTGACTCACAATAGTTACATCCATCTGACCGGCCTCTTACCACGAACACACTGCTGAAGTTTCATCAAGATCAGTTAATGTATGCATAAGTTATTCCACTTCGTGTTTCTCTTTTCTTGCCATAAATTCGTTTCCTCGCCACGGCCAAACCGTTCGAGATATCAAAAATCCGTCCGCAATTTAGAATCCTCAATGTCTTGACTTCATGCACACCGAGTTTGGTGGGGATTGGATGAATTCTCTAGGAGGAGTACTTCGCATTCCACAGAAAGCGTTTTCCAAACAACCCATAATAGCCGACTTCCTGTTGGGCTGGCGTGAAACTTGACAGAGGGAAAGTTGTTCGGCCCGATGAGATCTATATTTGTACCGAGTTTCATATTAATTCATGCAAGCGTGCTTGATATATGGACCAAGTTTTCAGACCCCATTCAAGGGGGCGCTGTTGAGCCCCCCTGCCACGCCCGTTTCTGAAACTTTTCACATGTCTACTGGCTAATAAGTGTTATGTGTCTGTCGAGTTTCATCCAATTTCAAGCATGCTAAGAGTCTCAAACCCATCCGAAAAGAACATTAAAGTTTGATGCGTTGCCACGGCAACAGTATCTAAGATATTAATAATCCTTTCACAGTTCTACATCTGACGTGTGTTTACATTATACACATAAAGTTTGAAGCAAATCGGGTAAAAATAAGAGGGTGATTTCAAAGCATTATGAAAGTGACACACTTCCTGCTGCCAGTTGGTGGCGCTATAACTTTGACTCACAATAGTCACATCAATGTGATCAGCCTCTGACAACGAACACACTGTTGAAGTTTCATCAAGATCAGTTAATTTATGCTGAAGTTAAAACACACTTCCTGTTTCCATTATTCGCCATAAATTAGTTTCCTCGCCACGGCCAAACCGTTTGAGATATCAAAAATCCCCTGGCAATTTTTCATCCTCAATGCCTTGACTTCATTCCCACCGAGTTTGGTGGCGATCGGGTGAATTCCCTAGGAGAAGTGTTTCAAATACCAGACCATGCGTTTCCAAACAACCCTTAATAGCCAACTTCCTGTTGGGCTGGGATAAAACTTAGAGCACGAAAGTTGTTCGGCCCGATGAGATCTATATGTGTACCGAGTTTCATATTATTACATGCAAGTGTGTTTGATTTATGGACCAAGTTTTCGGACCCCTTTCCAGGGGGCGCTGATGAGCCACCCTGCCACGCCCGGGTACCAGCTTCAGCACGGCCCTGATGGCCGCGGGTTCTGACCTGTGTGCAAAGTTTCAAGAGTTTTCGAGCATGTTAAGGGCCCCAAAAGTGCCCGAGAAGTAGAAAAAAAAATATATAATAAATATAAATATAGCTGCGAGCAGCGATTACGGGCCCAAGCCGGTGGCACCGCAACCCGATGCCTTTAGTTACCTAAAGGCACCGGGGTGGCGGTGCCGCCGGCTTTGGCCCTTCATCGCTGCTCGCAGCTATATTTATTTATATATATATATATATATATATATATATATATATATATATAAAAGACAGAAAATATTACTTGACTTACCTTATTCTGATTTTATGATACACTCAAAATATTCCACAACAAATCCTTTAAATTTAATGTAAAAATAAAAATGAAAGTAAGCAGTGTTGGGCTCACGTAACCCTCTCATTAGAATCAAAATGTTTCAACATTTGCGATGTATTTGGATGCTAAACTATTCTTTATTACAGGCTTTGTTCTTCACTCGTGTTCCAATATCAACAGAAAAAATCATCCTCTTCACACGCGCAAAAATGTGCTTGAAACATCACAGTGGAGCGGTGCTTACCATGAATGGTACAAATTGTACTACTGACTATTTAAACAGAGCAGTGTAATTTTTATATGTTAGGTTGACTATTTTATTATTATATTTTATTAAGGCTATAATGAACAGGCTGCGATGTCAAGATTGCAATGCTGGAATGTGTGTGTGTGTGTGTGTGTGTGTGTGTGTGTGTGTGTGTGTGTGTGTGTGTGTGTGTGTGTGTGTGTGTGTGTGTGTGTGTTCATGTTTATCTATCCCAGTGGGGACTTCAACCTGAATGCACACAGACTCATGGGGACTCACAGTGGGGACCTAAATAGAGGTCCCCATGGGTAAACAAGCTTATAAATCATACAGAATGAGTTTTTTTGGAAATGTAAAAATGCAGAAAGTTTTCTGGGATAGGTAGGTTTAGGGGTAGGGTTAGTGTGAGGAGATAGAATATACAGTTTGTACAGTATAAAAACCATTAAGTCTATGGAGAGTCCCCACAAAGATAGTAAACCGTGTGTGTGTGTGGCGTGGGCGCGATTGAACAGTGGACACATAAAAACATACTCATACATTCAAACTGCAAAGTGTTAACTTATATTTGTGTACAGTCGCAATAAAACACAACATTGTGCTTTTGTAAAATAATTTCAAGCAATCCACCCCCCGAAAGGCGCTAATTTTAAAATGAAACTAAAATGCTCATGGCTGCACGGGCATTCATAACGGTGCGCATCCACGGCGAGGAACGAGCAGAACAGAGTGAACGTTTTTCAGTTAATTCCTACTTCCATAGGAATTCATTTGAAACGCTCGCTCAACCACTATCAATGTCAGTGCGGACGAACATATTTTACTTTCGTTTTTAAGTTGGCGATTCAAAAGCCCCCAGCGGTGTCACAAGTCGATTAACCGGTGGTAAAATATTCTCACCGTCACAAACCTAGTACATTTTTATGTAGATTCAATAGGCCTACCTGATTTTGAACACAAGAGGGCAGTATAGCCCTATGTATGACTTGACTTTTATGGGACTAAATAGTACAATTACTATTTTTAAACTTATAAATAATTATTAAATTGGAAAAAAAAAAGAATAAAATGGGTTTAGTTGTGATATTTCTATACTTTTATATAGAAATAAATGGTTTTTAAAATTACATTTTTAGAAGATGAGGATTTTAGTGTTTCCTTTTTGTACATTATTTTAGTCCCTCACTATAGCAAAACCGTTTGAGATGTTTAATATCCGTTCACAATTTAGCATCTTTAATGTATTTTCATCGTTTTGAAAAAGTTTGGTGTGAATAAAATGTAGCGCCCCCTACCCTCTTCTTTGATGGGCGGAGCACCGGGTTCTAATGATATGTCTCTCGACTTAACTAATTTACTTCCTTCCTTTCCCCCCCCCCTAATCACTCTACTAAAATGAAGATTTTAGATGATTATCTTTCTGACAAGCTGTTATATAAAATCACAAAAAGGTAAGTTCTTATGGTCCGTGTAACGCTTCACAATTCAGTTTTCAGACCATACAATGCAAATGCAAAAATGAAAAATTGAACCCAGACATTAATTTTTCTTGTTTTTCCAGTTACATTATCAATGGATATTTGCCTTTTTCTCCCCTTTTTCAATTTTACTTTTGCTAAATTGTGACTTCGGAAACAAACATTCGAATAAATGAAATCTAACCGATTTTCTATTTTTCCATTTTTCGTCTTGTAATTTGTGCCGTGGGCGGTACCATTAGCACGGGGGTGTGGCCGTGGACTAACTTTACTGTCATTTCATTGATGTAACTGCTTTATTTACACTGCATGCACGTTTGAGGAGAAGTTTAAAAGACGGAACACAGGACGACATTTTTCACCCGAAGTGCCATCATTTTTATTATTAATAGTCTGTGCTAAATTAGGCAGTCTCGGACCGGCCATCGTGAGCAGCCGGGAAAAGTGAAATCCCGGTGGCCTGGATTTGGCACATTGCCCTTGTTTGTATTTACCTATTCATTCTTACTTTATTTTATTGATATATAGGCCTAGCTATATCCTTGTTGTTGTTCATTTTACATGGTACAGAAGCCTAGGCAGCCACAACCACGAAATCCCAGACAGTTCATTTTCAGTGCAGCAGAACGGGGGTGGCTCGCGAGCAGCAGCGCTTTTCAAGATCCTTCACGGGAATCTAGAATAACGATAAAAATTATAGCCTACTAAGCAAAAATATAGAAAAAAATAAGCATATTCCCCCCCCCCCAATTTTTAAAGGTTTTTAGCTCTCGTTTGTAGGCTAATACAATATTTAATGTCTATAGTGCTGATTCATTATCGAATGGCGAATTTAATGTGCTCGAATAAATAAATAAAAAACAAGCTGGGCAATGTGCCAAACGTAGCAAGGTATTTCTGTTTATTTATTGAAAATAAATAAATATTATTGCTTTTGATTTGCAGCACAGTAGCTATAGCCTATATCGCCTCATGCTCATATCCCGGCGAACTGCTTCTATTGTAATGAACAGACTAGAGTTCTACAACTGTGCTAGATTTAATGGCATTTTACGGGAACGAGAAGCGGTGTAGAGCTAAAGCACACAGAAGCTCAAGCGGATGCCGTGGTAACGAACAATGCCCGTTATAGTGAAAACATCTGCATCTTTATTGTATTGTAGACTATTACAAACGAGAGCTAAAAACCTAACAAAAAAAAATAAACTTTTTTTTTTTCTATATTTTCGCTTGGTAGTATTTTTATAAGGTCAATACAAACAGGTAGGGCAATGTGCCAAATCATACCCAGGCCACCGGGATTTCACTTTTCCCGGCTGCTCCCGATGGCCGGTCCGAGACTGCCTTATAATTTAGTACACGTAGACTATTAGCCTAATAATACAAGTTATGGCACTTCGGGTGAAAAAATGTTGTCCTGTGTTCCGTCTTTTAAACTTTCCCTCAAACGTGCATGCAGTGTAAATAAAGCAGTTACATCAATGAAATGATAGTAAAGACTAAGTTAGTCCACGGCCACACCCCCGTGCTAATGGTACCGCCCACGGCACAAATTACAAGACGAAAAAATGGAAAAATAAAAAATCGGTTAGATTTCATTTATTCAAATGTTTGTTTCTGAAGTCACAATTTAGCAAAAGTAAAATTGAAAAAAGGGGGGGAAAAGGCAAATATCCATTGATAATGTACTGGAAAAACAAGAAAAAAGAATGTCTGGTTTCACTTTTTCATTTTTGCATTTGCATTGTATGGTCTGAAAACTGAATTGTGAAGCGTTACACGGACCTTCTTATCAATTAACAAGTGACTTTATTTCAAGTAAAAACCGATGAAAGAATGAAATATTGTAAAAATAAATAAATAAAAGAATTAAATGAAATTTTCAAATGTCTGTTGTGTAATTTCTTTCACAGAAAATCACCTTTGGATCCTCTTAAATCAAAACTCCAATATAATACTCAAATATCAATATTCAATTTTGTATCAGCAAGAAATCAGTAATATAATCCCCTTTGGATCTATAATACAATCTCAAAATCAAATTGCAGAATACACTCAGAGCAAATTAGACAATACGTAATGTGGGCCCACACACACTCTTAGTTTCAATAACCCCAACCTGTTGCAGGCCTGTGTCGTTGCTTGAGAACGGTGTGGCCGTGAAAACCAACAAATGGCCTCTTCGCTCTAAAGAGCTAAATAAACAAACAAGTGTACCTGTGTCTTCCCATTTGGACACGCGCGCTATCCACCGATCACGTTAGACCAGGTGTCTCCAACCCTGCTCCTGGAGGGCTACAGTCCTGCAGATTTCAGCTCCAACCCCAATCAAACACACCTGGACCAGCTAATCAAGCTGTTCAGGGTTGCTTGATAATTACAGGCAGGTGTGTTGGAACAGGGTTGGACCTAAAGTCTGCAGGACAGTAGCCCTCCAGGAGCAGGGTTGGAGACCCCTGCGTTAGACACTCCCGTATGCGTCTGCAGCCTCACCAGCTGTCCGCTGAATGATTATGAATCCCGCGATGCCAGAGGAATTCTAAACCACGAGGGGATTTAGAACGCTATCTGGTTCCTCCATACTGTAGTCGTCTTCCTCGGAACGATTAATAAACTCAGATCCCGCGAGTAGATTTTACTCAACGTAAAAGAAAAAGATTACAGCGCGCTCAGCAGCAGTAACAAGTCTGTTTAAACTTTTCAGTCAAAGTATAACAAATGAAACGAATTACAGAAACGTTCTTTAACACTTTCTGTGTGCTAAATATACTCTTTGACCACTTAGTCAGCAGTTATTTGGGTATATTTTCTCTCAGAATCACCAGAAAATAAAGTGCGACATCACTTTCTGATCTGCCTCCATCTCTCTCTCTTCCTCCCTCTCCCAATCAGAATTATCAATACCCGCATATGGGCGGGAGCAAGTAAACCAATGTCCAATCACAAATAAAAAACATACATGCTGATCAAACCCACATGTTGAAAGAGTACACCTCACATAAACTTTACCGTAATCTGTATAACATTAATACAAGTGAAATGCTGTACAAATATATAACCACATAACGTTCATGACAGTTTAAACATTGAAGGTCAGAAACATTTACATATTAGAAATTATGCATGTAGGAGATAATAAATAACCCTAGCTGGGCTACAAAAATAAACCAGTTAGGAAGAGTAGCTAAAAACTCAGAGTCTGAAATATCCAAAAAATCCACATTCAAACCAAAATATCTGACTTCCTTTTGCTCTGAGCTAATAACTGTAAATTAGAAACTTGTCCGGCTCGATGAGACCAATATATGTACTGATTTTTGTAACTGTGGGTAAAAGTAACCCCCCCCATTTTGTCAAAAGCATTTTGAAAGTGACACAGTTCCTGTTGCCAGTTGGTGGCACTATAACTTTGACTCACAATAGTTGCATCCATCTGACCGGCCTCTGAAAACGAACACACTGCTGAAGTTTCATCAAGATCAGATAATGTATGCTGAAGTTATAACACACTTCCAGTGTCCCTAATTCGCCATAAATTCGTTTCCTCGCCACGGCCAAACCGTTCGAGATATCAAAAATCCGTCCGCAATTTAGCATCCTCAATGTCTTGACTTCATGCACACCGAGTTTGGAGGGGATGGGATGAATTTTCTAGGAGGAGTATTTCACATTCCACAGCAAGCGTTTTCCAAACAACCCATAATAGCCGACTTCCTGTTGGGCTGGCGTGAAACTTGACAGAGGGAAAGTTGTTCGGCCCGATGAGATTTATATGTGTACCGAGTTTCATATTAATTCATGCAAGCGTGTTTGATATATGGACCAAGTTTTAGGACCCCGTTCAAGGGGGCGCTGTTGAGCCCCCCTGCCACGCCCGTTTCTGAAACTTTTCACATGTCTACTGGCTAATAAGTGTGATGTGTCTGTCGAGTTTCATCCAATTTCAAGCATGCTATGAGTCTCAAAAGCATCCGAAAAAAATATTAAAGTTTGATACGTTGCCACGGCAACAGTATCTAAGATATCAATAATCCTTTCACAGGTCTACATCTGCTGTGTGTCTACATTATACACATAAAGTTTGAAGCAAATCGGGTAAAACTAAGAGGGTGATTTCAAAGCATTTTGAAAGTGACAAACTTCCTGCTGCCAGTTGGTGGCGCTATAACTTTGACTCACAATAATTACATCCATCTGATCGGCCTTTTACCACGAACACATTGCTGAAGTTTCATCAAGATCAGTTAATGTATGCAGAAGTTATAACACACTTCCTGTGTCCCATTATTCGCCATAAATTCGTTTCCTCGCCACGGCCAAACCGTTCGAGATATAAAAAATCCGTTCGCAATTTAGCATCCTCAATGTCTTGACTTCATTCACACCGAGTTTGGTGGCGATCGGATGAATTCCCTAGGAGGAGTATTTCACATTCCATTGTATGCGTTTTCCAAACAACGTATAATAACCGACTTCCTGTTGGGCTGGTGTAAAACTTAGAGCACGAAAGTTGTTCGGCCCGATGAGATCTATATGTGTACTGAGTTTCATATTATTACATGCAAGCGTGTTTGATTTATGGACCAAGTTTTCAGACACCATTCCAGTGGGCGCTGTCGAGCCCCCGTGCCACGCCCGGGTACCAGCTTCAGTCCGGCCCTGATGGCCGCAGGTTCTGACGTGTGTGCAAAATTTCAAGAGTTTTTGAGCATGTTAAGGGCCCCAAAAGTGCCCGAAAGGTTGACAAAATAATAATAATAATAAATATAGCTGCGAGCAGCGATTGCGGGCCCAAGCCGGTGGCACCGTCACTGGCTTGGGCCCTCCATCGCTGCTCGCAGCTATATTTCTATATATATATATATATATATATTGTTGCATTATTTATATTTATATATATATATATATATATATATATATATATATATATATATATATATATATATATATATATATATATAGAAATATAGCTGCGAGCATATTTATATATGTATATTTATATATGTATATATTTATATATGTATACATTTATATATATGTATATGTATATGTATACATTTATATGTATACATTTATATATGTATATATATGTATATATATGTAACAAAAAAAAAAAATATATATATATATCAGACAAGTAATATTCTCTGTCTTGTCCCTTAATGTTTTTTTTATATATATATATATATATTTTTTTTTTGGATGCTAAACTATTGTTTATTATAGGCTTTGTACTTCACTCACGTTCCAATATTGAAGGGAAAACTTCACATGCTCTTCACATGCGCAAAAATGTGCTTGGAAACATCACAGTTGAGCAGTGATTTCTGTGAATAGTATGAATTGTACTACTGTCTATTTAAACAGAGCAGTGTAATTTTTATATGTTAGGTTGACTATTTTATTATTATATTTTATTAAGGCTATAATGAACAGGCTGCGATGTCAAGATTGCAATGCTGGAATGCACAATATGTTGTTGTTTTGTTTGTGTGTGTGTGTGTGTGTGTGTGTGTGTGTGGCGCGGGCGCGATCGAACAGTGGAAACATAAAAATATAGGCTACTCCGTAATTTTGTTCATACAGGACATCATTTAAATTGCAATGTGTTTACTTATATTTATGTACACTCACAATAAAACACAACATTGTGCTTTTGTAAAAAAACATTCAAGCAATCCCACCCCCGAAATGGCGCCATTTTTAAAATGAAACTAAAATGCTCACGGCTGCATGGGCAATATGTGTCTACAGCGAGGAACGAGCAGAACAGAGTGAATGTTTTTTAGTTCATTCCTACTGGACGTCCATATTTCACTTTCGCTTTTAAGGTAGCGATTTAAAAGCCCCCACCGCGCTGTCACACATCGATTAACCAGTGGGAAAAAATTCTCAGTCACATCGCTAATATATTTATATATAAATACAATATACAATGGGCCTACCTGATTTTGAACACAAGAGGGCAGTATAGCCCTATGTATGACTTTTTTCTTTTTACTAAATAGCTCATTCTGGCTGTTTTTAAACTTGTACATAATTCTTGAATTAAAAAAAAACTGAATAAATATTTGCAGTCGAGACAAAATATTACTTGTCTTACTTTATTCTGATTTTATGATACACTCAAAATATTCCACAACATTGATTAACGTTGATTAACCCGTTGATTAACCAGTGGCAAAATATTTTCACCGTCACATACCTAGTATATTTTTATATAGATACGATAGGCCTACCTGATTTTGAACACAAGAGGGCAGTATAGCCCTATGTATCACTTGACTTTTATGGGACTAAAGAAGTACAATTGCTATTTTTAAACGTATAAGTAATTCTTAAATTGAAAAAAAAAAGAATAAAATGGGTTTAGTTGTGATATTTGTATACTTTTATATAGAAATAAATGGTGTATAATTACATTTTTAAAAGATGAGGCTTTTAGCGTTTCCTTTTTGTACATTAATTTAATCCCTCACTATATCAAAACCGTTTGAAATATTTAATATCCGTTCACAATTTAGCATCTTTAATGTATTTTCATCGTGTTGAAAAAGTTTGGTGTGAAAAAAATAAACCAGTTTGGAGGAGTAGCTAAAAACTCAGAGTCTGAAATATCCCAAAAATCCACATTCAGACCTAAATATCTGACTTCCTGTTGGTCGGAGCTAATTACTTTAAATTAGAAAGTTGTCCGGCTCAATGTGATGATGATGATATATATATATATATATATTTTTTTTTTTTTTTTTTTTTTTGAGTTTTTTTTTTGGTTGCTGATCCGTGGCTCAAAAACATTAAATGATCCGAGTGAATTTTGTGATATGTTGCACCACCAATTGTATTTATTTTATTGTCTGTAAAGTGTATTAAAATATATATTTCATTTAAATCTAATTGCTTACAGATGATTACTATATTTGGTTAAGTTTTTTCAAAGAGTGATTATTTTAGTATCCTCACGAAATATACATTTCAGCTACCTTGTCAGACAGTGATAAAGCTCATTCTTTTGTCTCTAAAGATACATTTGC
Organism: Squalius cephalus; assembly: GCF_949319135.1. Classification (NCBI taxonomy): domain Eukaryota; kingdom Metazoa; phylum Chordata; class Actinopteri; order Cypriniformes; family Leuciscidae; genus Squalius; species Squalius cephalus. The sequence continues at coordinate 14,257,558 of NC_137140.1, read as the reverse complement.
ATACCCAAACAACATGGCCTGATTTAGTTAATGCACAAGCACCTATTTACTCCTACAAAGGGTAACATACAAAAGAGAGCCTTTCAAAGGATTAAGATTCTGTCTCCAACCTGCAGACGTGTGAACTGCTTGAAGGTAAAAGGCAGTCAACATGTCTGGTGGTGTTGCTACTTCAAAACCAACAATGCAAGAAGTAAACTGATCAATGAAAATGTATTTTAGCACTTTGACTATTGTTTAAAAACATCTAAAGTTTCTGGAGACTCTCCCTCTCCAGTGACATTTGACATAGACTCGTTTTGTCCTGCTATTTCTTTATGCAAACAAATCAGATTTGTAGTTTTTCCTTCTGTGTATTACTTGAGTTCCATTTAAAAGTATCATTCTTTCCAACGATTATTAATAAACTTATATTAAAAACAATCTCATAATCTTATTTAATGCAATTGTTATTTTTCAGTGTAAAAGATGTAATTGGATCAGCCCTACCTATAGGGTAACAGACCTATATAATTGAATATATTGATCAAATTTAGAAATTATAAATGAAAGATAAAGCATACTTCATCAAGTCACTTTTTGAATTGAAAACGCTCGCACTATTATCAATGTCCCTGCAGACGAGCATATTTTACTTTCGCTTTTAACTTATCCATTTAAAAGCCCCGGTGTCACACATCGATTAACCGGTGGGAAAATATCCTCACAGTCACATACCTAAATGATGGAAAAAATTTTTGAACACAAGAGGGCGGTATAACCCTAAGTATGACTTGATTTTTTTGGACCAAACATATCTATTTTAGCCGTTTTTAACTTACATCCTTCTTGAATTGAAAAAAAAACTGAATAAAATGGGTTTAGTTCCAATATTTGTATAATTTTATATACAAATAAATGGTGTATAATTACATTTTTAAAAGATATGAGACATTTCCTGCTTCCCTTTTTTTACATTAGTTTAATCCCTCGCCATAGCAAAACTGTTTGAGATATTCAATATTCGTTCACAATATAGCATCTTTAATGTATTTTCATCATGTTGAAAAAGTTTGCTGTGAATAAAAAAAAACACTTAGGAGCAGTAGCTAAAAGCATGTTGAAAGTGACACACTTCCTGCTGCCAGTTGGTGGCGCTATAACTTTGACTCACAATAGTTACATCCATCTGATCGGCCTCTTACCACGAACACACTGCTGAAGTTTCATCAAGATCAGTCAATGTATGCAGAATTTATTCCACTTCGTGTTTCTCTTTTCTCGCCGTAAATTCGATTCCTCGCCACGGCCAAACCGTTCGAGATATCAAAAATCCGTCCGCAATTTAGCATCCTCAAAGTCTTGACTACATGCACACCGAGTTTGGAGGGGACACAGTGAATTTTCTAGGAGGAGTATTTCACATTCCACAGCAAGCATTTTCCAAACAACCCATAACAGCCGACTTCCTGTTGGGCTGGCGTAAAACTTGAAAGAGGGAAAGTTGTTTGGCCCGATGAGATCTATATGTGTACCGAGTTTCATATTAATTCATGCAAGCGTGTTTGATATATGGACCATGTTTTCAGACCCCATTCAAGGGGGCGCTGTTGAGCCCCCCTGCCACGCCCGTTTCTGAAACTTTTCACATGTCTACTGGCTAATAAGTGTTATGTGTCTGTCGAGTTTCATCCAATTTCAAGCATGCTAAGAGTCTCAAACGCATCCGAAAAGAATATTAAAGTTTGATGCGTTGCCAAGGCAACAGTATCTAAGATATCAATAATCCTTTCACAGGTCTACATCTGCCGTGTTTCTACATTATACACATAAAGTTTGAAGCAAATCGGGTAAAAATAAGAGTGATTTCAAAGCATTTTGAAAGTGACACACTTCCTGCTGCCAGTTGGTGGCGCTATAACTTTGACTCACAATAGTCACATCCTTGTGTTCGGCCTCTTACAACGAATACACTGCTGAAGTTTCATCAAGATCAGATAATGTATGCTGAAGTTATAATACACTTCCTGTGTCCCTTATTCGCCATAAATTCGTTTCCTCGCCACGGCCAAACCGTTTGAGATATCAAAAATCCGTCCGCAATTTAGCATCCTCAATGTCTTGACTTCATGCTGACCGAGTTTGGTTGGGATTGGACGAATTTTCTAGGAGGAGTATTTCAAATTCCACAGCATGCGTTTCCAAACAACCCATAATAGCCGACTTCCTGTTGGGCTAGCGTAAAACTTAGAGGACGAAAGTTGTTCGGCTCGATGAGATCTATATGTGTACTGAGTTTCATATTATTATATGCAAGCATGTTTGATTTATGGACCAAGTTTTCGGACACCATTCCAGGGGGCGCTGTCGAGCCCCCCTGCCACGCCCGGGTACCAGCTTCAGTCCGGCCCTGATGGCCGCGGGTTCTGACCCGTGTGCAAAGTTTCAAGAGTTTTCGAGCATGTTAAGGACCCCAAAAGTGCCCGAAAGGTTGACAAAATAATAATAAATATAGCTGCGAGCAGCGATTACGGGCCCAAGCCGGTGGCACCGCCCTCCATCGCTGCTCCCAGCTATATTTATATATATATATATACACACACACATATATATATATATATATATATATATATATATATATAAGACAGAAAATATTACTTGTCTTACCTTATTCTGATTTTATGATACACTCAAAATATTCCACAACAAATCCTTTAAATTTAATGTAAAAATAAAAACGAAAGTAAGCAGTGTTGGTCTCACGTAACCCTCTCATTAGAATCAAAATGTTTCAATATTTGCGATGTATTTGGATCCTAAACTATTCTTTATTATAGGCTTTGTACTTCACTCGTGTTCCAATATCGATGGAAAAATTCATCCTCTTCACACGCGCAAAACTGTGCTTGGAAACATCACAGTGGTACAAATTGTACTACTGACTATTTAAACAGAGCAGTGTAATTCGTTTATGTTAGGTTGACTATTTTTTATTATTATATTGTATTAGGGCTATAATGAACAGGCTGCGATGTCAAGATTGCAATTCTGGAATGTGTGTGTGTGTGTGACGCGGTTGCGGTTGAACAGTGGACACAAAAACATAAATAAAATGTTTTAGTTAATTCCTACATCCATAGGAATACATTGAAAATGCTCGCTCTACTCCGCACCATTATCAATGTCTGTGCGGACGTCTGTATTTTACTATTATATAGTATACTATAGTTAGCGATTTAAAAGCCCTCAGCGGTGTCACACGTCGATTAACCGGTGGGAAAATTTTATCACAGTCACATCCCTAATATATTTATATATAAATACAATAGGCCTACCTGAAAGAGAATTTTACTTGCCCGACCAGAGTATAGCCTGATTAGAATGTCAATAACAAAAAAATAACTTGGGAGTCACTAAAACGAGAGATTATTCTAATTTCATTACATTCATTTTAAGTTGCAATCAGCAGTTAAAAATGAATGTATTACTGATCAATGGTAACAAGGTTGCACTGCTGAGGCTCATGCTGCTTCTCCAGGAGAATTGTAAACAAATGAGCGCAGCACACAAAAAAGCAAACCAGTTAACAACATACTGACTATAAAAATTACAAATATGGAGTTTTTATATATTTTATAACATATGATAGAGTTAAGCAACCTCACTTGACGAGTAGGCAACTATTTCCTGAATACAATCACGATTGAAACTGTGACATTGATTTCATACAACAGGTTAATAAACAGTTACAATTAAGTCACTTACATTTTAGATGCAATATTGACTGTTTTTGTTCTGTTTCAGCAGCAAAAATAGTTAAACAAAGATCACAGCAGAACCATTGCGCATCTCACAGCAACTTGTTTTCTCATTACTGAATGATTCAGCATTTTGAAACGAATCGGTTGACTTAAAGATTCAATGGTCAATCCATAAACATCTGTCTCAATCATGAATGACTCAGTCATTGGAACGAATCGTTTGAACGAATGAATCAATGACTCGCTCATTAAGATGGTCGCCTGGCGACACCTAATGGCGGTTTAGTGTTATGTTTAAAAGTATCATTTTTTCCAACGTGCACCATTATCAATGTCCGTGCGGACGTCCGTTTTTTACTTTCACTTTTATATTAGCTATTTAAAAGCACCCGCTCGTGTCACACGTCGATTAACCGATGGGAAAATATCCTCACAGTCATATACCTAATAAATTTATATTTAAATACAATAGGCCTACCTAGTAAAACGTTTTATATACTAGTTTGATATCCTTTTGGACACAAGAGGGCAGTATAGCCCTATGTTTGCTTTTTTGTTGAACCAAATAGCACTAAATAGCCTGTTTTTAACTTTTTCATACTTCTTGAATTGCAAAAACAGAATAAAATAGGTTTAGTTCTAATATTTGTATAATTTTATATAAAAATAAATGGTGTATAATTACATTTTTAGAAGTTATGAGATGTTTCCTGCTTCCTTTTTGACATTAATTTAATCCCTCGCCATAGCAAAACCGTTTGAGATATTCAATATCCGTTTACAATTTAGCATCATTAATATATTTTTATCATGTTGAAAAAGTTTGGTGGGAATAAAATAAACCTTTTAGGAGGAGTAACTAAAAACTCAGAGGCTGATTTAACAAAAAATCCATATTCAGACCAAAATATCTGACTTCCTGTTGGTTGCAGCTAATGCCTGTAAATTAGAAAGTTGTCCGGCTCGATGAGACCAATATACGTACTGATTTTTGTAATTGTGGGTAAAACTAACCCCCCCACTTTTGTCAAAAACATTTTGAAAGTGACACACTTCCTGCTGCCAGTTGGTGGCGCTATAACTTTGACTCACAATAGTCACATCCATCTGATCGGCCTCTTACCACGAACACACTGCTGAAGTTTCATCAAGATCAGTTAATGTGTGCAGAAGTTATAACACTTCGTGTTTCTCTTTTCTCGCCATAAATTCGTGTCCTCGCCACGGCCAAACCGTTTGAGATATCAAAAATCCGTCCGCAATTTAGCATCCTCAATGTCTTGACTTCATGCACACCGAGTTTGGTGGCGATTTAATTAATTCTCTAGGAGAAGTGTTTCAAATTCCACAGCAAGCGTTCTCCAAACAACCCATAATTGCTGACTTCCTGTTGGGCTGGCATAAAATTTAGAGCACGAAAGTTGTTCGGCCCGATGAGATCTATATGTGTACCGAGTTTCATATCATTACATGCAAGTGTGTTTGATTTATGGACAAGTGTTCGGATCCCGTTCCAGGGGGCGCTGTTGAGCCCCCCTGCCACGCCCGGGTACCAGCTTCAGCCCGGCCCTGATGGCCGCGGGTTCTGACCTGTGTGCAAAGTTTCAAGAGTTTTCGAGCACGTTAAAGGCCCCAAAAGACCCTGAAACCTTGAAAAACAGGAATTTTAAACAAATCTCACTCAAAAGACAAATCCCCCCACCCCTCACACACACAGAGACGCAGAGGCAGAGAGAGAGAGGGAGAGAATTCTCCAAAAAATCACATTCAAACCAAAATATCTCACTTCCTGTTGGTCACAGCTTATGACTATAAATTAGAAAGTTGTCCGGCTTGATGAGAACAATATACATAACGATTTTTGTGACTCTACTTAAAACTAAGCTCCCATTTTTGACTAAAGGTGGCGCTACTGAGCCCCTCACCACGCCCCTTTCTGAAACTTTGCACATGTCTACTGGATAATAAATGTGATGTGTCTGTCGAGTTTCATCCAATTTCAAGTATGTTAAGAGTCTCAAAAGCATCTGAAAAGAATATTAAAGTTTGATGCGTTGCCACGGCAACAGTATTTAAGATATCAATAAACCTTTCACAGGTCTACATCTGCCGTGTGTCTACATTATACACATAAAGTTTGAAGCAAATCGGGTAAAAATAAGAGGGTGATTTCAAAGCATTTTGAAAGTGACACACTTCCTGCTGCCAGGTGGTGGCGCTATAACTTTGACTCACAATAGTCACATCCATGTGATCGGCCTCTTACAACGAACACACTGCTGAAGTTTAATCAAGATCAGTTAATGTATGCAGAAGTTATAACACACTTCCTGTTTCCATTATTCGCCATAAATTCGTGTCCTCGCCACGGCCAAACCGTTCGAGATATCAAAAATCCGTCCGCAATTTAGCATCCTCAATGTCTTGACTTCATGCTGACTGAGTTTGGAGGCGAATGGATGAATTCCCTAGGAGGAGTACATTAAATTCCACAGCATGCGTTTCCAAACAACCCATAATAGCCGATAATTCCTAATAGCATAATAATTCCTGTTGGGCTGGCGTAAAAAGTAAAAGTACGAAAGTTGTTTGGCCCGATGAGATCTATATGTGTATTGAGTTTCATATTATTACATGCAAGCGTGTCTGATTTATGGACCAGGTTTTCGGACCCCGTTCAAGGGGGCGCTGTTGAGCCCCCCTGCCACGCCCGGGTACCAGCTTCAGCCCGGCCCTGATGGCCGCAGGTTCTGACCTGTGTGCAAAATTGCAAGAGTTTTCGAGCATGTTAAAGGCCCCAAAAGTGCCCGAAAGGTTGACAGAAAAATAATAATAATAATAATAATAATAAAATATAGCTGCGAGCAGCGATTACGGGCCCAAGCCGGTGGCACCGCAACCCCGGTGCCTTTAGTTACCTATATATATATACCTATATATATATATATATAAAAGACCAAAAATATTGCTTGACTTACCTTATTCTGATTTTATGATACACTCAAAATATTCCACAACAAATCCTTTAAATTTAATGTAAAAATAAAAATGAAAGAAAGCAGTGTTGGGCTCACGTAACCCTCTCATTAGAATCAAAATGTTTCAACATTTGCGATGTATTTGGATGCTAAACTATTCTTTATTATAGGCTTTGTTCTTCACTCGTGTTCCAATATCGACGGAAAAAATCATCCTCTTCACAAGCGCAAAAATGTGCTTGGAAACATCACAGTGGAGCGGTGCTTACTGTGAATGTATGAATTGTACTACTGACTATTTAGAGCAGTGTAATTTGTATATGTTAGGTTGACTATTTTATTATTATATTTTATGAAGGCTATAATGAACAGGCTGCGATGTCAAGATTACAATGCTGGAATGTGTGTGTGTGTGTGTGTGTGTGTGTTCATGTTTTTCTATCCCGGTGGGACTTCAACCTGAATGCATACAGACTCATGGGGACTCGTGTCACAGTGGGGACCTAAATAGAGGTCCCCATGGGTAAACAATCTTATAAATCATACAGAATGAGTTTTTTGGGAAATGTAAAAATGCAGAAAGTTTTCTGTGATAGGTAGGTTTAGGGGTAGGGTTAGTGTGAGGAGATAGAATATACAGTTTGTACAGTAAAAAACCATTAAGTCTATTGAGAGTCCCCACAAAGATAATAAACCGTGTGTGTGTGTGTGTGTGTGTGTGTGTGGCGTGGGCGCGATTGAACAGTGGACACATAAAAACATACTCCGTCATTATACAGGACGACATTCAAACTGCAAAGTGTTAACTTATATTTGTGTACAGTCGCAATAAAATACAACATTGTGCTTTTGTAAAATAATTTCAAGCAATCCTCCCCCCAAAAGGTGCTAATTTTAAAATTAAACTAAAATGCTCATGGCTGCACGAGTATTCATAACGGTGCGCATCCATGGTGAGGAACGAGCAGAAAAGAGTGAACGTTTTTCAGTTAATTCCTACTTCCATAGGAATTCATTTGAAACGCTCGCTCAACCACTATCAATGTCAGTGCGGACGAACATATTTTATTTTCGTTTTTAAGTTGGCAATTCAAAAGCCCCCAGCGGTGTCACACGTCGATTAACCTGTGGTAAAATAATCTCACCGTCACATACCTAGTATATTTTTATATAGATACAATAGGCCTACCTGATTTTGAACACAAGAGGGTAGTATAGCCCTATGTATGACTTGACTTTTATGGGACTAAATAGTACAATTACTATTTTTAAACTTATAAATAATTATTAAATTGAAAAAAAAAGAATAAAATTGGTTTAGTTGTGATATTTGTATACTTTTATATAGAAATAAATGGTGTTTAATTACATTTTTAGAATATATGAGGCTTTTAGTGTTTCCTTTTTGTACATTACAATTAGTCCCTCACTATAGCAAAACCGTTTGAGATTTTATTTTTAAAAATAATCAGTTAACAACATAGGCCTGCTGACTATAAAAATTACAAATATGGAGGTTTTATATATTTTATAACATATGATACAGTGAAGCAACCTCACTTGACGAGTGTCATTTCCTGAATACAATCACAGTTGAAACTGTGACATTGATTTCATACAACAGGTTAATAAACAGTTTAAATTAAGTCACTTACATTGTAGATGCAATATTGACTGTTTTTGTTCTGTTTCAGCAGCGAAAATAGTTAAACAAAGATCACAGCAGAACCATCACGCACCACGTGTTTTCTCATAACTGAACGATTCAGCATTTTTAACGAATCGGTTGACTCAAAGATTGAATGATCAATCCATAAACATCTGTCTTAATCATGATCGACTCATTCGAACGAATCGTTTGAACGAATGAATCAATGACTCGCTTATTAAGATGGATGCCTGGCGACACCTAATGGCGGTTTAGTGTTGTTTAAAAGCATCATTCTTTCCCACGTGTGTGTGATTTGTGTGTGCAACATTATCAATGTCCGTGCGGACGTCCGTATTTTTCTTTCACTTTTATATTAGCAATTTAAAAGCACCCGCTCGTGTCACACGTCGATTAATCGGTGGGAAAATATCCTCAGAAACATACCTAATAAATGTATATTTAAATACAATATTGGCCTACCTGGTAAAAAGTTTTATATACTATTTTGGTGTCCTTTTGGACACAAGAGGGCAGTATAGCCCTATGTTTGCTTTTTTGTTGAACCAAATAGCACTAAATAGCCTGTTTTTACCTTTTTCATTCTTCTTGAATTGCAAAAACAGAATAAAATGGGTTTAGTTGTGATATTTGTATACTTTTATATAGAAATAAATATATATATAATAAGAGGTATATAATTAAATTTTTAGAAGATTTTTTGTTTTTCCTTTTTGGACATTACTTTAATCCCTCGCCATAGCAAAACCGTTTGAGATATTTATTATCCATTCACAATTTAGCATATTTAATGTATTTTCATCATGTTGAAAAAGTTTGGTGTGAATAAAATAAATAGTTTAAGAGGAGTGGCTAAAAATTCAGAGGCTGATTTTGCAAAAAAATCCACATTCAGACCAAAATATCTGACTTCCTGATGGCCGGAGCTAATGAATGTAAATTAGAAAGTTGTCCGGCTTGATGAGAACAATATACAAACTAATTTTTTTTTACTGTAGTTAAAACTAACCCCCCCACTTTTGTCAAAAGCATGTTGAAAGTGACACACTTCCTGCTGCCAGTTGGTGGCGCTATAACTTTGACTCACAATAGCTACATCCATCTGATCGGCCTCTTACCACGAACACACTGCTGAAGTTTCATCAAGATCAGTTAATGTATGCAGAAGTTATTCCACTTCGTGTTTCTCTTTTCTCGCCATAAATTCGATTCCTCGCCACGGCCAAACCGTTCGAGATATCAAAAATCCGTCCGCAATTTAGCATCCTCAAAGTCTTGACTACATGCACACCGAGTTTGGAGGGGACACGGTGAATTTTCTAGGAGGAGTATTTCACATTCCACAGCAAGCGTTTTCCAAACAACCCATAATAGCCGACTTCCTGTTGGGCTGGCGTAAAACTTGACCAGGGGAAAGTTGTTCGGCACGATGAGATCTATATGTGTACCGAGTTTCATATTAATTCATGCAAGCGTGTTTGATATATGGACCAAGTTTTAGAACCCCGTTCAAGGGGGCGCTGTTGAGCCCCCCAGCCACGCCCGGGTACCAGCTTCAGCCCGGCCCTGATGGCCGTGTGTTCTGACCTGTGTGCAAAGTTTCAAGAGTTTTCGAGCACGTTAAGGGTCCCAAAAGCGCCTGAAACCTTGAAAACAAACATTAAACTCAACAGACAAATCCCTCCCACCCCTCACACACACAGAGACAGACAGAGAGAGAGAAAATTCTCCAAATAATCACATTCAAACTAAAATATCTGACTTCCTTTTGGTTGGAGCTAATGAATGTAAATTAGAAAGTTGTCAGGCTTGATGAGAACAATATACATACCGATTTTTGTGATTCTAGGAAAAACTAAGCCCCCATTTTTGACTAAAGGTGGCGCTACTGAGCCCCTCACCACGCCCATTTCTGAAACTTTGCACATGTCTACTGGATAATAAATGTGATGTGTCGGTCGAGTTTCATGCATTTTCAAGCATGTGAAGAGTCTCAAAAGCATCCGAAAAGAATATTGAAGTTTGATGCGTTGCCACGGCAACAGTATCTAAGATATCAATAATCCTTTCACAGGCCTACATCTGCCGTGTGTCTACATTATACACATAAAGTTTGAAGCAAATCGGGTAAAAATAAGAGGGTGATTTCAAAGCATTTTGAAAGTGACACACTTCCTGTTGCCAGTTGGTGGCGCTATAACTTTGACTCACAAAGGTCACATCCATCTGATCGGCCTCTTACAACGAGCACACTGCTGAAGTTTCATCAAGATCAGTTAATGTATGCAGAAGTTATAACACACTTCCTGTGTCTATTTTCTCGCCTTAAATTTGTTTCCTCGCCACGGCCAAACCGTTCGAGATATCAAAAATCCGTCCGCAATTTAGCATCCTCAATGTCTTGACTTCATGCTGATCGAGTTTGATGGCGAACGGATGAATTCTCTAGGAGGAGTATTTCACATTCCAGAGGATGCGTTTTTCAAACAACCCATAATAGCTGACTTCCTGTTGGGCTGACGTATAACTTAAGAGTGCGAAAGTTGTTCGGCCCAATGAGATCTATATGTGTAGTGAGTTTCATATTAATTCATGGAAGCGTGTTTGATATATGGACCAAGTTTTCGGACCCCATTCAAGGGGGCGCTGTTGAGCCACCCTGCCACGCCCGGGTACCAGCTTCAGCTCGGCCCTGATGGCCACGGGTTCTGACCTGTGTGCAAAGTTTCAAGAGTTTTCGAGCATGTTAAGGCCCCCAAAAGTTCATTAAGTAAGGTCTTTATACACCACTGAAAACATAGTTATGGATATTATATTGCATTTCTGTCCATAGATCCTCATAAATATTACACATTGCACCAAAAGTGTGGTATCACAGTATGGGCAGTGGTGATGCAGTGCTGTTCTACATCCCAGTCCACATCTGTGTATAGTGAAGCCTGTAATGCTACAATATATTTGGTGTGCATATATTAAACAAATAACTCAAGATATTCATACCTCCATAGACAACTGCCTTGTTGAAGTGGATTTGAACATGACTTTTTAATTTGACTAGTTTGGCTGGCTTAAATACACTGGCCGAGCAAAAAGGGCAGTGGTAATAGCTGCAACACTTGTTGCACTGCTGCAGCTCAGGTAATGAGTCACCTCTCTGAATCGTTATATGTCTCTACAAGAGATGAAAGCACCACAGAATTATTTCAACGTTGACAAATGGGGTTTAATAAAAAAAAAAACTCAACTATAAGGTAACATTAATTCACAAACAATACATATAACAGAGGAACGTGGAACAAACACTTTAACACCTTCACAAGATAAACTTCTTTAAAACGTCACCGCAAGGCCCATTTACAACATACAACATGCAAAAATTAATCTAACCATCCGTAGAATTTTTTTTTAATACAATAAAGTATGACAACATATTCAAGCTTCAATAAGATGAGAAAGCCAAGCACAAATTCAATATTTAGCAGATAAACTTAATATCTGAACTTAATATATGCGATAATTTTTCACCACATGATGTCAAAAACATTAGATAACTCACCGTGCTCTCCGCCATGCTTGTGTCGTTGTCAATTATAACTCCGCCCCTCACTTCCGGTTCTGTCGCTGGGGTTCTGAAACTGGTTGTGCGGGTCTGCAGCTGGATACTATTGGGTTTTGCCACGATTCTCTTGAGTTCTGCAAGTGCGAAGAGGAGGGCGGGTCCACCTTCTTCATGTAGTGTGGTCAATCAAATGAGCTTCTCGCTGACTCTCGATTTACTCTTATCTGATTGGTTCAACAAACACACCAGTCACGAGAACACATCTTTATCTTCATTTAGCTCAGAAAGTTCTTGTTGCCGAAATGATAAATTACAAAACAAAATGCACATAAACGTGTCCCTGTCTGATATACAACCACTGATAAACATAATGAGAAAAAAAAAAAAAACCTATACGAGTGCGGATTAGATCCCAGAACCGACACACTTGGCAAAAGTTTTGCCATTGGACCATTTAAATACATGCTTAAAATTGTCGGATCTATGTATTTATTCACGTGAAAATGCTTGCTACTAACAACATATATTAGACCTCATTAAACGACAAATTAAACCCAATGTAGGCTACTATTTAAATCGATTGCTGGACATCGTAATGTTATTGTACATACATCTGATTTATGATTTAGCATTGTGTTAGCAACGCCAAAGTTACACCACTGCCCCTTGGAGTAATCTTTCTCTTCATCTATCTATAAATTACAGAAACGTCTGTCTGTGTGTCTGTCTGTATGTATGTCTATTATTCATAAATTACAGAAACGTCTTGCTACGGGCACGAGTAAGTGCAGTGCCAAGTTTGACGTTGTTTGGATTAGAAATGCAAAAGATATCGTTAAATATATATCGGTAAAAGAAACACTTCGAAGGTTGTGGTTTAAAAATAAACATTCTGACATAAACACTTTGTCAGCTAAACACTAAGTCAGCTACACTGTTTACTTCTGAATATTATATTTTATTCACAGCCATCATTTGTAGTAGCCTATTCACAAACTGTTTGCTTAAGCGTAGCGTTTTTTCGGAGTTCACTGTGTAGCCTGCTCCCTGAATCGTCCCGCTTATTCATTTGTGGATGTTAAAGGGGGGGTGAAATGCTCATTTTCACTCAATCTCCTGTTAATCTTGAGTACCTATAGAGTAGTATTGCATCCTTCATATCTCCAAAAAGTCTTTAGTTTTATTATATTTATAAAAGAAAGATAGGCTGTACCGAGTCTTTCCGGAAAAAAACGAGCGGCTGGAGGCGGGCCGTGTGGGCGAAGCTAAAGCTGTGCTAACGCGCAGAGCTAACAACACACAGAGACAATAGAAGCAGTTTTACTCACCGCCTGCGGTTCCAACGCACGACCGCGAACCTTTATCGTTGGGACTGCTCCATCCTTAAGCATTAGACGATCTGCAAATCCGTCGATCTGGGCTTTGTTTATAAAACAAGCATCGTCGAAATGCAGGGAACAAACAGTCTTGCACAACCTCCGTTGATGCTCTGAAAAAACAAACTCCATCCACTGCTCCCTTAACGCTGGGTTCTTTGGGAATCTGTGCAGGGTTGTCTTGCCCTGGCAACCAAAAACCCACTTCTTTGGTGACATTGACTTCCCTAAAGCCGAGCACAGCGCTTTGATGGGCGTACTGCTTTCGCTCTCTTGCTCTGGTCTACGAGTGCGCGCGCGCGCTGTTCTTCCGGCAGAAGTGCCTTTAGGACCCGTATAAGGAAATTCTGTTACATCTGACGTTACATCTGACGTCACACATGCCCATACTCGAAAAAAACTTTCCGAAACTTGTGACAAACCGGAAGGAGCATTTTTGGAACAGAAATACTCCTTCAAACGTACAATTTAATTTTTGAAACTTTGTCCATGTTTAGCATTGGGAATCCAACTCTTTAACAGTGTAAAAAACTCAGTATGCATGAAATAGCATTTCACCCCCCCTTTAAAGGTGCTCTAAGTGATGTTGGGTGACGTCACTTCTTGTTGACGTTTAAAGTATTGTCAAACAAAATGGAGGCTAGCTAGACCCTCCCTCCTCCTCATCCGCGCACTAACCCCCCAAACCCCACCCCAAATCGTTCTTGTTGGTTATTTTTTACAGTGTGTTCAGGGGACAGGCAGCTAGCGGATGGTGAGGAGATGTTTGCTGTGACAAAAAATGTTTTGGCCTAAAAAACACGTGACATTGCTTAGAGCACCTTTAACTGAATCTGTAAGTCAGCTACACTGTTTACTTCTGAATATTATATCTATCTATAAATTACAGGAACGTATTTCTGTATGTCTGTGTGTGTGTGTGTGTGTGTATCTGTTATTCGCATATCTCTCGAACCGTTAGTCCGATGGATTTCAAACTTGACAGGTGTCTTGCTACGGGCACGAGTAAGTGCAGTGCCAAGTTTGGCGTTTGGATTAGAAATGCAAAAGATATTGTTAAATATATCAGTAAAAGAAGCACACATCGGCTTTTGCTGCTCTAGCCGCTGACCACTCCCCCTCTCACACTGCACACTGAGTGAGCACAGCGCAGCACACTCCCCCTCTCACACTGACACTGAGTGAGCACAGTGCAGGACTAGAGGCCACTCCCCCTCTCACACTGAAGACTTGTTCGAATTGAACCGGCGCTGCACAGACCGATAGAAAATAGACGGCTCCTTATGCTTTTGAATTGCTCTCGCGGTACTTTGATGTCTCCTCGCTCCTCTCAGGAACCAGATGATCAGGTCGTGCTTTCCTACGGACTTACCTTCAACTATGTCATGATGTGCAGCGACAGTGGCAACATACACTTTCAAGGTGGAGGGAGACAGCCTTCGCTTTAACCCTTCTTGCAGGAAGGAAAGAACGACACTGATCAGGCATTTTCTGGGGTCTTCTCGGCGAGAAGAGCACCAGGTGACAAAGAGGTTCCACTTCAACACGTAGGCATGTCTCGTGGACAATGCTCTAGCGGAAGTGATGGTAGCCACCACCACTGGTGGTAGGGTACTCAAACCTGCCTCATGTGGAGGTTCCAAAGATCGGGACGAGGGTGCCACAGGGTGCCCCGTCCCTGAGAAAGGAGGTCCTTCCTCAGAGAGATTGGCCAGGGAGGTGCTGTTGCGAGGAGTACTAGTTCGGAGAACCAGGAATGGTTGTGCCAATGAGGGACAACCAAAATGACCTGCTCCTCATCCTCCCTGATCTTGCACAGGGCCTGTGCAAGAAGGCTCACTGGGGGAAACGCATACTTGCGAAGGCCCCCCAGCTGTGCGCCAGTGCATCCGTGCCGAGCGTGCCCTCGGTCAGGGAGTAAAACAGGTCGCAATGGGACGAGTCGTGGGAGGTAAACAGGTCTACCTGTGCGTCCCCGATCTGATCCCACATCAGCTGGACCGTTTGGGGATGGAGTCTCCATTCTCCAGGGAGAGGCTGAAGCCGTGAGAGCTCGTCGGCTTCACAGTTCAGATCTCCCGGGATATAAATGTCTTGAAGCGACCTCAGATGCTTCTGACTCCATAGGAGGAGCTGGCTGGCGAGTTGCGACATATGGCGGGAGCGCAGACCACCTTGTCGGTTGATGTCGCAGTATTTTCTGATCGGACTAGTCGGGGCGAGACGTACTGCCAGCAACTCGAGGCAATTGACATGCCAAAGGCACTGGGGTCCTGTACAGGAGCCCGCGGCAGCATGTCCATTGCACATGGTGCCCCAGCCTGTGGTGGAGGCATCTGTTGAGACAACAACATGTTGAGACAACAACATGCCTGGAAACTCGTTCTAAGGGCACTCCGGCCCGTAGAAAGCTGAGGTTCGTCCACGGGGTGAAGGTCTGACTGCAAGTCGGAGTCACTGGTACTCGGAGCGTGCCGTGTTGCCATGCCCACCTCTGGACTCGATCGCGAAGCCAGAGCTGAAGTGGCCTCATATGAAGCAGTCCGAGCGGCGTTACTGCGGCTGCGGATGCCATATGCCCCAGGAGCCTCTGAAATAACTTCAGTGGAACCGCACTCTTGCCCTTGAACTGTCTCAGGCAAGCCAGCAGTGACTGCGCGCGCTCGTAAGCTGCGCGCACATGGCGACCAAGTCGATTTTATATACAGAAAAAAAGAGATCCTTTGCACGGGGGCAAAGTTTGCTCTTCTCCCGGTTGAGCCGAAGGCCCAGACAGGCTAAGTGCCGGAGCACTAGGTCCCTGTGTTTGCAAACCTGGTCTCGAGAGTGAGCTAGGATCAGCCAGTCGTTGTGATAATTCAGGATGCAAACCCCGTGTTGCCGTAGCGGAAAAAGGGCTGCCTCGGCCACCTTCGTGAAGATGTGAGGATACAGGGCTAGACCAAATGGGAGAATCACATACTGATATGCCCGCCCCTCGAAGCAAACCGTAGGAACGGTCTGTTTCGAGGAGAAAGGAGACATGAAAGTAGGCATCCTTCAAGTCGATCACTGCAAACCAATCCTGTGGCCGCACACATTCGAGAATGCGTTTGGCCGTGAGCATCTTGAACGGAAGCCTGTGGAGGGATCGGTTCAAGATGCGCAGGTCCAGGATTTGCCGTAGCCCACTGGATTTCTTCGGTACAATGAAATAGGGGCTGTAGAACCCAGATTTCATTTCGGCTTGAGGGACAATCTCGACCGCACCTTTCGCCAGTAAGGTAGCGACCTCCGTACGCATAACAGGGGCATTGCCACCCACCATAGTGTAACAGACTCCCCGGAAGCGGGGTGGAGATCGTGCGAACTGAATTGCATAGCCGAGCCTGATGGTTCTCTCAACCCAGCGGGACAGGTTGGGAGCTCTAGCCAGGCTCGGGGCCAGGGGTCATGGGAACCACAGACGGTACGTCATGTTGCCTGTTGCCCATGCTCAGTGGGGCAGCAAAGCGGAATGACCGGCCCAGACGTGTGGTGGCACGGTCATTGCCACGTCCTGACAGAGGAGGCCAGGGAAGGACCAGCGTTCCATGGGGGCCTGTTCTGACAGGGGTCTGGCGACAGAGGGGGACGAGAGTGACGAGGCTTGTGAGCGGCGCACACTGTCATCCGGGACCTCTGGGGGCTTGGAGTAAGGGGCATCAGTTCTAAAAAAAAAAGAAGGAGTGGCCCTGCTACCAGCTCCTGAGAAGAACTGAGCCCTAATTCCAAGCTGCCCATCTCAGGAGTGCTGCTTAGCCTGGCATTTTAGCTCCTGCGACCTCCTCCTGCCCAAGGCCAGTGAAGGCTGTGGAGCAGGAGCCGCAGGGAGGCGGCCTCGGCGGGAAGCAGACTAAGGAGACCGCACAGATGGATGGCCGTCGGTGCAGAAGGGCCTTAGTCTACTTCTGGGCGATTGAAAACTGTTGGGCGCAGTTCTCAACCACACCGCTGAAGAGCCCAGCCTGGGATATGGGGGAGCTGTGAAAACGAGTTCCCAGACACCCTCACATCAACCTGGCTGAGCCCATTCCTGAACCACACTTGTGGACATCACCTGGCCCAGAGATCACACAGGTACTGATGTTGCCCGTAGAGCGAGGTCAGTAGTGTGCGTGGCGTCGCGTTTCCGCGTTCTGTCAGTGTTGGCCAGGGAAGGACCAGCATTCCACAGTGGCCAGGTTTGACAGAACTCCCGGGTCAGCACTGCCTCGAAGGCGAAGACGACACACAGCACTGCATGCCTGTGCCACAATAGTGGCAGAGAACATACAGACCATGATCGCCGCAACAATGAGTGCAGTGAAGGCGGAGGACGCCCGCGGGCCGCGATAAGTCACAGAAACTCTCGTGACTCGGAGGCGTCCTGATGCACGTTCCGAGAAGAAAGCCTAAGAACCAATCGTCCAGCCTACAACGCTCGGGGGAGGGCGGCGCCACCGGCGCCCAGGGAGAAACACACACACTGTCGGCAGATCACTGCACAGATCAGCAGCAGGCAATGCGATCTCGCTGGAACCAACACACTGAAGAGCCGCTCGTCTTGTAGAGTGAAGATGATTCAGACTGGCTTGTGGGAGTGAAGAGAACTCTTGGCTCCGAAGCGAAAACATATCTGCATGTTGCCAGCGTACTTCCTTATACCACGAAGTAAGGCAGGGTTATGCAATGCATTTCTGCATTTCTTTGCCATTGGCTCGTTTTATTTTTCGAAGATGAGAGGCTTTCTAAGCAAAACCCCATTTGTCGTCACAACGTAACTCATAGTGACCATGAAAGGGAACTGATTTTGCACGGGCACTTTGCACTAGTTTGAAAAATTGTGCGAATATGTCTGTTGTTGCATTTCCGATCTAAAAAGTCAGTATCGCCCAAGCGTAAAGCTGGAAAAACACTGTTACCTTTACTGAAGTTAAGGTGATTTTTAATTAATTGTATTAAGCCTGCTGGGATAGCTTTTATCAAGGTATTATATTCCTTTGGTGGAACTGGAAAGTTATGGAGATTCAAAAATTGCTTATAAGTTAGAATATGACCAAAATCATCAAAGACAGATAGAATGCAAATAAAGTTATTGTTAAGCCATCTAGGAAAAAAAGAGAGACTTATTTCTAACGGTTATATCCGCGTTGTTCCAAAGGTGAACTTTGTGGGGGGAAAAGCTATGGACAAAACACAATTTTCACGAGAGAAGGCATTACTGATAAAAGTTATGTAAGGAAATGGGTATCTTGCCAATACTGTCTTTTCTCTAGGCAAAGTATTTTTTTTTATTAACCCCCTGGGGACGGCGGTATCGCCGGCGATACCAGCTCGCTTTTTTTTTATCAGTGTTTTTTTATCAGAGTCAAAAGAGACTCATAAATACTCTGTTGACTTTGATTTTCCATAGGAGTTTCATACATCAATCGATTCTGTTAAGTGTGTATTATTTTTGTGTATACTCACAATAAAAACAAAGTGTTGTGCTTTTTGCCAAATAAAGAAAAATAAACACGAAGCGAGTTCTGCCTTCTCTCTGTCAGTGTAGTCCATTCTGAAACGCGTCCGAAAATGAACAATAACTCAGCGAATACTCAGTCAAACAGACATACAGACACACAGGCATGAAGCTTGAATTCTCTTCTTTTAAATGAAGTAATTTATATAAAAAACAAATATTCTCAGTTCATGTAATCTGTAAGAAAAGAGCGAGATGTCAGTCGTTCTCATCTCATCTAATTATTTTAATGTGACTCCGCCCACGGAGAGCGCGCGCTATTCAAACGCAAATGACTGAGGCAATCCACGCAAACCTGTGAACGCCCCCGTATCAGCTCGAGAAAACACAAGTTTAATCAGATCATTGTAGCCTACTTGTTTACACCGTCTCACAGCGCTGTGAGGAATAATAATAATGGAAAATGTACCTCAGAAGTGCGGGTATTTTGAGGAGCAAGGATCCGACTGAGCTGAGGAATACTGTAGTAAGTTTTTTTTCCTTCTCAAGTGAATCGTGTTTCTGTGAACGGCAGAGATGCGCGCTGTTTACCACAGCTCGCAAAAAGACAGTTTAAATTTAAATCGAATTTCTGTGTGTGAATGAATGATGATGTTTTAGCAAACTGTATTGCTATACTGAGATGAGTAAAAATCGACTGAAATATGTTGAAATAAAATGTAGGCTATTTGTATAAGTAACGTATTAAACTGCAAATTAACATTTATATGCCCTAATATTTCATTACAGTGAAAGGTTACAGTCGGCGAAATATGAAAGACAACATTTTGTTGACTAGATTTGGGTACAGTTTTTACTGTAGAATATACTGCCACATCAAATAAGCTTTTGTTTAGCAATTTCTGCTCATATGTTATATATATATATATATATATATATATATATATATATATATATATATATGTATGTATGTACATGTATATATATATATATATATATATATATATATATATATATAGGCCTATATATATATATAACATACTATTTTTGTCAAAAATAAAGTCATCAACTAAGATGTTAGCAGTTCCAATGTTGGCTATATTCAAACTAATGAATACATATGATAAAATGTAGGCCTATAATAATTTTTTTACAAAGAAAGAGTAAAGATTTTACACTTGAAATATTTTTGAAATTGTAATTATTGTTGTAATTGTAACCTTTTTAATAAAATAGCAAAACATATTTACAAGATAGATGTAAGCAAAATCTTAAATGATCAATATAAGTCTTCTTCTAAATATATCTTTTGTCCTTGTATTCATTCTTGTGGCTGAAGTGTCACACCTGAATGAATGGCTCATTATGCAGAGTCATTACGCATACTGGGTGGGACATTGTATTCTCAGGTGTAAACCACTCCTCATTCACGCCCCCCTCGCATATTGGCTTTCCAAGCAAAACCTGTCTTATAAAACAATACATTGATTTAAATTGTGTGTGAACGATTAGGCAGGATGATTTTCACATCATTTTGAAGCCAGAACTCGAAGCGACAACATTCATTAGTCAAAAGTCTTGTGGACACATATTTAGTATGTGTTTTGTGGTCTTATTTCAGCAACTTTTTTGAATTTTTTTTTCAATAACCACGCATAAACATTATTCTCTTAAAAATTCCAAACATATACATGCATGTTGCTTGCATATTATGGTAGCCCTGTTTGTGCTATATAGAGTGAATTTACACCTTTGCCATTAACATGTTTATAAATAACTGAAAAAAGCACAAATGTCAGAGCATGTCAGAACACCTCCAGGGCCCAGAAAAGCCCTCAGACCCCAGAGGGTTAAATGCAATACATTTTCCCATATGTATTTTCTCATTATTTCATCTGACTCCATAAATGAAAAGGTTTTAATGATATCTGTGCATCATTAAATGTGAGCGAATGTTTGACAATTCCTTTTAACTCTTTAATTAAAGTAATGTCAAAGTCAGTTAGAATAATCAAATGTAACAATTTATTATGTCAGGAAAATGTATCATGCCAATTTCATAATCAATTAAAAAATAATCGATACAAAACATCAAATGCTCTGGAATAAAGAGAAGAGATGCGAACCCAACATTATACATGAAGCTGAGAGTCTTACTCACAGCCTCACGGGCTAATCTGAAATACAGAAATCCCAGATCTTCTCGTTGCATTTCCTTATATAGGCAGAAACTTCTTTCACATGGAAACGTGCTAACAATGGAAATTTGCATTCAGAGGTTACACCTTTTGGGGTATGAGACCATTTGCCAGGAGACCACCTTCCTTTGTGTGCCAGTTCTCTCTAAACTTTTAAAAACCTTATTACCCTTTGTTTTACTTATTTGGAAATGAGACATTTGTACCAGTCGCACTGAGACATTTCAGATGATACTAAATATGTATAATACTCGATGATAATCATTCACATTAAACCATATATTTTCTTGGGTGAATTCAGGTGATCTGAGTATGAGAGAGAGGTGGTGAGGAATGAGGGAATGAAATGTAGATTAGGATGACTCGGAGGTGAGAATTTGTCTTAAATGGTGAGTTCAAATGGTAATTTCCAGCAAGATCCTGTCTTCTCAGGGTCTGGTCGCTCCTTAACCAGACTGTCCGGCATTTTCTAATTTCTCAAGTCTTACAGCATAAACAGAGGCTAATATTTTATAATCTAATGTTAACAAGAGTTTTAGGCCGCCAATTGTCAATTAATAAAGGGTCCTTGCTTGACTTGGGTATAAGGAATATAACTCCCTGTTTCATAGTTGAGTTAATTTCTCCCTGACTGATGCATTCCTTATACATATGAAATAAAGGCAATTTAACAAACTCCCAAAAGTGGAGATAGAATTCTACTGAAAGGCAGCCAATACCAGGGGGATTTACCTTTTTTCATTGAATGCAGAGCTTGCTTAATTTTATCTATTGACAAATCAGCAGCACAAATTTGACTATACTCACGATCAATAATTGTAATACGGTGTTTATTCATATCAATACATTTTTCACAGATGTCAGTTACATTTAGAGGTTGTTTT
Source organism: Squalius cephalus (assembly GCF_949319135.1). Taxonomy (NCBI): domain Eukaryota; kingdom Metazoa; phylum Chordata; class Actinopteri; order Cypriniformes; family Leuciscidae; genus Squalius; species Squalius cephalus. The sequence continues at coordinate 14,235,693 of NC_137140.1, read as the reverse complement.
ATGGTGCTTAATCTAACCCCTTTTGTGGTTCTTAAATATAAACACCTTCTACCTTATTTAAATTTTTCTCAGGTTAGGTAAAGTAAGTCAAATTCATTCTAAACAATAAGTATATAAATTTCCATACTTACAATCTAGTCGAAAGACTGCTCCGTGGTTTATTTCAGCTCAATTCTTTATACAGCAGAGACTTACGGCAGGCTGGTTCTTTTTGTATTGATTATAAGTAATTTTATTATTTCTAAATCAATTAGTTTACATACAAAATGACAAAATAAAAAGCATACAATGTGCAGTTCACAAGCTTCAACTGCAGGTGGCAGGCTGGGACACACGAACTGAGGAGAGGCTGTCAGGGTATTTACAGCGTCTGACGTTTCTGTCACGAAACTGCTCCGAGACACGAAGGTAGATCCAAATGCAGCTTTTATTAAGAGGCAATCCAGACACGTAATCCAATAAACAGGCAGTGGGTCAAAGCACAGGTAGGCAGTCCAAACAAACAAACACAAAACAAGACAGGCAGGGGTCAGTGGCAAGAGAGTAATCCAAGGAACAGGCAAGAAATCCGAAAACCAAGAAACAAGAAAACCAGGGAAAAACGCTCAGAGTTGCAGTGTGACACTAAACAAAACTTCGCAATGATTGAATGAACAAGGAATAAATAGGCTGAAACTAACAAGGATGATGAGACACAGGTGAATGCAAGACGTCACTTGAACAGTCTCTGGATCGGCAGACGTCACGTGAACAGTCTCTGGATCGGCAGACGTCACGTGAACAGTCTCTGGATCGGCAGGGCTGACGTGAAGCGACTCAGGCTCGGCAGGGCTGACGTGAAGCGACTCAGGCTCGGCAGGGCTGACGTGAAGCGACTCAGGCTCGGCAGGGCTGACGTGAAGCGACTCAGGCTCGGCAGAGGCCATGGCGGGATGAGGCTCTGGTGTGACTGCGCTGGTGAGCGGTGTTAGCACAGGAGTTGCCAACACTAGAGTGGGCATGACGTGAAGCTCAGGCTCGGTGAAGCTAAAACGTGAAGCTAAACCCACAGAAAAAGTTGAGCCACTCAGTTGCAGGGCCAAGTCAACATAATGCTTTAGAGTCCAGCTAGGGTGATAAAGTGGCATTACGGAGCTAAGCGGCTCGGATAGTCCTCCACGAAAAAAGATCATCAGACATAACTCGTCCATACAGGTCAAGCGAGCCAGCTCCAAAAAGTCCACAACATAATTCTCAATGGGTTGATCTCCTTGACGGAGATGCATAAGCTTGACTGCTGGATTCATGATGGCGATCGCTGCTGGATCTTGGTGTGGCGAAGTTTTCTGTCACGAAACTGCTCCGAGACACGAAGGTAGATCCAAATGCAGCTTTTATTAAGAGGCAATCCAGACACGTAGTGATGTGACATATGAACCGAGGCATCGGAGGTTGTGTCGAGAAAAAATGGGCGTGCCAGATGAAGCCGCGATTCGAGGCTTGTATTGTTTAAGTGAAAATCACGTGACTGATGACAAACGAGGCCTCGGTTTGTGTGGATACGTCATCGGTTCGGTCTGAGTGTCGAAACTCGCGCCTCTTTGTGGGTGTTGTCAGGAGTTGTAGAATCAGTTGTAGAATCAGAGAGTCAGAGAGTTAGAGTCAGAGTTAGAGAGTTAGAGAGTTAGAGAGTTGTGTCATCGTCGTTATTGTGTCATATATGTGTTAGGGTTATATATTATTACATTATGTCAGGTTAGATTAGTTATAGTATATTGTTATTGTTAATTATAGTATATTATAGTATTATATTAATTACATAAGATTATTTGGATTGCTTTGGATTTTTGGACCTGGACTGGACTGCTTTTTGATTTGGATGGCCCTTTTGGATTTGTTTGCTTTTGTGACCTTTTTCCTTGTAATGGAGCCAGCAAGAAAGAGGAAAACCTCCCCAGTCTGGGAGTTTTTTTAAATGGTTGGTCAGAATAAGGTATATGTATTATTATTATAAAACAAAATTCTGTCTTGATATTAAAATTATCCTCACTATATAACTGTATTATATTTCATGTCTATTAATTTATGTTTCAAGGTGAAATGCTTGCTGTGCCTAAAGGAGCTGACATACAGCAATAACACCTCCTCCATGCTCAGGCATTATCGAGCACTGCATGAGCATGCACAAACTACTTCCAATCCACACAGTAGTCAAAGTAATTGATAATAATATATATATATATATATATATATATATATATATATATATATATATATATATATATATTTAAAAACAACATTTAAAAAATATTTTAGCCTCCTACAATACACCTGCATTGTATTTTATTATAGATTCCAAAAAAGAAATGGTGAATGAGGCCCTGGTGAACATGGTCATCAAGGACTCCCAACCCTTTTCCATTGTGGATGATGATGGGTTTAGGGAGCTCCTGCATGTGTTGGATCCCACTTATGTTATCCCAACGCGAAAGGTATGTGATTAATAAAGTGGTTCATCATTATTTAACAAGTTAAAAGTAAGAGTATTTATTTTCTGCATTTATTTTTATTCACAGGCTTTGAAGGTCATGGTTGAGCATAAATATAAGGAGGCTAAGGAGAAGGCCAGAGAGCAGCTGCAGAAAGTTGCGGCTATAAGCCTTACCTCGGACATGTAGACATCCCTAAACATGGATGCCTACCTAGCAGTTACTTGCCATTTTATAGATGACAATGACAAGCTCTGCACTATTTTACTAGGTGTAGAGCATTTCCCTAACAGCCATACTGCGGAGAACTTGGCTGCTGGACATACCAAGCTCATGGAGGAGTGGGGCATAAAGGATAAAGTGAAGTGCCTGGTAACTGATGCTGCAGCCAACATGATAGCATGTGTAAGGTCATTGAATGTTAGGCATGCAATATGCATTGCACATGCTCTAAACCTTATTGTGAGGAAATCTTTTGATGACATCAGCACCTTCAACGACATTCGATCTAAATGTAGGAAACTTGTGACCTATTTCCGAACCAGCACTACAGCAAAAGAGAGACTGGCCCAAGTACAGGAGCAGATGGGGAGACCAGTTCTGAAAATGATAATTGAAGTGGACACTCGCTGGAACAGCACTTTTAACATGCTGGAACGTCTGTATCAGCTGAGAGAGCCAGTGGGGGCAGCCCTGGCCTCTCTAAAGACTGACATCACCCCTCCTACAGCCCTGGAGTATGAGGCAGTCCGGGAGGCTTTAGATGTTCTTGGTCCTTTCCGCCAGGCTACAGTAGAGCTTTCGGCAGAGAAAAGGGTGTCTGCTTCCAAAGTGATACCAATGATGAAGATGCTTAATCACGCTGTAACGAGCAAGCTAGAAGGCCTCAATTCAAATCTAACAAAGCAGCTGGGTGACAGCCTTGTACGGAGGGTCAGGGAACATGCAGTAAATTTGGAATCAATAAGTGTGATGACCATGCCCACGTTATTGGATCCCAGATTCAAAAAGCTGGGATTCTTAAGTCAAGGGAAACTGCAAGAAGCGGTATCAAGACTAAAATCTGAATGCGCTACTGTTATCAGAAGTTCTGGTCTCCATTCTGCTTCCACCAACACACCCCCAGCTCAACTGCCAGCCTCTTCAGAAGCAGGTCAATCTACAAACAACAGTAAGTAGTATATGTCTTTGTTGTGTGAATGTTCACATTAGTGTTTAGTACTGTGAACCATTGTTAATGTTTTTTTTTTTCTTTTTACCTTTATTATTAGGTGACCTTTGGCATCTACTGGATAGCACGGTTCATCACAGCAGAAGGAGCTCAAGTGCAACAGCAGATGCTACTGTAGAAGTGGACCGATATTTAACAGAAGTGAATCTCACAAGATCTGAGGATCCACTAATATATTGGGCTCAACACAAGCTGATGTATCCTCATTTATATCAGCTGGCACTGGTGTTTTTATGTTCCCCTGCATCCTCTGTTCCATGTGAAAGGATATTTTCCAAGGCTGGAGAGGTTTTGTCCAAGAAGAGGAATCGTCTAAACCCCAACACACTTGAAAAGATTCTGTTCCTCAATAAAAATCATTTGTAATTCTTCCTTCACCCACCTCAAACTGCAGTGTTGCAGTTTGCTCCTCTATATCCCCAGTCCCATAAGCACAACACTGCACTAAAACTAGTAACAGTTCAATGCACAAAACCCCCCAAAAACAATTTTTCATCTTTCCCACCCCACACTTTTCTGTTGTAGTTTGCTTTATTACACTCCCTCCACCATAAGCACTGCACTCAACACAATCTCACTTTTGTTGTTCATACTGTCACTATCCAAACAATTTATGAATAATTAATGAACTGTGTGTGACAGTTGTCTCTGCACAAGTAAATTCAGACAGAGAAAAATACATATTTTATTTTATACTCAGGCAGAAATGTCTGCTCAGGTCTTTTTATTATTGCAAATGAAAGGTTACAGACATTAACAGCGAGAAGAAAATAAATAAATACATAAAACGGTGGGGGGGGGGGGGGGGGGGCACTGGTTCAGAATGAATTAATTTGTCTGCTATTTCTTTGCACAGTCGCTAGGTGTCACTAGTGAGCAATGTTGAATGAAGCTTCGAGTAATGAACCTTTAGCTGAAGCAATGGCCTGCGAGGTCTCAGTGGTTCAGGAAGCCTCATTTTGCCATCACTACAGACACGTAATCCAATAAACAGGCAGTGGGTCAAAACACAGGTAGGCAGTCCAAACAAACAAACAAAAACAAAAACAAAACAAGACAGGCAGGGGTCAGAGGCAAGAGAGTAATCCAAGGAACAGGCAAGAAATCTGAAAACCAGGAAAAACGCTCAGAGTTGCAGTGTGACACTAAACAAAACTTCGCAATGATTGAATGAATGAACAAGGAATAAATAGGCTGAAACTAACAAGGATGATGAGACACAGGTGAATGCAATTAGTGATGATGAGTCCGGGCAGTGAGTTATGGGAAATGTAGTTAGGGAGAGAGTGACAATAGTCGGGTGTGGAGTGCCCTCTGGTGGTTCTCAAGGGCACTCCAGCTGGTGATCGTTACAGTTGACATATTACACTGTACTTTTTATACTTCATATCACACCCCCTTCTCACATATTCAATCTCTTATAATAGACAATTTATCCAATCCAAAATCTTGATCTATCATTAACTCTTTCAGTCCCTCCAAGACCTTCTTATAAAAAGCCTTGTTCTCCTTTGTTCTTCTCCTCCTGGCTCGGATCCTTTGTCATCTTCTACGCTTGGTCTGCAACACAACAACTCGGTAATACTTTGCTAAAATACATACTTTCTACTACTTATACATACTTTCTACTACTTGCGTAACACTCTACTTAGTGTTATTACTACCTACTGTAGGCTATTCTTTCATTTGATTAAATGCTTAAACATCGAATACAGTATAGTCATTTCTTTATATTCATATTAAAAACCTTTATAAAATAAGTTGCAGTGTTTTTCTTAATAAACCAGTTTCATAATAAAAACCTTTATAAAACAAGTTGCAGTGTTTTTCTTACACAAGCCTATACATATGAGGCATCAGTTATAACAGAATAAATTACATATATTCCACTTACAAGGTTACAATTGTGGTTAATACCATATATAAGCCTATACATATGGGTCATTACTTATAACAGAATAAATTGCATATTCACTTAACAAGGTATAAAGATTGCTATAAAATTTGGTAACAAATTCTGATATTTCTTTTGGGTCTTTAGAGGTAACTCCATCGATGTTAAATGTTGAAAGAGCTTTCCTCTGACCGTTTCTTTTGTCCAGTGCAAAAAAAATAGCTAGAATTCTTTTCCCCCTCTTCAAGCCATTTTGCCCGAGACCTTATATATACACCTTTGCTAAAATCAACTAATTAAGCTCTGTCAAATTCCAGATAATTTTTTATTTTTTATTTCCAAATCTTCTTCTGTAATCTTATCTTTAACTAGTAATACATTAAGTCTATTAATCAACTCTGAATCAGTTTTATGTTTAATATCTTTAAGTTCCTTACTTCTTTAAACTGAAATATAGATATTTATATTGCATAGCTTTAGCCTATATTTAAAAAACTCGGAAATAAGTGAGAAATCAGAATTGGAATTCTGAGGAGTATCCGAGAGGGATGCGACAACAACCTCATTGCCACCTCGATCCTTCCCCTCCCAATGGACCACTTGCACTGAACTTCGTGACGCACTTCCATTTGGACAGAGCTGGACAGTAACGGAGTACATTTACTTGAGTACAGTACTTAAGTACAATTTTGAGGGATCTGTACTTTACTCGAGTATCATTTTTGGGGAGTACTCATGACTTTACTCAAGTACATTTGAGAGGCAAATATTGTACTCTTTACTCCACTACATTTCTATCCATAACCGTGAGTACCCATTACTTCTAAAAAAAAAAAAAAAAAAAAAGGAAAAAAGAAAAAAATCAGAAATCCTCAATTTGTTGTTTCCCTCTCAAACGTGATTGGATTGTGCAGGCGCCACTGATTGGGACAGCCTATCAGCAATCACCTTCAGCTTTCCGCCAAAGCCAACTCCATGGTCAGATTTAGATAAGAGACGAAACAAGGGATGAAGACGCAGCAGGTCCATCCCGGGAATGTGCCAACCCGTGGCCCCACCTCGCCAGACTATTTCAATTTTCTGAACAAGTTAATGGGCCCTATCTTGCACCCAGCGCAATTGACTTTGTACACCGACGTATGTATCATTCCTATTTCTCACCCACGCACAGCGGACTTTTCCCTCCACAGACGCACGTCAGTAAACTAGAAAATACACTTGCGCTTCCCGGGGGCGGTTCAGCGAAAAGAGGAGGCGTGTTCCGGTGCAAACGTTCCCTGGTGCTATTTTGCAGGTTTAGAAAACAATCCGCCACTGACCAGGAGAAACCGAGTCTAAAGTAGGCGCGTTGCGCATGTTATTCAGATGCTATTTTAAGGGCGCATGCTTGGCCATAATCAATGTAGCGTGTGCACAACGCACATACACTTTGATTCTCTCATCTACACACAGCAGCAGTTTTCATTTTTGCAAATCATACATTATTACAATAGATAGATAGATAGATAGATAGATAGATAGATAATTATAAAATCATATAGCTTACACATTTGCCCAAATTATTATACGCCTGTTTAACCGAAGCTAATTTGGGTGTGTTTCTCCATCCCCAATGTCACTTCTCTGTCTTTCACGGCCCTGACGAGAACGTCGGTCTCCTCGGCTGTGAACCGCTCCTGGCGTGCGCCTGGCAAATCCGCCGTTATAATAGCAATCCGCCATGGAACAAGCGCGCCTGCTCTTAAAGGGAATGTGAGATGAGGCTCTGATTGGTTTATTTCACGTTACGCCCAAACCACACCTATGAGTAATGAAGCTACTTCAGACCAACCCATCCGAGATCCGCCCACAAAGTTACTTGCGTTTTGCGCTTGATACTTTCATTTCAGATCGTTAAAATAGGGCCTAATGATAGTTTTCGCTTCAAGTGTTTGCTGTGTTTACCAATGTAAGCACTGTGGCAGTAGTAATGCAATATTTAGAAAATGTACTCTTGTACTCTTGATACTCAAGTACTTTTAAAAACAAGTACTTCAGTACTTTTACTTAAGTAGAGATCTGACTGTAGTACTTTTACTTGTACTTGAGTAAAATTTAGCAAGGGGTATCTGTACTTTTACTCAAGTAATGAAGCTGTGTACTCTGTCCGCCTCTGCATTTGGAAATAGTACATCTCACTTATTTCCGGTTATGTTTACTTTCAGTGTACTGTGGTCAATGAGTTGAACAAACGGCACCTAAAATGAATGTCTGCAATAAGATATTTTTTTTTTGTGACATTTTTATTGACAGGAGAAGGGGTTGTCGTGGATATTTTTCTCTCAAACCTAACTATCCGGCTCTATCTATTGGTTCCCGTCCCTGACGTCCCCACTCTATAGATCACCGGACTACCTAACTACCTAACTACCTAGGTCTCGTCTCCTGGCGACGTCCCTACTCGGGTAGCTGATTTCTGAGTATAGTCTCCTGGCGACGTCCTCACTTTGAAATCTTACCTAATCTAACTTGTTTTCCCTTACTTACCAGTTTTCTTTCCTAAACTAGCTTCCTGCGCAGGAATAAATCGACAAACAGACCTGCAAATGTCCTTTAAATGCTTTAATCACGGCCAGGAGATCTTCCCGAGCAGTTCTCAGGGAATCTCTCCCAAGAAGCAAGGCCGGAGGATCTCAGACAAATTCCATTGAGAATCCCACCGAAAAACACATATTAGTGCAGCAGATTAGTAAAAAAATCGTTCACTTTGGTATAGAAGCATGAAATTTGGCACAGATACTCTCTAAGGGCCACTATTTTGGAAAAAGGTGTTGGCCACTTAAAAATTCAATATGGCGGCCATTTTTCAAAATGGCCGCCATTGCTATTCAATGCTTATTATATAAATTATTCAAACAGTGATCCAAGCATAACATTTGATACAAATACTTTCTAAAGGACATAGAAAAAGATGAAAGTTAATAGAAAAGTTAATATAAAAAGATGCTTGTCCCTCAAAAATTCAAGATGGCCGCCATTTTTAAAGATGGCCACCGTTCCTGTCGAATATTAATTATTTCAAGTGTTCAAATGGTGATGCAAGCATAAAATTAGGCAGAAATACTCTTCAAGGAACACTCTTTTGGAAAAAGGTATGTGCCACTCAAAAATTCAGGATGGCCACCATTTTCAAGATGGCCACCATTTCTGTCAAATAGTCATAAAGTCTGCTTTGTCTGCCTCCTCTCCTTTGACCTGTCCAGCTTAGTTAAACTTGCCAGGGGTATAAAATCCCCGCTGGCATAGGTCTCAGGTTCATTGGAGCACACAAGCCTCTCCACCACGGCAAGGTGTAGTCCACAGAGAGGAAGTGCCACTGTTAAAAAAGGATACGCTGCTGGTACAGGTTGCACATACAGTGGGGAGAACAAGTATTTGTATTATAACAAGTATTATACACTGCTGATTTTGAAGGTTTTCCTACTTACAAAGCATGTAGAGGTCTGTAATTTTTATCATAGGTACATTTCAACTGTGAGAGACGGAATCTAAAACAAAAATCCAGAAAATCACATTGTATGATTTTTAAATAATTAATTTGAATTTTATTGCATGACATAAGTATTTGATCACCTACCAACCAGTAAGAATTTCGGCTCTCACAGACCTGTTAGTTTTTCTTTAAGAAGCCCTCCTGTTATCCACTCATTACCTGTATTAACTGCATCTGTTTGAACTCGTTCCCTGTATAAAAGACACCTGTCCACACACTCAATCAAACAGACTCCAACCTCTCCACAATGGCCAAGACCAGAGAGCTAAGGACATCAGGGATAAAATTGTAGACCTGCACAAGGCTGGGATGGGCTACAGGACAATAGGCAAGCAGCTTGGTGAGAAGGCAACAACTGTTGGCGCAATTATTAAAAAATGGAAGAAGTTCAAGATGACGGTCAATCTCCCTCGGTCTGGGGCACCATGCAAGATCTCACCTCGTGGGGCATCAATGATCATGAGGAAGGTGAGGGATCAACCCAGAACTACACGGCAGGACCTGGTCAATGACCTGAAGAGAGCTGGGACCACAGTCTCAAAGAAAACCATTAGTAACACACTACGCTGTCATGGATTAAAATCCTGCAGCGCATGCAATGTCCCTCTGCTCAAGTCAGCGCATGTTCAGGCCCATCTGAAGTTTGCCAATGACCATCTGGATGACCCAGAGGAGGAATGGGAGAAGGTCATGTGGTCTGATGAGACAAAAATAGAGCTTTTTGGTCTTAACTCCACTCGCCGTGTTTGGAGGAAGAAGAAGGATGAGTACAACCCCAAGAACACCATCCCAACCGTGAAGCATGGAGGTGGAAACATCATTCTTTGGGCTTGCTTTTCTGCAAAGGGTAGAGGACGACTGCACCGCATTGAGGGGAGGATGGATGGGGCCATGTATCGTGAGATCTTGGCCAACAACCTCCTTCCCTCAGTAAGAGCATTGAAGATGGGTCGTGGCTGGGTCTTCCAGCATGACAACGACCCGAAACACACAGCCAGGGCAACTAAGGAGTGGCTTCGTAAGAAGCATCTCAAGGTCCTGGAGTGGCCTAGCCAGACCTATCTCCAGACCTGAACCCAATAGAAAATCTTTGGAGGGAGCTGAAAGTCCGTATTGCCCAGCGACAGCCCCGAAACCTGAAAGATCTGGAGAAGGTCTGTATGGAGGAGTGTGCCAAAATCTGCTGCAGTGTGTGCAAATCTGGTCAAGAACTACAGGAAACGTAGGTTCTCTATAATTGCAAACAAAGGTTTCTGTACCAAATATTAAGTTCTGCTTTTCTGATGTATCAAATACTTATGTCTTGCAATAAAATTCAAATTAATTACTTAAAAATCATACAATGTGATTTTCTGGATTTTTTTTTTAGATTCCGTCACTCACAGTTGAAGAGTACCTATGATAAAAATTACAGACTTTAACATGCTTTGTAAGTGGGAAAACCTGCAAAATCAGCAGTGTATCAAATACTTGTTCTCCCCACTGTATCTGCGAGATGGAAGGCGGAAGGACCATCAGAATTGAGACTGGTTTCAACAATATAGGCGACCAGTTCAGAAAGAGCCATAGGAAATATGTCTGGTTGAATCGTTTCACTCTGTGACTCTTTCTCAAGCCTTCTGAGGTGGAGTTTCTATCTGTTGTAAAGATGAATGAGACACAAATGGTGTTATTTCAGCTCCTGTGCAATGGCATCAGCACCACTTAGTTGAAACAATTTAGCATCATTCCGTGTTTGTGCACATTCATGTAGTCTGTCATTCAGTTGCAGTGTCATTACCTGACGTAGGTCAGATTTAGGAGATATGTTATCACAAAGAAAGCAAACCTGATCATCTAGACTTTTCTGCATCATGGTTCTGCGATGCTTTGTTTGGCCTTCATCTGTCTCACTACATTGAGCATCGGATTGTTGCTTCTGGGCACGAAGTAACTTTGTGTTGTTGAACCGAAGTCGACAATTGTGGTGATACTTCGCTTTGTTCCTTCTCAAAGTAGCTTCTATACCCCCACCTTCATCCATTCGTTCCAGGTCCAGGGTCATTGGCATTTTGTTCATCTTGTGAAAGAGTGGAATGTTGGTGGCAATCATTTTATAGCCATCATGTTGAGAAACATGATGGGTAGGTGGTGATTGGAGGGGTTCCTTTGTGTCTGTCTGACAAAGACAACATTTCATCCAATCAGTTGGACTCTTGGCTGACATGGGATTTTCATTTGCCATTTTGGGGGTTTGTTGTCTGATTAAGGCCGAGTGGTTATCCTTTTACCACCTCAATCATAGACATAGTACACATTCAGGTATGGGATACCATAGATATCATATAATAAAGGCTAGATGTCTCGTGCGCGCTGCTGGCCAATGGAGGTCGACGTCCGCACGTGGCGGTCATCTTACCACAGGGTGCTCACTCACTCGTAACATGGTGCATGTACTTTTAAATAACCATAACTTGCTCAATTTTCTACCGATTTTCAAACGGTTTGGTTTGTTATAAACGTCAGAGATGTAGTTATGATACTGCATACATATGAATAATTATAACAATGGACTTCCATATGAAAGAATTATAGCCACTTTAATAACGTTTGTAAGAAACCAAACCGTTTGTAAATCCGTCAAGATTTCAGTGAGATATGAGGATTTGTGTGCGTGCTGATCACTCACCTTAATGCACAGCTTCCCTGTGGTAAGATGGCCACCGGTGATGCCGGAAGTGACTCCGCCTTAAGACATCTAGCCTTTATATGGATATCTATGTGGGATACAACTAGGTACGGGTCACCTACACCTAGCCTGATCATTCATCCAGTGCCATTTAAGTCCTGTGTGATCTGTACACCTTCCAGGTAAGCATACATGAACAAGTCATATATTGCCCCGCTTACCCTTGGCTCGGCTCTCCCGCGCTGGCACAACTTGTCAATTCAAATGCAGCTATCTAACTACGTCTATTACTAGCTAATTGATGAGGGGCTGTTAGGCAGCATTTGGGACACTAAACTTAGCTATACTATTACTACTAGTCAAGAACTACAGTGTAAGTAAAACTAGATCAGCTGACACTGAACCCCAAGCTGAGTTCCACAGCAGTGAAGTCACCAGTGTTCCCTGGTTGTGTAATGACGTTCACTCTATTAAACAAAACCTTCCTTAACACATTAAATTGAGCTCTGACAGAAATGGTGGCCATCTTGAAAATGGTCGCCATCTTGAATTTGAGCGGCACACACCTTTTTCCATGATAATGTTCCTTGAAGAATATTTGTACCAAATTTCATGATAATGGCAAATGGCATCACCATTTGAAAAAAAGATGTAAGGATTCAAGAGAAATGGCGGCCATCTTGAAAAATGGTAGCCATCTTGAATTTTTGAGGGACAAGCACCGTTTTCCAAAAAAACATTCTGAAATGAGTATTTTCACAAAATGTTATACCTACATCACTGTTTGAACAATTGACATAATGAGAATTTGACAGAAATAGCGGCCATCTTGAAAAAATGGCCGCCATTTTGAATTTTTGGGTGGCCAACGCCTTTTTCCCAAAAAGTGACCCTTAGAGAGTATCTGTGCCAAATTTCATGCTTTTATACCAATTTGAACGATTCTCTTGAAATATGCCATTAATCTGCTGCACTATATACAACAGTTTTTATAGAATCAAGAAAACAAATAAGACTAACATGTCACCTTCAATATGATTGGTTCAATTGGTTCAAAAGCCCCAACCTTTTCCCTCTGTCACTGGCATAAGCAAACTCTGATTACTTATCACAAGGTTTTTGCGAACTAGTCATGTCTAGTTTCAGTTCCCCTTTCTGTATTTATACACATAGACATACACTCAAAGTCACAAGTTTTTCCCCAAAGAGTTTGGAAACATTAAAAGCATATGAATGTTATTCCTGCAAGAAAAACAAATGTTAGTTAATTTTAAAGTTGATTAATTAAAATCCACCACAGGGTATTCTGATGTTTACTGTGTACAGAATTTTCCAAACTCATGAAGTTTTAATTCAAACCAAGTCAATCTGAGAAAGCTGCAGCTGTTAAAAATACGCCATTATTTCACCACAAGGTGTCAGTGTTCGTCTAAACTAGTGATCACGACGCTGAAATGAGAACAGATGAATAACATCAGTACGAACCACAAACATTTATTTATTTGGATTAAATATTTTAATCATTCTGTGTCATTTTTCAATGTCAATCTTTTTACTATTTACATGTTTATGCCCCAAAATGCTTAATTAATATTGAAAATAGTGGACTGTCGTTCGTTCTCCTCTACGCTGTGTGCGTTACTGTTGAATATGAATTAAATAGCCTATAGCCTATTTAACATCGTTACAGGGAACTATTTTAAAAGACTTGAATGAAGAACCAATGCACACAAGCAATCCTTTTTATTAGTCAAATTTATTTAAAAATGTAAACTCAACAGGTATAAAATATAAGTAAGAGAAAAACACGGTTAATGAGAAGACAAGCATATACATGGATTTCGCAGCGAAGTCAAAATGCCAAGGAGTTGTTGCATAATTTATTTACATGCAGGCCTATCTGTTGTGTTTTATCTGCTCATTTAAATTATACATGTTGCAAGTAATTCCAAATCTAGGCAAATGGAAGAGTGGGACAGAAGGAGGAAGTTGTATGTTACTATATTCTTTCTATTCATAATTTGACGAGCTGCACATGACCACATAGCACGTAGTTGTATGCATCAAGGGATTTGTACGCTCTAATCATTTCTCTTGTATACACACTTGCTTGAATAAGATAATTATGGCTATAGCCTATATCAGGCCATACAATTGCTGGCCACTTCTTGTCATCCACAATCCAAAGATCGTCATGTATTGCGTAGGGATCCGGCAAGATCTTACCATTGCTGAGAGTAAGTTTTATTTATTCTTTTTGCGGCGTAGTTTTTCACCTATATTTAACAGCGCTTCGTTAGAAGTACAAATACAACATCCGTTTTTTAAATCCTATCCAATGTCTGAAAGGAAAGCAGTAAACACGGTCACTAGTAGGTTGTGACGGCTGTCAATCAAAATGTGGAAAACAAATAGATAATTCGGTAAATTTAAATTTAATATAATTTATCAACTTGTTGCCTGCTGTGGTTGTTTTAATTCACATCCTTTCTAAAAAATATGAACGTTTAATATATTCTTAATATATAAGACTGTCAATGATCTAATTTCATGTTTTATATTTTATTTGTTCATTGTTTTTTTGTTTTTTTTTTTCAAAAAAGCACGAAAGTTAAGTTTTTATTAGCTGTCATTTTGTGTCACATAAATACAACTGTATGTATTATTTTTTCAAGACATAAATCATTCCTAAAAGAATGGATGGATTTTTTTCAACCAACCTTGACTTCATCTATTGTATCATTTAAAGATGCATGTTTCCTGTTGCAACAATCAATGTTGAAAAGAATGACATTTTCTGGTCCAGTTGTACGTTTGCCTTCATTCATTAACACAACTCTGTAGTGTTTTGATCATAAGCAAATTGTGGAGTCAAATTTAACTGACGAACCAGGTCTACACCATTAGATATTTAATGAGTCTTCCCCAGAATGACATATCCATTTGTGACCCAATCAGAAAAAGACATCTCAAAGGACACACATACGGCTTCTTGTAATAGAACCTCTGGCAATGAGAACGAGTGCTATTTGAACGGGTTACTTCTTTCCGATTGACAATTTGTTCAAATAGTCATCCTGTAGATTCAGAACCAGACTATCTGCGTTCAGGTACACCTTGTTCTGTGAAACTGCCACCGTTTTGGCAATGTTCTGCGCTGCCCTGATTCTTCTGAGTTTAAGGTATCCGGGATTCTTTGTGACGGCCTCTCCTAGCATAACCTTTCTCCATGTTTTAGTAAGATTTAGTAAGATTTTCCACAGACTGATAACGGGCTTGTACTGGCTGCAGACTGCTGAGCTGGGACACAGACTGGTAACGGGCTTGTGCTGACTGCAGACTGCTGGGCCGGGACACAGGCTGGTAACTGGATTGTGCTGACTGCAGACTGTTGGGCCGGGACACAGGCTGGTAACTGGATTGTGCTGACTGCAGACTGCTGGGCTAGTCCACAGACTGGTAACGGGCTTGTACTGACTACAGGCCGCTGAGCTGGGAGACAGATTGGTAACGGGATTGTGCTGACTGCAGGCCGCTGATCTAGGACTCAGACTGAGAGCTGGTTTGTGCTGACTGCAGGCCACTGGGCTGGGACACAGACTGGTAACGGGATTGTGCTGACTGCAGGCCACTGGGCTGGTCCACAGACTGGTAACGGGCTTGTGCTGACTGCCGACTGCTGGGCTGGTCTACAGACTGGTAACGAGCTTGTGCTTACTGCAGACTACTGGGCTGAGACACAGACTGGTAACGGGCTTGTGTTGACTGCAGACCATTGGGCTGGTCCAGAGACTGGTAACGGGCTTGTGCTGACTGCAGGCCGCTGAGCTGGGACACAGACTGGTAACGGGATTAAGCTGACTGCAGGCCGATGAGCTGGGACACAGACTGGTAACGGGCTTGTGCTGACTGCAGGCCGCTGAGCTGGGACACAGACTGGTAACGGGATTGTGCTGACTGCAGGCCGCTGATCTAGGACTCAGACTGAGAGCTGGTTTGTGCTGACTGGAGGCCACTGGGCTGGTCCACAGGCTGGTAACGAGCTTGTGCTGACTGCAGACTGCTGGACTGGGACACGGACTGGTAATGAAATTAGGTTGACTGCCGCTGAGCTGGGACACAGACTGGTACCGGGATTGTGCTGACTGCAGGCCACTGGGCTGGTCCACAGACTAGTAACGGGCTTGTGCTGACTGCCGACTGCTGGGCTGGTCTACAGACTGGTAACGAGCTTGTGCTTACTGCAGACTACTGGGCTGAGACACAGACTGGTAACGGGCTTGTGTTGACTGCAGACCATTGGGCTGGTCCAGAGACTGGTAACGGGCTTGTGCTGACTGCAGGCCGTTGAGCTGGGACACAGACTGGTAACGGGATTAAGCTGACTGCAGGCCGCTGAGCTGGAACACAGACTGGTAACGGGCTTGTGCTGAATGCAGGCCGCTGAGCTGGGACACAGACTGGTAACGGGATTAAGCTGACTGCAGGCCGCTGAGCTGGGACACAGACTGAGAGCTGGTTTGTGCTGACTGCAGACCATTGGGCTGGTCCACAGACTGGTAATGGGCTTGTGCTGACTGCAGGCCACTGGGCTGGTCCACAGACTGGTAATAAGATTGTGCTGACTGCAGGCCATTGATCTGGGACATCAGACTGGTAACGGGCTTGTGCTGACTGCAGACTGCTGGGCCGGGACACAGGCTGGTAACTGGATTGTGCTGACTGCAGACTGTTGGGCCGGGACACAGGCTGGTAACTGGATTGTGCTGACTGCAGACTGCTGGGCTGGTCCACAGACTGGTAACGGGCTTGTACTGACTACAGGCCGCTGAGCTGGGAGACAGATTGGTAACGGGCTTGTGCTGACTGCAGACCACTGAGCTGGTCCAGAGACTGGTTACAGGCTTGTGCTGACTGCAGGCCGCTGAGCTGGGAGACAGATTGGTAACGAGATTGTGCTGACTGCAGGCCGCTGATCTAGGACTCAGACTGAGAGCTGGTTTGTGCTGACTGCAGGCCACTGGGCTGGTCCACAGGCTGGTAACGAGCTTGTGCTGACTGCAGACTGCTGGACTGGGACACGGACTGGTAATGAAATTAGGTTGACTGCCGCTGAGCTGGGACACAGACTGGTAACGGGCTTGTGCTGACTGCAGGCCGCTGGGCCGGGACACAGACTGGTAACGGGATTGTGCTGACTGCCGACTGCTGGGCTGGTCTACAGACTGGTAACGAGCTTGTGCTTACTGCAGACTACTGGGCTGAGACACAGACTGGTAACGGGCTTGTGTTGACTGCAGGCCGCTGAGCTGGGACACAGACTGGTAACGGGATTAAGCTGACTGCAGGCCGCTGAGCTGGGACACAGACTGGTAACGGGATTAAGCTGACTGCAGGCCGCTGAGCTGGGACACAGACTGGTAACGGGCTTGTGCTGAATGCAGGCCGCTGAGCTGGGACACAGACTGGTAACGGGATTAAGCTGACTGCAGGCCGCTGAGCTGGGACACAGACTGAGAGCTGGTTTGTGCTGACTGCAGACCATTGGGCTGGTCCACAGACTGGTAATGGGCTTGTGCTGACTGCAGGCCACTGGGCTGGTCCACAGACTGGTAATAAGATTGTGCTGACTGCAGGCCATTGATCTGGGATTTTGTTGGGTTTTAGTTGGAGTTGATCAGGGGGCTGTTCCATAAACCAAGATTAGAGTATAAGCCAGGCTTATTTCGGTTAGTCAGACTTATTGTCGGTGGATTCTGTTTCATAAAGCAAACTTAAAATAGTTCAAACTCAGTTACCCTGGCAACTTATGCTGGGAAACTAGCCTGGTCCAGGGCAGGCTAACTTATTGTCGGTGGATTCTGTTTCATAAAGCAAACTTAAAATAGTTCAAACTCAGTTACCCTGGCAACTTATGCTGGGAAACTAGCCTGGTCCAGGGCAGGCTAACTCCAGGGCAGGCTAACTGTCAGGCTAAGCCTCAGTTGTTACACAGATCCTCTAACACTGACCGACAAGAACACAATGATATTACCACTGACACTCTCTCATACCATTATTGGACTTTATTAACCACTATTAGTCCAAAAATAAATACACAGTATACAGAAAATCAACTTAAATAAGGCTACAATGATAAATTAGACAATATATAACTATATATATATATATATATATATATATATATATATATATATATATATATATATAGATAGATAGATAGATAGATAGATATAGATAGATACAATATACTACAGGTTTTCTTTTTTTACTGGCTGAATGTTTTGTGCCCAAGATTTAATTAGATTGTTTTAAAGATTTATGAATACATTTCTCTCTGGTTTTGTTTGGCAGCTGTATTACATGTTTATGATTATTAAAAGAACATTAGAACACAATCTAAAAAAAAAAGCTTTTTAAAGCAGAAGTTAAAATCACAAAATTAAAAATAAATAATTACAAAAGCATAGTATAAATTTTAACTGGTAAGATGAATCTGAGCTTAGTAATTGACAGTATATTAGCCTACATTTGATTTACCCCATTACAATAGTCCCTTTACAGTTATTGTTATCATAAAAATACACTTGTAGGTTTAAAATTCTAAATAAGGCACATCTAATGTCCAAATAACAAATATTTTAGCATATATATATATATTATGTACTTTATTGTGGCTTTCAATTCAAACACATTTAACACAATTATACAAATGGACAGTTCCTTTAAAGACATCATATTTTCCCCCAATAAATATTCATTTATTTTTCCTTCTACTTTTTTTTCTTTTGTGTTAATACCCACCAACACATAGCCTAAAAAACACATGATTAGAACAATAACCAAAAAGTACATAGTTAGACACTTTACATATGATTTAAGGGGGAAAAGACAAAAAACAATAAATAAATATTAATAAAAAATTATAAAAAAATAACAAATAACTAGAAATAAAAGGGAGGGAGGGTTATATAAAAATGTAGTTAATGTAGGCTAATATATATTCCTTTATTTTATGGAATATTCTTTGCAAATATCTTTTCAAAATGTATACATTTGCTCTTAATGTCATGTTATCCTCTCCATAGTGTACTTTAGAAACTAAATCTACTTATTTAAAACTGGGGATTCTTGCTTTCTCCAAAAAAGTATTGCATTAAAAGCTGTGATTCTCAGCATTCTAAATAAGTATCTTTATTAAGTAGCATAGGTCCTATACCCAAAACTATATTTTGTATCTTTATATATTTAGTTTCTTAAAATAAACTTCCCTGAATTAGGCTACTTCTGTTCACTGAAGTACTTCTGTTCGCTAGAAGTTCACTGCAACTTATCCAACATCCTAAAGATAAATTATTATAATTAGAAGATATTTCTAGTGTTATAAAATATCGCATATTAATTTTCCAAGCAAAATGTATATTTTAGTCAGAATTATTGCGCTCATTTGGCGCGCATGCGCGCAGCAGCGCTCGTTCAATATGAAGATTAGCAGCAAAATGGATACATTTGCATGACTTTCTAACATTTACAGATGGAGAATATAACTGTAAAATGTAAGTTTTGAACTGAGGGGAAAAAAAAACATATCACAAACGCATAAAACAGCACAAAATATATGCTGTTTGATGGTGGATCGATTTGATCCACGATCGACCTCTAGGGCTGCTTCAGAAACGCGTGCACACGCAATTATCTAGACTTGATGAACCTGGATCAAATTAGTGAGATTGCGTGAACTTCAATTACCTTTTATGGAACCACTTTAGCCCCAACTTATTTGTTAGGCTCATTCAAGTCAGGTTTTGGACTTTAATCCCCGCTTTTCTAAGCGGCTTTTATGGAACAGCCCCCAGGGGGGTATTCCAGAAAGCTTGGTTAACTTACCATTTGGTAAATCAAAACCTCTGGGTTGATTTCAGGGGGGTAATTGAGCGCTCGATTTCCGTACCACCCCCGGGAGCCGCCATTGGCTAACAAGCCTTCACCTGCTGTTAGCATCCCATTGACTCCCATTCATTTTGGTGTCACTTTGACAGCGAATAACTTTACATCTGAGGCGTTTAAAGACCCCATTTGTCCATTGTTTATTTCTAAAGAAACACGACAATGTATAAAAGGCTCCATTACCTTGTAGCTTACGTTATGGCCCCGTAGAAGCAGTTTTTGTAAAAGTAGGCTAACGATTGCGTCACCACGCGACTCTCTGGAAATTACCGTAGAGACAGGAGGAGAAGCTCGCAGTCAATCGGGGGGACGTGGAGGCATAATGTCCGATAAAGTCTAGGGAGAAGCCCATAGAGAGTCATGAAGTTGTTCCTGCTCCTAGCTCATGGACAGCTCCTACTCACACTCTCCGTCTCTGCAAGATTCGGAAGGGAATGGTTCAGATTTCGCTCGGCACAGCTACTAGAAAACTTACAACTGTCAGGCAGGCTGCGCACGTCACATCCACGTCGTCAAGCTCAGTTTGAGTCTGCGCAGTACGCTCGGCAATCAGGAAATGAGGGCTTCTAATTTGCTTCACTTTTCTCCGTTGAAGTCTATGGGGTCGCTGTGTCCAGTTTATATACTGTCTATGGTTGATTTACCCCAAACCCGCATACCATGAGTATGTCGGTTCCAAAACACCTGAGAAGACTTAGTTTAATCAACCTCCTACTGGTTACCCAGAGTTAATGCGCGCGCACGGTGAGTACATAAAGACATTTTCAATGGATCGCCGATTTCAGGAGTCACCATGGAAACCCAGGGAGAAAAAAAGCGAGCTACATACTTAGGTGAAACTGAGTTGGAGGGTTTAATGCTTGCTTATGAAGACTATAAGCCTATTATAACAAAAAACAAACAAACAAACAAACAAAAAAAAAACAATACTGCTGCATCAGCAAAAGAAAGAGAGTTGGCTTGGCAAAAAATAACGGACAGAGTAAATGCACAAGTTTATAAAATTATAAATGGGCTATTTTCCCCTTTCATTGTGACGCAAAAATTATTTGGGGCATGTAGTAAAAATAGACAAGTATTTACTTGTTGGCCTCCATACATTTCTTAATATTACAGTAGTAATGCACATAATTGGCTAGTAATATGTTGGCTTCTTGTTTTATCAGGTGTAATCCTTCTGGAGCCAGAAGAAGTGTGAGCCAAGTCAAAATGAAACACAAAAACATTCTCCAGCAAGGTAATATTTTCTAAACTTGTTACTGACGCCATGTAATTTAGTTTTCTATGTAGCCAATAGAAAGAAGGCTGAGGCCCGTAAAACAGGTGGGGGTCCACCTCTACCTTCCCTCACCCCAGCTGAGGAGCTGGCACTGTCCCTTAATAAAGGGCGACCTGTGGTCGATGGGATTCCAGGGGCAGTTCATCGGACTCAGCTACCAAGACAAGTGGCTTAGTAAAATGTAGGTGTACCATATTAATACTTATGATTTATTGATGTTTTCACTGTTTTTGTCAGTGTTTTAATAAAGAAAATCATCAACATTGTCACCATTTTAAATAGGCATTTTGAATGCATTTTACAGTCATTGATTCACTTGTGCAGTATGCATGCTGCTTTGACTGCATATGCTGTGTGCTGTAATCTTATTACTAGTACTCTTAGATGTTCATAATGTCCTTCTTTATTAGTTGTATTTGTTTAAGAATATACATTGAGTATTGAATATGCATGATTATCTTATTGGTTTAATTATCTTGCAGTTGCTGATGGCCACATTGTATTATTGGATCCTCCTGCAACACCACACTCTGTCACAGTTGTAAGTGATTATTGTCTTTAGGTTTCTGTTTGCTAGACCAAGCATCCTTCCTTATTTTCACTGTAGGCTGAAGATGAAGAGACCACTTCTGCTGTGACAGAAACAGAAAATGTGGGGAGGCCCATAGAGGTATGATGCATAGAATGAATTCCCCCTTTTTTGCATAAGAGAATAAATAAATTGTCATTGTCATTTTATAGAATATGGCAGGAGATTTTAATACAGATGAGGGTCCATCTACCTCCACACAGAATCTTGAAATTCTTCAGTGTAAGAAATGTTCTGCAGTTCTCCTTCCTCATTTAAATATTTGGTCTGCGTTTGTATTACAGACTTTATCAGTCATGTTTAATTATTCTGTCTTTCTAGTTGCCTGCCAAAGAGCTGTATAAGGTCCACCTTCAAAAGCAAATCAGAAAAAGTGACATGGAGATGGACCTTATACAGCTTCAAATGGAGGAGAAAAGGCTTAACCTAAAAAAAGGCCAGACTTGAATAGCTGGAGCACCAGCTTAAGGTGGGAAAAAGTATGTGAACAGTAATCTGTCATTGGTTGATGAATGAAATCTAAAGCAATAAATACAAATGTCTTTTGTTACAGGAAATAAAGAAACAATGAACAACACTTGACTGTTAACTGGTTTTAATTAAAGTGATTTTGGCAAATCATGTCTCGTACCACCCTGCCATCTCTTTGGTCTACTGGGTTCACTGGGGCCATCTCTCTCTCTTGGCCATCTTCAAGAGAAGGGGGGGCCCTCTCACCTCTCAGTGTGGCAATGTTGTGAAGAACAACACAAGCAGCTGTGATGTCACATGACCTTTCTGGGTTGACCCTGAGCCCACGCAGGCACTGAAACCTTGCCTTCAGGATGCCTATGGTCCATGTTCTGTTGTGGGCCAGGTTGAATTGTGCCTGTGGTCCAGGCTCAGGTTCAGGGTAGGGTGTCATCATATAGGGCAGACAGGGGTACCCTCTGTCCCCCAGCAAGTAACCATTGAAGTGTCATATAAAGGTAGTTAAAGTGTATAATTGCATAAAAAAAAAACACCAAAAAACCATTGTGTAAGGCAAAACATACCCTGTTGAAATTTGTGGCACAATGATGACTCCCTAAACATTCTGGCATCATGTACAGACCCTGGCCATTTGGCTTCAACATTAGTGATGAGGTGGGTTGCATCACATATTACCTAGTTAGTGGGGACCAGTAATGAGGGTGATTTAATGGTTTAAACACCCAAACATTTAGCACCCAAAAAATCTATTGTCACCTGCACATTGATGCTATGGATTGACTTCCTATTAACATAGTCTCCTTCATTGACTGAAGGAGCTTTAATGGGAATGTGGGTTCCATCAATGCACCCAATCACATTTGGGAACCCTGAAATTGAAAGTTATATAATTAGAAACTTTTAAAATTATTGTGACTGTCACTGTATACAGTATGAATAGATTAAGTATAGTGCTATGTAACTAAAATGGTCTTTCATAGAATATCATAGAATGGACAAACCCGCCACTCTGTGGAATTCCTCTTTAAAGGGACACTCCACCCATTTGCATTAAACTTTCCATTGTTAGAAACCCAGTCATACTATTGAATGGTCGTGCAACACTCTCTCATTTTCCCCTGAGACGGGAGAAATCCGTTATTTACCTTTTACACTTCCTCCTACAATGACGCAAAAATCGTCATTTTGCGTCATTGTAGGAGGAAGTGTAAGAGGGGGGGATTTCTGTTGAGACTACAAGCACTAGTTCCTCATCTTTCCCAGGGGGCGGGAACCGCTCACGCTACAGACCTATTACAGATCAGTGGGTGGGACTTTACTCTCTGAAACTGAAAGCAATATCCTCCATCTTGTTTGAAGCTAAGCTAACAGGCGCTGTGGAGACAGATGTAAAGTAATGACAATAGTGCTCAATATGATATAGAAGAAGAGGATTTCGGAAGTCTGATGCTTGAATAAGGTGTTTGTGGCTACCTTTACAAGCTGCATTATAGCGAAGAGCAGCCGAGGCAGAAGACCTGCCTGCCGCGGACGAGGAGCCCGAACTGGCTCGAGTTAGGGCGGACTGGTGGCGCCGGTGATCTCACTATGCAACTCATTGACTGTAAGATGCAACTACGAACACAGAGATAGAGTCCGTCTGCGGCAAAGACTTTCAACGATGACAATTTCTCCTGGACGAAATCTCTGAATCAGACGAGGACACGGACGTTTGTGTTGAGAACTATCCTAGTTTCGCACCGCATATGTTCTGACTGAACATCCAGGTACCATGCAATAATTCACCTTTTCGAAAGAAATACAAACGAGGAGTAATGCACTAATGAGTTCGCCAACTAACTAGACATTTTGTGTGAATGTGAAATGAATTTCAAGCTCTGGTGGTAGCTAGCCTTGTAGACGGAAGAGTGATTTCTCTTATAGGCAGATATGCGCTGTTCTGGATTAGTGGGAGTGGCTTGCGGAGCTGTGCAATGTGGTGCATTGTGGGAGTTGTTGTCTTTCATACAAATGCGTCCTGAAGTTATTTTTTGTCTTTCCTCGGTCACGAAGGCACCAAATTCAAAATTTATTTTACATTTCGACTACATATATGACCCACTTTAAATAAAAAAACAATGTTCAAATGGGTGGAATGCCCCTTTAATGACCCTCAGTGGTTTATGGCCAGGGAACTGCACAAAAGTGTGTAGGAACCGTTTGAGTGCAATGCATACTGTACGAACAGCCCTACAC
The DNA here is from genome assembly GCF_949319135.1 of Squalius cephalus. Lineage (NCBI taxonomy): Eukaryota > Metazoa > Chordata > Actinopteri > Cypriniformes > Leuciscidae > Squalius > Squalius cephalus. Next base: position 14,211,379 of record NC_137140.1, on the reverse strand, counting down.
ACAGTTGCCTTTCCCACATGCTCTGCATCGCCTATTGTATACAAAAAACTCACCGTCGCAAAAAAGTTAAATAAATGGAGTTAAATATTTAACTCCATTATCTTCGTTTAATAAATTAACGATTCTTTTGAAAAACGGCAACGCTCCCGCAAATATTCATTTGGATGTATCACCCTCTCACGGCGGAAAATAATTCGTATTATCTGTGCTTCCAAATTCACTGGATCGTCTTTAAAACGGCACGCCATGCTCAGTAACCTTCTGAGACAAACTAACCCTGGAACATAACCTGCTACCGAGCAGGTTATCTTCAGAGAGTAAGTTCCTATGGTTACATACATACCCAGAAAGTTACCTCCATTTTTGGAACCGAAAGTTGAGGTTATCCATTAACTTACCCTTAAACTTACCAGGGTATGTCACATAACCTGCTTTCTGGAATACCCCCCTGAACTGTTTAAAATAATAATAATAATAATAATAATAATAAATTATATATATATATATATATATATATATATATATATATATATATATATATATATATATATATATATACAGTGCTATGCATAAGTGAATACACCCATGCTAAAGTTGACTAAAAAGAGGAATAAAAAATCATATTTTGGAAATTGAACGTAATGCCTTAATTTAAAAAATTAGGAAAAATCCAACCTTTAAGGACACCAATTTTCTTTGTGAATGAATAATGTATCGTAAATAAATAAATGTTCTTCCTTAAAATACATGGTGCATAAGTTAGAACACCCCTATGTTAAATTCCCATAGAGGCAGGCAGATTTTTATTTTTAAGTATTTTTAAAAAAATTTTTTTAGGATACTATGCATCCTGATAAAGTTCCCTTGGCCTTTGGAAATAAAATAGCCCCACATCATCACATAGCCTTCACCATACCTAGAGATTGGCATGGTTTTATTTCAGTTAGCCTAAAAGCTAGTTTGATTTGCATTGAGAGATGATCTTATGGAAAGTACCCCATGCCAATCTCTAGGTATGGTGAAGGCTATGTGATGATGTGGGGCTATTTTAATTCCAAAGGCCAAGGGAACTTTATCAGGATGCATAGTATCCTAAAAAAATAATAAAAAAAAATACTTAAAAATAAAAATCTGCCTGCCTCTATGGGAATTTAACATAGGGGTGTACTAACTTATGCACCATGTATTTTAAGGAAGAACATTTATTTATTTACGATACATTATTCATTCACAAAGAAAATTGGTGTCCTTAAAGGTTGGATTTTTCCTAATTTTTTAAATTAAGGCATTACGTTCAATTTCCAAAATATGATTTTTTATTCCTCTTTTTAGTCAACTTTAGCATGGGTGTATTCACTTATGCATTGCACTGTATATGCGCATGATGCCTGCTGCCTTTGGGCTCAGTGATGTTGAATTTAAATGACATGTAAAATAAAGACATGTTATGTTACATAGTGATGTAATGGTGTTTTCTGCAAGGAGAGGAACTAAAGAACAAAGAATTTTTATCAGCTGAAAGGCAGAATACAAATGTTTTTATTAAATTAGATAAACATTATATAACAGTTTCAGGTTATGTTTTGGTGTTGGTAACATGTCCCACATTGTCCCACACAAACTTATAATCGTCCCACATTTGGTTTGTTTGATGGTGGTCACCCTAATTACATTACTAACTTAGTCTAACATGATAATTCATACATACATCACGGTATGTTCGGATTTTGATTCGTAAACAGTTGGACGTTTTACGTAATGTTATATTAATATGAAACACAAACAAAGATCCAACTCTGAAATTGCAGTTTATTATTGAGTCAACAAGAAATTACAAACAATGCGAAATCTACGTTAATTACAATGTTCTTTTACAGAACTCGGCTTAACAGCTAGCGGTTTTCTGCCTCCCGGATGCGCGCGCATCCGGTATTGTTTGTATACAAGAAACCCGTGTATAGGACTTCTGCAGGTTAGAGTGTTGGGAAAGTTCACTTTCTACATGAACTAGTTCAAAGTTTAGTTCACAAATTTTAAAATGAACTAGTTCATAGTTCTTTTTTTCCATGTTGCTGCGAGATATTTTTTTTTTTTCAAAATGATTGCCACAACCCATATAGAACCACAGACAATTATTTTATCAGTTTTAACACTGAAGCTATGCGTCAGATTTTTCCCATCCTCACCGACCTTGTCGTAAAACTCGTTTAAATGATCATGCGACGCCTCCTTGCTGCTTTTTGTTTTGATTTGATTTGTAACATAAGTGATGAGTCGTTCATGAACGATCCATTCATTGCGTCTGCCACGGGACAAATGAACAAAAGACTCGGAAGGTAAAGTAGCCTAATTATTTATGTTGCCTGTAAACGATTTTTGACTGCATTAAAATTATTTCTTAATTCAGAATATGATCAAGATTGTGTAGGTGGATGTGTTAAGGGAATTTGCCAGTTAATAGTATAACGAAATGACTCGAAAAAAGATTTGTTCATTTTGATGAACGAGATCGAACAAGAGAGTCAGTAGACACTGGTGGCTGGTGTTGCCAGATTGGGTGTTTTTTTCCCGCTACATATTAAGGCCGGTTTACGGTGTGTTTTAGCCGGGTTTTTGCCTGGAAGGCTCTATAGAAATCTGGCACTCTATTGAACGAAGTTAAACAGAGAGCGTGGCGTTCACAGACACCAGAATGAACGAGTTCACAGTAACGTTCATCAGGCAGTAATACAGTACGTTCAGTTCACGCTCTCCAAAAATATGAACGAGTTCATGAACTATCGTTCAATGAACGCGTTCAGGCACAACACTGAGGTTAGAGGATAAATATATTTAGCCTGTTTATTATTCAGAATGCACAGTTGGAAAGAAAACATATTTATAAGAACATTTCAGCAGGCTCAAGATAATCAATACAGAGATCATTATTCATTGTTTTAATCAATTGGCATCCATAAAACGAGGTGATAATCTGCATTCTCATGTATGTAGGTGCGCTTAACACTATAACCGGAAACTCCCGATATGTAGAACGTGGAAGTAGTTGTGCAAGTAGTCCATTTCAGGAACATCTCTTCTCTTATCTGATGGCGTTTCCTGGCGTGGGGGTCACTAACATTAGGTCACAGGTACAGCAATAGCAAAGGAAAACAATCAAATCAATTCTCAATGGACAAAATCAAGTCCTGTCCTGCATTTTTTCTTGTTCAAGAAGTCATTTCACTATAGATCTCACAATAGGGAAGAAAAGACTATTGCAACTTCCATTTCATGCTGACTTTAAGGTTTAAGTTTTTCTGAAGAGCCTATAAAAGGCTGTTTAATCGCAGGTTCCGTTGTGACAACTTAACCCATATAATAAATAATAAAATAATATTTTCTCATTTAAGACTATTTCTTAAAAGAATAAGATACTACTGGATGTATTATTCTACGTTAAAAAAATGGCATATAGAGCTGAGAAGATCAATCTAGGCCAAGAAGAGTGGGGGCATGTTTGATTTTCTATCTCAGACCAGTGAACCAAGGAACCGTGAAGTGTAAATGTGAGAGCTCTTATTTTACATGACCAATAATAAAATTGAAATTGAAAATACCCCCTGTGGATTTGGGTCTTTGTAAATAAACCTTCTTGATTCTGTCAGATAACTCAGATAGTTGGAGGACTCAGTAGCGGTGACAAACGTGAAAAGTTTATTAGAAAACTTTGAAACTCAGAATAAACACACACAAAAAAAAGATTCTCAGTTTGGTGGTTCCCGTGCACACCACAAAAAGACGGGCTCCGAGTCCAGCAAGCGAGATAGTGCTGCTACAGACTCATAAATAAAATTTAGAAACACGGACAACCCTGTTTTTTCCTAAATTACATTTATTGGTCTAAATCCTTAGGCTGGGGCCATGCAAAATAATTAAAGGCTTTCTCTTGAACGGTATCCTCACTTCCCTTTTCCTTCTCTTCATTTTCCCTAGTATCTCTCTGTCTCTCCCTTCCACCAGTATCATCAGCCTCATACACTAAATAAAGTGGAGTACTAGTGTTATATATGTACCGTATTTTCCGGACTATAAGTCGCACTTTTTTTCATAGTTTGGCTGGTCCTGCGACTTATAGTCAGGTGCGACTTATATATCAAAATTAATTCAGACTGAGATGAACCAAGAGAAAACATTACCGTCTACAGCCGCGAGGGGGCGCTCTAGTTGGCGGAGTTGTTCAGAAGCGACACGGATGATGAAGAAAATGATGAGGAATGAGATCGCGGGAGCTTGGTGAACTTTTTTACTGGTAACTTGCTTGTTGGACTCGCTGGCTTATGTTAATTTAGCTTATTCAGCCTCCCAGATATTTGTTCTTTATGCTATTGTGTAGCTGAATAACGTGTGCAGTGCGTGTGCGGTGCATATGCTGTGCAGGAGCAGCACGCGCTAAAGTGCTTTCACATAAGCTGCGTTTGCAGTGCGTAACTGACCTATGTAACTGACCCGCGGCTGTAACCCCAAACACATTGTATTTCAAATCCAGAAGTTATCAGCAAATTTTATTTAAAAAAAAAAGAAAAAGTTTTTTGTCAGCATTGCGATTCTCTTTATACGTATACTCTTTAATAGACGTATTCACGTTTAAACACAATTTAAACAAACTATTATTGAATGCATTACTTCTATATAATTATATATTAAGTTGCTCAAGCAAGTGGTAAAATATTTAACCATGCACTTATATTAAAATCGCATACATTTTAAATTAAAACTTAAAATTGACAAAAACAGCAGACTCATACCCTTTCTTTTGCATAATTTAAATCTTTATACAATAAATCTTGCATGTCACAAATAACTTGTTTTTCCACCTCCACGAATGAGACGAGTGTTGTTCATTATGTCGCCTTGTTGAAGTAAATTGTAGTTTTCCTTGATTTACCAACGCTTTAAGTAAAAAGATGACTGTGAAAAATAGTAGGCTAGTATTTAATTAAATGCATTTATGATGAAATTACTACATTTTCATGTCAATCTGGTCAATCTGTATTCATTTTGACCACAAACCGTGTGCTGTCACTTTAATTCAGCGCGTGCAGCACAGCAAAAATAGACTCGGCGCGGAAACGATCGCTGCACTGCTGTATACACACCGCTCCTGGAACGGATCGACGGACTGCAACCGCGTGCATTGTGAAAGCTCTGACCTGTTAACAAGGGTACGGAAAAATATACGCACTACAAACGGAGTATGTGTGAAACGGGCGTTAATGTGTTACCTTAACATACTGGACACCTATTCAGCCTGTTGTTCTGTGTGCTACTGTGTAGTTGAATAACTTGCCTTTCCTGATTAAATGTCTGTTCTTGGTCTTGGATTTTGTGAAATAAATTTCTAAATAAATGCGACTTATAGTCCAGTGCGACTTATATATGTTTTTTTTCACTTCATGAGGCATTTTTTGACTGATGCGACTTATACTCCGGAGCGACTTATAGTCCGAAAAATACGGTATGTATGTATGTATGTATGTATAAAGTGTGTGTGTTTTTCTTGTACCTGTCTCTTCTTCACCTGTCACTTCTTCACCTGTCACTTGTTCTGGCCTCATGTTACAAACAGAACTGTCACCACCTTGGTGTAAAACAACCACCTTATTGTAATTTGTTTGCCCAGAATCTACATTTATTTTAGTAAAAAAATCTAAGTATTATATTTATGACAAAATGTTGTTTTTATCCTAAAATTACTTAAATATCCAACATTTAGCAACACTATATTTCATACAATATGTAAAAAAAAATAAAAATAATAATAATCTTATTTTGCTTCTACATGACATCTCATTCCCTGGCTGAATGTGTGATCATTGGACCACAGCTAGAGCTAAGTTGACTGTCTCCTCCACCTTCATTTGATTAAAAAAAAATGGGCAGACAATTTTCTAAATTGTCTAATAAAGTGTTATTGCATTATTTTTTTTGTTGAGATCTGCACACTCCTGTCTCCCTGCTCCCAGTACCACATAAATGTTCATATTTGTCTGCTAAATTACTAATGTAACTTTACACTAAATAATATTAATTTCCTTTAACATACAGTATTTTGAGTGACGATAGTAATAGGGGCGCTATACCGCTTACATTTGCTAGCATTTCAATTCTAAGTTGAATTGAATTCAAAAAAAAAATGCTGGCTGGCAGCAGGCCAAAATAGTCGCCAGGCCACCGGGAATTCTCCTGGTGCTCCCGATGGCCAGTCCGGGCCTGGCTTCAACCCAAAAGCCCACCCCACAATCACAGGTCTATCAGTGTTAGACAATGAAACCATCTCTCAAAGCAAAGTAAGACAGATCAAACCAGGAAAGGCCATTTCAAATACATTTTCAATCTGTCATCACCAATCCAACCATACCAAACTCTCTCAGCCTACATGCTTTTCAGAAACTCACAGACTAAATTCCCCTCCGACCCACTTTTCACTGACGACTCCAACCATCCTGTCACACGTTTCTGGTTTCAAAAACACCGTAAGTCCGTTTTGCTCCATTCAGGCATCCCAGCAGACCACTTTTCCAGCCATTCTTTTCGCATAGGCGCAGCAACCACAGCTGCCCAAAAAGGCCTCTCTCAGCAGCAGATCCAAGAACTTGGCCGCTGGTCATCTGAGGCCTTCAAGAGTTATATTCGCTCAAATCGCTTCCATATCAAAGAAGCCAAACGAACCCTCATCAGCTAAATTCTTATTGCCAGCTTCTCATACACCCAACCATACAGGCCACCACTCCTGCAGGAGCCACATTCCCCATCCTAACTCGCTTTACTGCCACAGCAGTGCTATTTTCAGCTCCAGCAAGAGCTCAGATCTCCATCCCAATCACCTTTCAGATCACAGTTTGAAAGCAAGTTGTTTCCAGCAACATCATCTCTTCCTCCAACAGGAGCCCATTCTCCACACAACCGGCTCATCGGACAGTTAAAGCAAGTCAAAACCAAGTCTTTCTAGTCAAGTCAATTCAAGTCAAGTCTACTACAGCTATTCTACTCCGCTCCAACAGGAGCTCCGTTACTCCGTACAAACTCGCTCCTCTGCCGCAGCAGTGTCATCTACTCTGCTACCGCAGGAACTCAGTTCTATGTCCAAAATTGTTTTGGATATTTAAAAGCAAGTTGAAAAAAACAAGTTTGTTCCACTGCCGCAGCAGTGTCATCTACTCCGCTCCTGCAGGAGTTCAGTTCTATGTCCAAAATTGTTTTGGATATTTAAAAGCAAGTTGAAAAAGCAAGTTTGGTCCACTGCCGCAGCAGTGCTACTCCACTCCCGCAGGAGCTCCATTCTATGTCGAAAATTGTTTTGAATATTTAAAAGCAAGTTGAAAAGCAAGTTTAGTCCACTGCCGCGGCAGTGTCATCTACTCCGCTCCCGCAGGAGCTCAGTTCCCTTTCGAAAGCAACAATCGATGCTGCGCTGCTCAGCGCATTGGGGAACATATTTTATCGTGACCAGCTGTGAATATTGTGTATAACACGTCAATGAAATTGACCCGGAGGTAATATAGCCTCGGTCGGTGACGTCATTGCCGCGCCCCCGCGACACGAGGCTATAAGTAGATGAGCCACAGGTGCATCGTCAGGTCTTTTGTCTTCAGACCATTACTGTGCATGTGTGAACGTCAAAACTCTCTCTCTACCTTTTATCTGCTACAGATCTTTGCTAGGAGTTAGTTTATTCAGGCAGTGTGCAGAAAATTTCTCATTTCTCAAGCCTTTTTCTCTCTCCCGCTCGTGTCAGGACCAATTTTAACACCCTAAGCAACATCTAGCTAGGTCAGGACATTACATGGGTCTCATGGCAGCTGCGTCCACAATGATTCCTCTGGGCCTTTTGCGCATGAGACCATGTCAGTTGTGGCTCAAAACGGGGGATTTCAATCCCCAAGGGCAAATAAAGGCAAAAACACTCGCTGAGTGCTTCGTGTCCTTTCTAAAATCCATGTTTATGGTGAGTCACGCGCTGAACACTTCGTGCACTTTCTAAAATCCATGTTTATGGTAAGGGTTACGCGCTGAGGCTTCGTTCCCTTTCTATGTGGTTCAGACCCCGGTTCCTTGCTTTGGGTCTAGGGTTGGGTATTGGTTGGGTTTTATCCGATACCAGTACCTACTCGGTATTTTTCAAACGGTTCCGGTGCTTAAGCGGTTCTTGAAACGGTACTTAAGAAAACTAAACCACACACACTTTATCAAAAAAATAATACCTATGTATGTGTGTGTGTGTGTGTGTGATTTTCTGAAAAAGATTTTCTGATTTCTGATTAAATGAAAAATTGTGCCGTTTAAAAGGCTACTGATTTAGCCGAAAACACTTGAGTTAAGATCAAAATTTTGTCTTCTCATATTATTACTTTTACAAAATAGAGAAATATCTGACACTGAGCAGAAATATTTAACACACACAGTATAGCCTCATATACTTGATATTGATATACTTCATACTTGATATGCAAGATCTGCAGTTGGCATTAAAATACTAGACTAACCCGAAGAGGAACACTGGCAGCTGAACTTGAACTTTACTCAAGTGTGTCAGAGGTTTTGGGTTCTAATCCGCATTTGTAGGCCTATAGTTTTTTTTTTTTTTTTTTTTTTTTTTTTTTTACGATTATGCTCATCAGTGGTTGAATATCAAGCAGGGACACTTTGTTTCCATTATATTTTGTGAGACTTATTTATATTTTTCAAACTTCATTCACGCACATATGAAACCCTTGCATACATATAGCCTACTAAGTAGTCACACATACATGTATACTGCTGAATGCTCAAACTAATACATATGAAATGCACAACGTCACATCTAAAGTCGCTCACGCACACACACGCAAACTCTACACACACGAGTCGCGCAGAACTCTCCGCGCACATACTCATCTGAGACGCGAGCACACACACACAAACTCTCCGCGCACAAACTCATCTGAGACGCGAGCACGCACACACAAACTCTCCGCGCACATAATCATAGACGGTCGGCGCCTCATAAATAGATCGATCTCCGCAACGTATTGAAGCCTATTTTTTACAGTCTATGATTGAAGCGCGCGTCCGAGTGCAGTGCGGTGTGCGCGAGCCACAAGAGAAAACACTGTATCCGCGCCACTGATCGCAGCGGCAACGAGCACTTTGATCACTTGATTTAAAAAAAACACATTTCAGCGCTAGATCTCTTATTTAACAAACGAACTAAATGAACGCTCTGCTGGTTAACTGGAGATGTTTTATTATTGGATCATTCGTGCCGCGAGATGTTTTATAGGGGGCGGTAAAAAACGTCAGGCACCGAAATCAGGCACCGAAAGTTTCGTTCTTATTCGGTCTCGTTACTACCGTTTACGTCGGAACCGGTTCCCTATTGGAACCGGGTTTCGGTACCCAACCCTATTTGGGTCCCACTTTAGGTGTGTCTTGCTGTTGCAGAATGCTAACGGCAGACGCCTCCCTGATGGGCTGGAAAGCGGTCTTAAGTGGTCGTCCAGCTCAAGGGGAATGAGGGGCATCAACTGCTTCAAGCTGATGACTGTATTTCTGGCCCTGAAATACTCTCTCCCTCAGTTGAGAGACTGTCATGTCCTAGTGCGGCACAGCGGCAGTCTCTCACATAATTACCAGGGAGGTTTGTGCTCACGCAATCTGAACAGAATAGCGGGGCACATCTTTCTCTGGGCCCAGGAAAAGTTCCTGTCACTCAGGGCAGTGTACATCTCAGGGCACCTGAATATGGGAGCGGATTTACTGTCCAGACAGAAACTACTTAGAGGGGGATGGAAACTCCACCCAGAAGTAGTCAAACAGATTTGGATACGAAGTGGAGGTGGACCTCTTCGCCTCTTATCAGAAAGCGCAATGTTCCCTCTACTTATCTCTGAATCACCCAGCCCCTGGGTCTGGATGCGATGGCGCACACATGGCCTAGAATGTGCATGTATGCGTTTTCCTCCAGTTTCTCTGCTCCCAGGAGTTCTAGCCAGAGTTTGGTTCTCCGAGATAATATCTCTCCTCAACGGCTCGCCTTGGACGATTCCGGATAGGAGGGACCTTGTGTCTCAGACGGAGCGCACGGTATTCCATCCCAGACCCAACCTCTGGAACCTTCATGTTTGGCCCCTTATGGGTACCTACTGAGGGGCACTGGGCTTTTCGCCTGTTGTTGTTGAGACCATTCTCAGTGCTAGTGCTTCCTCCACTAGAAAGAGTTATGTCAACAAATGGAGTGTCTTTGAAAGGTGGTGTGTCATAAATAATGCAGATCCGGTCAACTGCCAGATTGCTTCAGTTCTGGAATTCCTGTATAGGCCATAAGGTGAAGCCGTTTTCGTTTAACCCCGTTCCCATAATAGGGCACTAAATTATTTTCATCCCAATAAAAACACCTATTTGTATTAAACGCGAAAATAAAAGTTCTCCATGAGTAATCCTGCAGTTTATTTTTTATTAGTGTTTAAAGTCGGCAATAGTTCTTTCCTCGCGTAATCATATTTTTATCAGGAGTGATGAGGCAATCATCACGTGCTTCCCGCTAGACCAATAAGGTGGCCGCTTTTTGGAACGACATGTAAACATGAATCCAAGATGTCTGCGCCCTTGTCGTCAATATCGAGTAGCGAAGACGAAGAAATTACAGCCAGACCTCCTTCAAAACTCCGTAATAAGTATTCTAAACAATGCTATATGCATCTCACGTCCATACATAAAGAAGAAACACAGGATTTTTCACGCACACGGTGGGATACTTTCAGAAACAGCGCCAAACGGTGGCTTGGCTTGCAGGGTGAGAGTCAGAGAATAGCAGAAACATACAAACATTGTCTAGAAATTGAATTTGACAATGTTCCCGAAGACGCTGGGTTTCACCCCACTTGCTACAGGCGTTTCATTGACAAAAAGCGCTTGGATGCGGCCGAGAAACGGGTCACACAGCATCCTGAAGCTCAAGATGCTCAGTCTGTGCCATCGGGTAGTAGTACCTCAACAATTGAATGTCCGACAAAGAAACTTCGATCCAGGACGGGCCTGCCAGTAGCTTGTGCAGGTCCTGTGCTTCCTGCCTTGTGCATAATTTGTAAGAAAACGGACAAGTACATTACGGTTGCAGGCAAACGCCAGAAGGACCATCTTTCACAGGCAGAAACGTTGTCAGCAGGTAGGTAAAAAGTACACACACACACACACGTTTGAAGTTTTATGTCGTATGCTGGGTACCATGGCTAACTTTCAATTACATAGATTTGCATTATTTTGCATACAGCTACAGTCAGAACACTCAATATTGTTTAACTGTTATAACACAGTTTGTTACTCTATTTGTTAATCTTTGTTAATGTTAGTTAATAGAAATAGAGCTGTTCATTGTTTGTTCATGTTAGTTCACAGTGCATGAACTAATGTTAACAAGATTTTAATAAAGTATTAGTAAACGTTGAAATTAACATGAACAAATATTAATAAATGCTGTATATGTGCAGTTCATGATAACTAATGTATTAGCTAATGTTAACTTACGAACCTTATTGTAAAGAGTTACCCACAGTTTTTACTTAATGTTTTAATTTACAAATTAATTTAATTATAGTCTGCTTTATTTACAGGCCAGTTACTGAAAGCTGCTGAGATGAAGGAAGACACTAGCATTCTTGTGCATATTCGAGACAAAGACTGTGTGTCTGTGGAGGTGCGATACCACAAGTCCTGTTACAGACAGTACACCAGGTTCCTGACAAAGTCTACTGCAACAGTTACTGGGACCTCAGAAGAACAGTAAGTTATTATATTGTATTATCAAATAATAATGAATAATTCCCTCACTTTATTGCATATTTCTAAAGTAAAGCATTGACCACCTACTTAGACTGTATATTGCCATTTTGTCTGTAAACACAGTTTTGACTGCGCAATCTCGGCACAGTAATTCAATATGATAAAATGTGTAGTGGTTTGTGAAGGAAATTATATATTATATATAATTTATTTATTACCATGTATTTTCTTTCTGAAAAATAAATGTAAAAAACTTCTCAAATCGCTTGGTCAATTGCTTTCAATTTGCGACTATTTATACTATATTTAAAATGGAAGCAATTGTGAAATAGTTATGGCACATACAATATTTACTTTGCTGTTTTTAATGTGTTTCCTTTTTTAGAAATGAGCCAACCTTCGATGCCAGCTACAAGATCTTCTGTGAGCGGATCATCCGCCATAGAATAATCGTAAACCAAGAGGTGCTGACAATGACGCAGCTAAGAAGAAACTTTTTAAATCTTGTGAAAAAACATGAAGATCTTGATGCTTCAAACTACAGGTAATTTAAATACCATGAGTTTCTTTTGCAGCTTTGTAAAAACATTTGTGAAACATTTTATTTTTTCTCACAAAAATGTAATTCATAATAATGAAATCATAATTCTATTTTATGATGTGTAGAAGCTGATACACAGTGTATTTCAACTAAATAGTTTTCAGTGTGAATATATCTTTTTTTATATACTGTTGTGATTATCTGTCACTGTATCTTTGTTTCAGGCAGGATAAATTGAAGAGGAGGTTGACCCGTGATTTTCCCCAGCTGGTGTTTCACTGCCCCAACAAGCGCAACATCAGTGAGCTGGTTTTTGTTGAGACACTGTCTGCTGATAAGCTGATAGACAGGCTACCTCATCCATCAGGTACAGAAACAACCGAGTCAACTGAGGTAACTAGCCAAAGTGATGGTGAAAACACTGCAAGTACAAAAGCTGGTCCGCAAAGACCAGGTTCAATGGCCTCTATCAATACTACAGAGGACACAAGGACACTTTATAGTGCGGCATTGATATTAAAGATGCTTCTATGTGACTCTCCCGGTATGAAATGCCCGTGGCCACCAACGTCAGACGATTTAAATGTGAACGAAGCAAAATCTGTTGTACCACTCGAACTGTACAATCTGATTTCCTGGATTATCGGTGCAACTGAGGAACCAACACTGGCTCATTATGTAGATATTCCAGATGATTTGAACTTGAAAGTGATCTCTGTTTGTCAAGACATTGTGTATCTCGCATCTAAGGGCCGGAGGCAGACACCTAAATCATTGTGTCTTGGTCTAACTATTCGCCATTTAACAGGTTCATCACAAATTGTGTCACTTCTAAATAGACTAGGACATTGTGCATCATGGGATACAGTTGTCAGTCTAGACACTAGCCTTGCCCAACTTCAACTAGTAGAGAGCAGAGACAAAATACCAAAGGGATTCTCAAAGAAGGTTCCTACAATACTTGTGTGGGACAATATTGACTTTGGGGAGGAGACACTGTCAGGTCGTGGAACAACACACCACACAAATGGGATTATGCTGCAAAGTACTGTAGTCGAAGCTGTGTTAACAACAAACAGACAACCTCTACAGAAGGGAGTTTCCACGTTCAAAGCACCCCCTAGCATCCCTATAGAACAGTACCATCAGTCTAAAAGACAAGGACCACAGAACTTATCTCATCATGAAAGTATTCCATTACAGGCGGACACATACAAATTGAACACCATGTCTGCTGCACAAACTGAACTGGCATATGTTTTTGTAAAGTCCATAGATGCTGAAAGATGCACGATCCCAAGCTGGACAGGTTTCCATACGTTGCTTCAAGGTGATGACACTCTGCAAAAGTCAGCACTGTATTATCTTCCAGTCATTGAGGCTTCACCGACAGAGATGTCCACAGTAAACACAATTCTGAAGCGAAGTGTCCAAATTGCTGATCAGCTAGAACTGGACCATATAGTATTAGTTTTTGACCAAGCTATATATGCCAAAGCTCAGCAAATCCGCTGGAGAGACGATGACTTTACTCGGCGTATAGTGATTAGACTAGGTGAATTTCACACATGCATGTCCTACCTTAGCATTCTAGGAAAAAGGTTTGGAGATGCAGGACTGCAAGACATACTCATTGAGTCTGAAGTTGTTGCCCCAGGATCCATCAATGGAGTGATCAGTGGTCATCACTACAACCGCAGCATGAGGGCACACAAACTTCTGTATGAGAGTCTGCAACGCATCAGAATTCTCACCTTCTTAGACTCTTTGCCACCAGAGGAAAGAGATGAGTGTATGGATGTCATCAATGAGATCAAATGTGCATTCCAGGACAGAACAATGGATGTTTTGTGTGCAAATGAGACATTTGACAAAATGTGTTCAAGATATGCAGACTTTGTGAAAAGAAGAAGTGCAGAAAATCCAACGTTTGCCTTCTGGAGTTCATACATCGACATGGTACAGACACTCCTTCTGTTTGTGAGAGCAACACGAGAATCGGACTGGCAGCTTCACCTGTCAACAGTGCGCTTGATGATGCCATGGTTTTTTGCGTACGATCGTGTAAATTATGCTAGGTATTTGCCTTCATACTGGCTGGAAATGGTCAATTTGCCCATCACACATCCTTCTTGCCACAGTGAGCTCAGTGTTAAAGGCCAGTGGACTGTCCAACGTCAAAGTTTCCATGGATTTGCCTCAATTGCTTGTGACCAGGCCATTGAGCAAACATGCAACAGAGATTCCAAGACAAAGGGTGGTTGGACAGGGTTAACACAGAATAGAGCTGCAGTATATCGCTGGATATTGTCACAGCATGAAAGGGCTGCCATAGCAAGACAATGTGAGGCAATGGCAGGTAAATCTCCTGATATAAGGAAACGAAAAGACCTTGACAGGACACGAATTTATGCTGATGAAAAGGCTGTGACCAAAATAATGTCCACCCTAGATTCCATGTTGAATCCTTTTGACACACACCAAGATGGCATTGTGTGTCTTAGCTCTGGGATAGTCGCAGCTGAAGAAATCATGAGGGATTTGCTCACAGCTCCGGAAAAGGGGGAAAACGCTGTCAAACAGTTTATGGACCAAAGACTGTTATCACCATCAGTTGATATATTCGCTCCTATCAAAACACAAAAACTAAAGACCTTCAGTGACCAAAGAAAGACAAAGAAGAAATCTGCAGCAGGCAAGGAAGTGATTCTGCGTGCCGACAAGAAGCTATTCTCCAGACTACTCATCATTGGTCAAAGTAGAAAGATTGACCTGCGGGAAATTCTGTCCTACTCCTTGGGAACTGTGTCATATCCTTTAGCCAGTGCTGATGGTTCACTTGCTAAAACAAACAAATCAGCTCTTCTGGATTTATTGCAAACCAAAGGTGGAGACTGTTTAGTTGACAAAGTTCCGGCAGATGGAGCTATTCTCTTTGATGGCATGGCAGTCATTCAAGGCATTCGGTCCATACCAAGTACCTTCGGAGAGCTTGCTGACACCATACTGCAGTACATGGTCAAGCTTGCTCTGAAGCACAACTGTACACGGATGGACTTTGTGATTGACCAGTATCCGGAAACGAGTATTAAAAATCTAGAACGGTCACGTAGAGCTGGTGGTGGTACACAACTGGTGAAAATTTATGGACGGGATCAGAAAATGCCAACACAATGGAAAAAGTTTCTGTCAGATGGAACAAACAAAGAGGCTCTGGCAGAATTCCTCTATATTATGTGGCGAGATGCTAATCTTACCGCTGTGGGCAAGAACTTAAGCTTGTACATAGCACATGGTCACCTGTGTCACTGCGTGACTGTAATGGAGGGACTACAAACTCTCAGTGCTGTAGAAAATCTGACATGTGATCATGAGGAATGTGACACCAGAGTGTTTTTACATGCACAACATGCTGCGCAGGAACATCAAACCGTAGTCATCAAGAGCCCTGATACTGATGTGGCAGTGATTGCTTTAAGTCTGCAGCCAGATTTACCATGTAGGTTATATTTTTTCACGGGGGTTGGCAACAAAACAAGGATCATTGACTTAGCTAAGGTCTCATCAGCTCTTGGCACCAATGTGTGTTTGGCACTTATTGGAATCCATACCTTCTCAGGTTGTGACTCTACAAGCGCCTTTTATGGCAAAGGCAAAAGAAAGGCATTTTCTGTTGCTTGCGAGAAAGAGGAGTACATGACTGCATTTACAAATCTGGGTAGCAGTTTTAACCTGGACCAGTCTACCTTTGAACCACTTTGCAAATATGTGTGCCACCTGTACGGCCAGTCATCTGCCGAAAATGTGAACGATGCAAGATACAAAGCATTCTGCATGGCATCGTCAGCTTTGCCAGAACTATCCATGCCCCCGACAAGTGACGCCCTGTACCAACACTGCAAAAGGGCAAACTACCAAGCAGCCATAATGAGACATTCTCTGAAAGGTATAATGTGTGCCCCTTCACCCGTTGGCTATGGATGGCACCTCGAGGATGGGGAGTTAACAGTGACCTGGATGACTAGAAATCCTGCCCCTGAAAGTGTGTTGCAGGTAGTCCACTGCAGTTGCAAGCAAGGCAAATGTGAGACTGGAAGATGTTCCTGTATGTCTGCAAGACTGTCTTGTACTGATTTATGTCGGTGCCAAAATTGTGCAAATGTTTCCCAAGAAACAGAGGAAAGAGCTACATGGGATGATGAGTCTGATGATAGTGATGGGGATGATACTGATGAGTAAAGACACACTGTGTCATATTTTAGGCTGATTTTGAGCTTGGGCCAAAGTTTACTTTGTTTTTATCTTCCTGTGATTACACAGGACCTATTGAAAAATGTGATGTACAAAACATCACAGTTTGGCTAAATTTACAATGTGTATGTTTAATTTCGATTGTTGCAAATTTTTAAGTACAAGTGTACTTTCTTCAAATGTGTTATATTTAATGGTTTACATTCACACTTTAGTATACTAATGCACCAATACCTGTCTCAGATGTTAGGTACATGTATAAATGTCAGTTTGAGACATATTTTGTGTTGCCAAAATTAATATAAATAAAGATACAAGCAAAAACAACAGCATACAATTTTCATTTTTTTTGTATTCACAATTGTATACATTTATGGATCGTGGCAAAAAACTGCAGGATATTTTGCGGAGAACTTTTAACATAAAGTCCAAAAGGGGGTTGTCAATGCAAAAATGATTTAAAAAAGTAGTGCCCAGGTGTGGGAACGAAAATCACTTTCTAGCCACTTTTTCCTAGTTCACCTTATGGCCTAGTAGGAAAGATTATCAACAGGCACATGCCCCGCCACTCTCAAGGTTTATGTGGCCGCTCTTTCGGCTTGCCATGCCTTGGTTGAAGGGGTGCCACTCGGGAGACATCCTCTGTTCGCTCATTTCATTCATGGGGACAGACGACTGAGGCATCTCATAAAACCAAGATCCTATCATGGGACTTAGCTTTAGTCCTAGAGGGTCTGGTTGAGACTCCTTTTGAACCTCTAGAATCAGCGTCTGACAAACTTCTGACTCTAAGATGGTTTTTCTTATGGCAATAACTTCTTTGAAAATAATTGGGGATATGCAGGCTCTGTCGATTTCGCCACCCTGCTTAGACTTTGCCCCAGGAATGGTGAAAGTGATTTTGCATCCTCATCCTGATTACCTGCCTAAGGTGCCTTTTTCGGCTATACATCCTGTCACGCTTGAGGCCTTCTGCTCTCCGCTGTTCACGACGCCGGAACAGGAGAGATCTCATAGACTATGTCCAGTCCGTGCTCTTCAGGCCTACGTCCACCGCACTAGCTAGTGGCGTAAGTCAGAGCGACTTTTCGTCTGTTATGGGGGCCGCAACCGATGGCTGCCGCCACTAAGCAGACCATGTCACATTGGGTCAGGGATGCTATTGCTCTTGCCTATGAGGCGTGCGGCCAAGCTTCGCCAACAGCTTTAAGGGCTCACTCCACCAGAGGGGTCGCCTCCTCTGCTGCCTTGGCAAGAGGTGCCCCTTGCAGTTTATTTGTGATGCGGCAGGCTGGTCCTCTCCGCACACATTCATAAGATTTTATAGTTTGGATGTTCATGCCACTCCGGGGCTCTCATGTCCTTGAGTCGACATCACAAGCTAATGTCTAGGCCTTCTTACGTTCTTGTGAAACACACCTGCACAACCGTGGGGGTCCTGACATTTTCAAGCACGGCGAAGTGGGTATTCTCGTTCCCAATGCGCTGAGCAGCGCAGCATCGATTGTAGCTTTCGAAAGGGAACGTCTCCGGTTACTTAACTGTAACCTTGTTCCCTGAGAAAGCGGAACGAGATGCTGCGCTACTTTGCCGTGCTGAAGATGTCCCAGGACTGCTCTTCAGACAAAATATCCTGACGATGCACCTGTGGCTCATCTACTTATCGTGTCGCGGGGGCGCGGCAATGACGTCACCGACCGAGGCTATATTACCTCCGGGTCAATTTCATTGACCTGTTATACACAATATTCACAGCTGGTCACGATAAAATATGTTCCCCAATGCGCTGAGCAGCGCAGCATCTCGTTCCGCTTTCTCAGGGAACAAGGTTACAGTTAAGTAACCGGAGACGTTCTATGTCCAAAATTGTTTTGGATATTTAAAAACAAGTTGAAAAGCAAGTTTGGTCCACTGCCGCAGCAGTGTCATCTCCTCCACTCCCGCAGGAGCTCAGTTTCTCCATCCAACTCGCTTTTACTGCCGCAGCAGTGTTTCCTCTTCCGTCCCCACAAGTACTCAATTCTCCATCCAATTTTCCATCGGATAGTTGGAAAGCAAGTTGAAAAGCAAGCTTGGTCCACATTTCCTCCGCTCCCGCTGTAGCTAGTTCCCTTTCAGTCGCTCGTAACGACGTGACGACGTAATTGGGATCACTTCAGGGAGCCCTATCAACTTCGAGTGTCTACAGAACGAGCCAATGAACGTTGGCGTGCGTGAATCGCGTCACGCGCCCCCGCCCCGCAGCGCGGGTATAAACAGGAAGCGGGCGCACGCACACATTGTCTTTCACTTCGGAGCCGAGCTTCTGTGAGACTTCCGTCTATGAGAATTCAGCTCTTTGAAGACTGCAAACGAGATCTCTCTCTACTGGTAGTGTTGGTGTGACGGCGCGATCAGCGGTGGCCGCGAGCATTGCAGCTCACAACTGCTGTTTTCACAGCACTATTGTTTGTGTGTGTGTGTGTGTGTGTGTCGGTTCGGTGGGCATTTCCCCTGTGTGTGTTCATTCACAGTTCGCCCGGCGCCCCCCTGCTTTCAAGGGCATCCTGTTCACCCGTGTTCTGGCGGACAATGCCCCTGTGCTCAGGGCAGAGAACGCAGTCCTACTGGCGAAGGACGCGATCGAGCCGGTCCCTCCAGCCGATATGAAGACCGGCTTCTACAGCCCGTACTTCATTGTACCCAAGAAAGGTGGTGGGTTACGGCCAATCTTGGACCTGCGCGTCCTGAACCGGTCCCTTCACAGGCTACCGTTCAAGATGCTGACGCAGAAACGCATTTTCAAATGCATCCGTCACCAAGATTGGTTTGCAACGATCGACCTGAAGGACGCGTACATTCATGTCTCGATTCTCCCTCGACACAGACCGTTTCTTCGCTTTGCGTTCGAGGGACGGGCATATCAGTACAAGGTCTTACCCTTCGGGCTGGCCCTGTCGCCCCGCGTCTTCACGAAAGTCGCCATTGCTCCCATGTGCGAGCGTGGTGTTCGCATTCTCAACTACCTCGACGACTGGCTTATTCTGGCCCAGTCGAGAGAGCAGTTGTGCGAACACAGGGACATGGTGCTCAGTCACCTCAGCCACCTAGGGCTTCGGGTCAACTGGGAAAAGAGCAAACTCACCCCCGGGCAGAGGATCTCTTTTCTCTGTATGGAGTTGGACTCGATCAACATGACAGCGCACCTCACCGAGGCCCGTGTCCAGTCAGTGTTGAACTGCGTGAGCACGCTCAGACGCAGAACAGCGGCACCACTGAAACTCTTTCAGAGGCTCCTGGGGCATATGGCATCTGCAGCCGCGGTTACGCCGCTCGGATTGCTTCATATGAGGCCGCTCCAACACTGGCTCCACGATCGAGTCCCGAGATGGTCGTGGCAGAGCGGCTCGTGCCGGGTCCAAGTGACTCCGCACTGTCGCCAAACTCTCAGCTTGTGGTCGGACCCTTCGTTCCTGCGGGCAGGTGTTCCCCTGGAACAAGTGTCCAGGCACTCTGTGGTCTCCACGGATGCCTCTGCCACCGGCTGGGGGGCCACGTACAACGGGCATGCAGCTTCAGGTCTCTGGACGGGGCCTCAACTGCATTGGCACATCAACTGCCTCGAGTTGTTAGCAGTACGTCTTGCACTGAGCCATTTCAAAACGCTGCTACTAGGCAAGCACGTACTGGTCCGTACGGACAGCACTGCGACCGTTGCGTACATCAACCGCCAAGGTGGTCTACGTTCCCGCCGCATGTCACAACTCGCCCGCCATCTCCTCCTCTGGAGTCAGAAGCATCTGAGGTCGCTTCATGCCGTTTACATTCCGGGCCTGCTCAACCGTGCAGCCGACGAGCTCTCACGACAGCAGGTGCTACCGGGAGAATGGCGACTCCATCCCCAGGTGGTCCAGCTGATTTTCAGGCGCTTCGGGACCGCACAGGTAGATCTGTTTGCCGCCCCGGACACGTCTCACTGCCAGTTGTTCTATTCCCTGACCGAGGGGACCCTCGGCACGGATGCTCTGGCACACAGCTGGCCCCGGGGCCTTCGCAAGTATGCGTTTCCCCCAGTGAGCCTTCTTGCACAGACCTTGTGCAAAGTCAGGGAGGACGAGGAGCAGGTCTTGTTAGTTGCGCCGTATTGGCCCAACCGGACCTGGTTCCCGGAACTAGTGCTCCTTGCGACAGCCCCTCCCTGGCCCATCCCTCTGAGAGAAGACCTGACCTTATGGCACCCGCGTCCAGACCTCTGGAAACTCCATGTCTGGTCCCTGGACGGGACGCGGAGGTTCTAGGTGACCTACCCCCTGCGGTAGTTGACACCATCACTTCCGCTAGAGCCCCCTCTACGAGGCGCCTCTATGCGTTGAAGTGGAACCTGTTCGTTGACTGGTGCTCCTCTCACGAGGAGAACCCCCGATCTTGCTCGATCAGAGCCGTGCTTTCCTTCCTGCAAGAAGGGCTGGAGCGAAGGCTGTCTCCTTCCACCCTTAAAGTGTATGTTGCCGCTATTGCCGCACATCACGATGCTGTTGATGGTAAGTCTTTGGGGAAGCACGACCTGATCGTCAGGTTCCTGAGGGGAGCGAGGAGACTGAATCCTCCTCGCCCACTCTCTATACCCTCTTGGGATTTGTCTCTGGTCCTTTCGGCACTTCAGAGACCACCCTTTGAGCCTCTGCAATCAGCTGAGTTAAAAATCCTGTCCTGTAAGACAGTACTCCTGGTTGCATTGGCCTCTATCAAGAGGGTAGGGGACCTGCATGCATTTTCGGTCGACGAATCGTGCCTAGAATTCGACCCGGATAACTCTCATGTCATCCTGAGACCCCGGCCCGGATACGTGCCCAAGGTTCCTACCACTCCCTTCCGGGACCAGGTAGTGAACCTGCAAGCGCTGCCTTCGGAGGAGGCAGACCCAGCCCTGGCTTTTCTCTGTCCCGTTCGCGCTCTGCGTCTGTACGTGGACAGAACGCAAAGCCTCAGGACCTCAGATCAGCTCTTTGTCTGTTACGGAGGCCAGCAGAAAGGGAAGGCTGTCTCCAAGCAGAGGATGGCCCACTGGATAGTGGATGCCATCGCCTTGGCTTACGAAGCCCAAGGCGTGCCCTGCCCGCCCGGGTTGAAAGCCCACTCCACTAGGAGTGTGGCTTCTTCCTGGGCGCTGGCACACGGCGCCTCGCTGACAGACATCTGTAGAGCTGCGGGCTGGGCGACACCTAACACGTTCGCTAGGTTTTATAGCTTACGTGTTGAGCCGGTTTCTTCCTGTGTGCTCGCTTCTACTAGCCGGTAACACCGAAGTTCCCGCTCTAGTGTCGGCTTGCTGCGCCACTCCCTTCCTAGGAACGGATACGTGCACTTTTTACTCCAGTCGAGTTCCCCACTTGGCGAACCGTGGGAGTTCCTCAACACCCCTTCGGCAGTCGGACGTTGCGGAGCGTCCGACGCCAGGCCTAGTGCTCGTATGCTTGTGTAACTTGTGCTAGGCTGGGTTCCATATGTGCGATCCCTGCGGCGATCCCATATGCGTATTCTTCCACGACCAGCTCCCTGCGGTGAGCCTGTGTCTTCCCTTGGCAGAGTCTGCTCTGCCGTCACTGTCGGTGTTGTCTCCCCCTTCGGTTGGAGCCACCCCAGTGACATTCCATATGTCGCACTGCCCCTTCGGCCGGTCCAATTGTGTATTCTCCACATGTTACCTCCCTTCGGGCAGGATGTGGCTCCGCAGCGTTCTTTCCCCTGGAAAGGTATGCTTTCCCAGTGTTATCCAAGAGTTCCACTGTGTGGGGTATAATGGAACAGCAGTTGAACTCCCTCTACGCAGGTCTTCCGCCCCAGCAGTTGGGGGTCTGAGAGTCTTGCGTAGGGCGCTGGATGTGGCAGCAACCGTGGCGTTTTCCATGGGATCCCAATTACGTCGTCACGTCGACGTTACGTCGAACGTGAGCGACTGAAAGGGAACGTCTCGGTTACTGATGTAACCCTCGTTCCCTGAAGGAGGGAACGGGAGACGTAACGTCCCGTCGCCACCGTTGCTGACCATCGCTGCATGGCCGTCACAAATCTCGGCTCCTCAGCGAAAAACAATGTGTGCGTGCGCCCGCTTCCTGTTTATACCCGCGCTGCGGGGCGGGGGCGCGTGACGCGATTCACGCACGCCAACGTTCATTGGCTCGTTCTGTAGACACTCGAAGTTGATAGGGCTCCCTGAAGTGATCCCAATTACGTTGTCACGTCGACGTTACGTCTCCCGTTCCCTCCTTCAGGGAACGAGGGTTACATCAGTAACCGAGACGTTTCTCCGACTTACTTCCACTGCAGCAGGTATGCTATTCTCCTCTGCCCAGACAACCACTTGCGAGGCCCACCCATCTGATGCCACGACAATCAACTCCCGTTTGATGATGCAAGAAGCCTTCCCTATCCAGAGACTAACCCCTTCCCTATGACTGGCACCATAAGCTCGCACTCCGCAAGTTTTGTGGTGGTCATTAACACCATTCTGGTGGCTGTCCTGCATTTATTTTCAGCTCTTGGGGGAGTACTCTGGGTTCGGGCCGAATACCGAGCCTGGAGCCCTCTACTCGGACAGCACGCCAAATATGCATTTATTCTATCTGACTTGTTTGTAAGTGTGAACTGGTGAAATGATGTTTCATAAACAAACTTCGGGAGGAGCACATTCAAATAATCAATCAATCAACTTGTCATCAAACAATTACCATGTCTACCCTATCAGCATGAGAGGAAGCATATATATATATATATATATATATATATATATATATATATATTCACTGTCATCCCTCCACCACCCCGACTCCTCATTCTTGGCTTATTCTTTCACATCCAGGAATACAGGGGGAGTACTCTGGGCTCGGGCCGAATACCGAGCCCGGAGCCCTCTCCTCGGACAGCATGCCAAATATGCATTTATTCTATCTGACTTATTTGTAAGTGTGAACTCGTGAATGTAATTGTCTGATTTTAGCCAGGTTTCTGTCAGACACAACATGTCTAGGTTATAATCTGTAATCATATCATTAACAATAATTGCTTTTGAAGTAAGGGATCGAATATTCAGCAACCCGAGCTTTATCATTTGTTCATCTATATTATCTATTTTTTATTTGTTGAACGTCGATACAAATTTTACCCTTAAATGGGTTTGGGTGTTTTTTGTATTTCCTAATTCGGGAAGACATATGCAGGCCATTTCTGACAACACCTGGGTTTGACCCAGTTTACCTATACCAGGGCTCCTCATCTCCTTACTCCTGAACTCGTCAACGGTCCTTAAGAGTGATTGTCTTGCTGAGTTTAGTTCAACTCTAACCAAACATGCCAAACAAGCTAATCACAATGTTCCAAATTATTTGTGAATTAAAACAGGTATGTTTGATTAGGGTTGAAATCAATGTCTGCTGGACACCAGCCCACCAGGACTGGAGTTGAAGAGCCCTGGCCTACACTGTACTCACATAGATCCCAGACCCCCCTGCTCACTCTAATCCCATATACTCTTCTTACCTTACCAAGCCATGTTTGGCTTGTGTTTGCCCATATTTGGTTTGTTCAAGAGGGTCACATATGTATTTCTCCATTTTGACCCATATAGAGATCACATATGTGGGTACTACCTTGGCCCCATGTAGGCATCCTGTATTGGACTGATTGTGTTTGCCCATATCTTACCCAATTGATTTGGCCAAGCGGGCCCCATATGTATTTATCCATTCTGACCATAGACTGTAAAAAAATGCCCCTTCACTCTCTTCCATTGGTGGAAAGTGAAGCCACCAAAGTCCTAATACAGCGCTGACATCTTGTGTCAGTGTGAAATAAACAATTATGGATAGGGTTGGGTATCATTTGAATTTGAACGATTCCAATTTCGATTCTGCTTATCGATTCCGATTCCTAATTTTAATTCCAATAAGGTAAAAAAAAAAACAACCTTAGATATCATTCACATTTAATCTTATTGCAAGACATTTAATTGTAGCTGAATATCATGAACAAAAATCAACAGGCTAAAGAACACTTACTTAGCCTACCATAGAAAAACAACTTGCCTAACTAATTTAAATTTCAAGCATTATTAAAGACAAGTAAACACTCAGTAATTAAAAAAGAACAAATAAAAAATCAGCAATGGCAACAAAAGATGCAACTGAGCAAATTAAGATTGAAATAAACAGTGTTTTAAGATTTTCAGGTTTACATTTGATAACACTGTTATCAAATGTATAATAACACTGCACGTTATAAATAAAATTTACATTACAAATATACTTACAAAAGTTATTTAGTCAAGAACGAGTGAATTCTCTCTTTGTCTTTTGTTTGACTAGTGTTATTTATTATAGAGACGGCAGTTGCTGAGAGAGTTGCCTAATAGTTACACATGCCTGCAGCACTGACTTGTGTCTTGCGCTTGAATGGTTTAAAATCACATTAAAATCACCTTTTCTGTGCACACGTTTTGGAGGTGTGTGCAGCACTGAAAACGTACTCGGTTACCTAACTTAACCTCGGTTCTCTCTAGAAGAGGGAACGAGTATTGCGTAAGTTGCTTACGCTACGGGTAAAGTCATCTTTTCTCGAGATCTGAAGCCAAAAATTATCCTTAATTTTGTATTTATTGTCAACGCAGTGCGGCAGCCAGCAGACCATAGCAGGCTGTATAAGCGTGCTCATTGGCTGACCTGCGGCAACTGCAGCAGCCTATCGGTGAGCCCTGCGTGACGTCACGCCCAATGAGGGGGCTTCGCGCCCTTCACGCGTCACAGCCCGCCAGAATGGGTGTGGCTAGCGTGTATAAAGGAAGGGCTCACAGGCTGGAAATCTGGTTTTCATAGACTGAAGCGAATAAGCTCGTGGCGCGACACGGCAGGTTACGCAATACTCGTTCCCTCTTCTAGAGAGAACCGAGGTTACGTTAGGTAACCGAGTACGTTCTCTTACGAGAGGTTCTCTCGTATTGCGTAAGTTGCTTACGCTACGGGAACCCCTTGTCAACGCCGTGCGCGCCGAGCATCCATTGCATGAGTCCCAGGGGAGCCCGGGGAACACAACATGGGGGAACAGGCGGCCAGCAACGCGGGCCAGCACATGTAATAAGCACTTCATAGGAATACAGAGCGGCTCTGCCGGTCTATGTATAACGTGTGGGGAAAGGCGGCCAGCAGCGCGGGCCAGCACAGTACATAAGCACATCATAGGGAGAATAAAGAGCGGCTCCGCCGGTCTATGTATAGAGAGTATCAACCCTTAGCGCAGCTGTGTGGAGAATAGGTGGCCAGCAACGCGGGCCAGCACAAGTGCACAGGCACATAGCGGGGAAAATACAGAGCGGCTCCGCTGGTCTGTGTATAGAGAATCTCACCCCTTAGTGCAGCTCACCAGAAGAGCTAGCAGTACATGAGAGTAGTCTGCACATGAACTCATACTGATAACAGTTTAGCCTGCAAGGCGGGAACTTCCAGGTTATAAAATCTCACGAATGTAGAGGGGGAGGCCCAGCCTGCCGCCATACAAATGTCGTGAATAGAAACCCCGCTGGACCAAGCCCATGATGAGGCCATGCCTCTAGTGGAGTGGGCTCTAATGCCCATAGGGCACTGCAGGTGTTTGGACGCATAAGCTGCTGCGATAGCGTCCACTATCCATCTGGAAAGGCTATGTTCGAGGCAGCGAGACCTTTAGTGCGCCCACCAAACGAAACAAAGAGCTGCTCAGAACGCCTGAAGGCGGCGGAGCGTGTGATGTAAGCTCTCAGCGCCCTGACGGGGCATAGGAGGTTATGACTGTCCTCGCTATCGGATGCTGGCAGAGCCGATAGGGAGATGATCTGCGCCCTAAAGGGAGTGCCAATCGCCTTGGGGATGTAACCGTGTCTCGGTTTGAGGATGACTTTAGAGTCATTTGGTCCAAACTCAAGACATGTGGGGCTAACGGATAGCGCGTGTAGATCCCCCACACGTTTTACTGATGACAGAGCTATCAGAAAAACGGTTTTGAGCGAGAGGTATTTCAGATCCACGGATTCTAACGGTTCAATGGGAAATGCTTTCAGGGCCTCTAGGACCAAAGAAAGATCCCACATAGGAACTGAAGGTGGCCACGGGGGGTTCATCCTCCTGGCTCCTCTAAGGAAGCGGATGAAGAGCTTGTTCCTTCCTATAGCACGGCTGCGCGTCGTCTCCGCGAACGCTGCAATAGCCGCAACATACACTTTGAGCGTGGAAGGGGACCTGCCCTTGTCCAACAGCTCTTGCAGGAAGGAGAGCATCCACGAAACCCCACACGTGCGTGGATCCAGGCTCTTAGTAGCGCACCATTTGGAGAACACTGACCATTTAGATGCGTAGAGTCTTCTCGTAGAAGGAGCTCTAGACTGCGTGATCGTGTTCACGACCCCATCTGGCAGATCAGCGGGTATCCGTTGATTATCCACGCATGCAGAGACCAGCGCTCTGGATGGGGATGCCAAATTGATCCACCGGCTTGAGAGAGAAGATATCTCCTCACCGGGATCGGCCATGGGGCTACGTGCGACAGCCTCACCAGTTCTGGGAACCAGGTTTGGTTCTCCCATCGCGGGGCTATGAGGAGCACTGAGTGGTGCGTTTCCCTGATCTTCTTGATTACCTGTGGTAGCAGTGAGATCGGAGGGAAAGCATACAGCGGGCGGCTGGGCCAGGTTTGGGCCAGCGCGTCCTCGCTCTTTGAGAGGAATCTCGGGCAATGAGCGTCGTCTTTTGATGGAGGCATTTCTCCTGGTCTGACCACAGGCCAAAGACCGGTCTGCCCTCGAAAAGAGCGCCCCAACCTAAGTTGGAGGCGTCCGTCGAGATAACTTTTTGGTGCGAGATGGCTCCCATTGTCACTCCCCGCTGGTACCAGTCGGCCACTAACCAGGGTCTCAGTGCTGAAACGCAGCTCTGAGCCACTCTGATTCGTATGCCGCCTGACGCCCAGGCTCGGTGAGGCACTCGAGCGTTCAACCAGCGTTGCAGCGGGCGCATACGCAGTAGACCCAGCTGAAGTACTGCTGCAGCTGATGCCATACAGCCCAGCATTCTCTGAAATGTTTTAGAGGTGTGGCTCTGCACATCTGGAAAGACGCAGCCAGGCGTTGACCACGGCGCGCGCGCTGTGTCGACAGCCGAGCCGTCATTGCCACAGAGTCCAGTTCTAAACCCAGAAAAGAGGCTGACTGACTGGGCAGTAATGAGCTCTTGGCCCAGTAGACCGTGAGACCCAGGCTTTCCAGATGGCTGAGAAGCGCTGTCCTGTGAAATATAAGTTCCATCTCTGACTGTGCTAAAATCAGCCAGTCGTCCAAATAGTTCAAAATCCGCATACCCTGACTTCTCAGGAGAGCGAGAGCCGCGTCCATGCACTTTGTGAATGTACGGGGTGCTAAAGACAGGCCGAATGGGAGGACGGTGTACTGATATACCTGACCGTCGAGGGCGAATCTCAAGAATGGCCTGTGACGGTGTATAATCTGGATCTGAAAGTATGCGTCTTTCAGATCGAGAGAAATAAACCAGTCCCTCGGGCGAATTTGCGCGAGGATTTGTCTGGACGTGAGCATTTTGAACGGTCGCCTCATGAAAGCTTTGTTCAAATATCTCAGATCTAAGATAGGTCTGAGAGCTCCGTCCTTCTTGGGCATGAGGAAGTAATGGCTGTAAAAGCCTGACTCGCTCACAGAAGGATGTACCGGTTCTAATGCCCCCTTGCACAGCAGCTTTGCTATTTCTGCACGAAGTAGGTGTGCTACTTCCAAATTCACTGTCGTCCCAGTCCGTGCTCGAAAGCACAGGGGACGGCGAGCAAACTGTAGTAATAGCCCTGCTTACAGTATTCAGCACCCATTTTGACACGCCCGGAATCGCTTCCCATGCTTTTGCATGTATAGCTAGGGGTAGAATGGCCTCTGGGTTCCGATCACCGCACTGCGTGGGGTCGAGAACCTGTATCAGAGGTATCGGTGCGACGCGCGCGCTCTCGATGCCTGAATACGGCGGCTCGCTGACAGCGATAGCTGGCCGGTTTACACTCAATGACTCGATCACTTTGGACGGAGAACATTCTGTGGCTAGAAAAGCGCGACGCGTGAGCGGCGCAGGGGATACAGTGTTTATCAGTAAGTGTGAGCGCTCGTGTGCGGGCACAGGGCTTACGTTAACAACACGGCCGGTATGTGGCATTAAGGTTCCGTCCCCTGGGATAAAAGTGTAGCTTTTAACAATTCAAGCGAGAGACGACTCGTACGCTATTTTATGTACTGCACACGCATCCAAAGCGCACTCACAGAAAATGTGATTTTAAACCATTCAAGTGTGAGACGACTCACGCGCTGTTCTCTTATGAGAGGTTCTCTCGTATTGCGTAAGTTGCTTACGCTACGGGTAAAGTCATATTTTCTAGAGATCTGAAGCCAAAAATTATCCTTAATTTTGAATTATTTGTTAACGCAGTGCGGCAGCCAGCAGACCATAGCAGGCTGTATAAGCGTGCTCATTGGCTGACCTGCGGCAACTGCAGCAGCCTATCGGTGAGGCCTGCGTGACGTCACGCCCAATGAATTGAATTGGGCAGTGAGTAGGTGTGGGCAGTGTTTTGTGGGCACATTTCCTACATTTAACACTCGAGCGGCATATGCCAGCTCTAGAGTGGGCTCTGCATGAGTAAATGACACTGGGGGAACCGTGCTTGTGTGTAGGGGTGAACGCTGGGAAGCGGGCACATTTTCTACACTCAAGACACCATCGGCACGAGCCGGATAACCAGAATACCAGAATAACCAGAACTAGGATTATCTGCCGGCAGACCCGGGATTCGAACACGGGTCTCTGGCGCGGAAGCCTAAGATTCCACCACTGAGCCACAGGGGGAAACACATAAGCTTTCAGTTAGCGCAAGCATATAAGAGAGCGTCAAAATTAGGGTGCAGGCGAGCGAGTTGTACAACGCGCTCGTTGGCTGCAAAATACACATCTGCAGTCGCCTTTTTAAGGGGACTGACAGAGCGAAAGCTTTGACGGCATAATTCTGTCTGCCGGCAGACCCGGGATTCGAACATGGGTCTCTGGCGCAAAAAGCCTAAGATTCCGCCACTGAGGGAAACACATAAGCTCTCAGTTAGCGCGAGCATATAAGAGAGCGTCAACATTAGGGTGCAGGCGAGCGGGTTGTACAACGCGCTCGTTGGCTGCAAAATACACATCTGCAATTGCCTTTTTAAGGGGACTGACAGAGCGAAAGCTTCGACGGCATAATTCTGTCTGCCGGCAGACCCGGGATTCGAACACGGGTCTCTGGCGCGAAAAGCCTAAGATTCCGCCACTGAGGGAAACACATAAGCTTTCAGTTAGCGCAAGCATATAAGAGAGCGTCAACATGTCTTGTGACAGCGTCTGTTTGCAGGCGTACATGTTTTATAACAGGCTCGTTTACTGCAATATTAGTATTTCCAGCCGCTTGAACTTAGAGGGGACTGAGAAATGTGTGAGAATTGGAGGTTGGTCCGGCCTCGGCTGGACTAAAACACTCTTTCTTTCTCCTTTCGCCGGTGAGTGAGGCACGCGGGGTGCTGAACATTGCTCGTGACCGTCCGCTCCGACATCCCTTGAGAACGGCGCAGTTGCGCGGCTCGGACAAAGGGAGAGAGAGCGGGAAGATGTTGTAATAGGCGAATAGCCAAAGAGCGTCATCATGTCTTGTGACGGCGTTTGTTTGCAGGCGTGCATGTATTATAACAGGCTCGTTTACTGCAATATTGATATTTCCAGTCGCTGAATTCAACGGCGGCGGCTTCTCTCAGAGTCCAGCGATGCGTAGAGCTTCGCTGAAGTGATGAAAATCAGATTTCCAGCCTGTGAGCCCTTTCTTTATACACGCTAGCCACACCCATTCTGGGGGGCTGTGACGCGTGACGTCACGCAGGCCTCACCGATAGGCTGCTGCAGTTGCCGCAGGTCAGCCAATGAGCACGCTTATACAGCCTGCTATGGTCTGCTGGCTGCCGCACTGCGTTAACAAATAATTCAAAATTAAGGATAATTTTTGGCTTCAGATCTCTAGAAAATATGACTTTAGCCGTAGCGTAAGCAACTTACGCAATACGAGAGAACCTCTCATAAGAGAACAGCGCGTGAGTCGTCTCACACTTGAATGGTTTAAAATCACATTTTCTGTGAGTGCGCTTTGGATGCGTGTGCAGTACATAAAATAGCGTACGAGTCGTCTCGCGCTTGAATTGTTAAATGTCATATTGAAATGCTCACAAAGGAATCGAAATTTACATTTTATGACAAGTATCCAATTTCTGACCTCAAGAATTCGATTCCAGAATTGGAATCGAATTTTGATTCCCAACCCTAGTTATGGACATGTCAAAATGAAAGTTGAAGCTCCAATCTCCTGAAAATCCCGCCAAAAAAGTCGGTTGGTGCCTCAGTGACTACTTCGTTTAGAGAAGCTGTCAGTCACATCTGTCAATCACACCTGTCAATCATGACGTCACATTCACGTTTTTATAGTCAAGTCAAGTCACCTTTATTTATATAGCACTTTTTACAATACAGATTGTATCAAAGCAGCTTCACAGTGATAACATGAAAACAATACAACAAAGTTTGTTTCTAGAAGAAAACTGCGTCATCGTCCACCTAAGGCAGATCAGTAATATTGTTGAATATTAAATGTCCCCTACTAAGCAAGCCAAGGCAACAGTGGCAAGGAACCAAAACTCCATCAGGTGACAGAATGGTGAAAAAAACCTTGGGAGAACCCAGGCTCACTCGGGGGCCAGCTCTCCTCTGGCCAACGAGCGAACAGTGTATGATTATGATTCAGGCAGCATTACAGGTCAGAAGTCAGATTGTATCAGAACATTCAAAATATTATCCAGTTCCATTTGGTTGGAAGTCGGAGTCATCACGCCAGTATGGAGACGGGTTTGTTGAGGATCAGTGCTGATGGCTGTCGTGTCGATGAGGCCTTCACATGGCTGATGAGGCTGGCACTTCAGGGATGCGTTGTGGTCGTGTCCAGGCGCAGGTCCACCATCTGATCTGGATACGGCCTGGATCAGGCTGACTCCTGTAAACCTCGGAATAAACAGAAAGACTAACATTAGTGTAGATGCCATTCTTCTTATGATGTAACAAGTACATCAGGTGTTATAGGAAGTGTCCCCGGTTCTTGCTGACCTAATCTATGCAGCCTAATAATCATTTAACTGATTTGAATAATAGAAATGTAATGTTCTATATGAATGACAGGTAAAAGAGATGTGTTTTTAGTCTAGATTTAAACTGACAGAGTGTGTCTGCTTCCTGGACAATGTTAGGAAGACTGTTCCAAAGTTTAGGTGCTAAATAGGAAAAGGATCTACCGCCAGCAGCCGATTTTGATATTCTAGGTATTAACAACTGGCCAGAATTTTGAGATCGCAGCAGTAGACCTGAAGGACTATAATGCGTTAAGAGATCGTACTGGGGAGTTACCCAATTGGTTTGGCCAAGCTGGCCCCATATGTATTTCCCCATTCAAAACCCATATAGAGATAGCCTATGTGGGTACAACCTTGAGCCCATGTAGGCAGCCTATATGGACTTGATTTTGATTGCCCATGTCTAACCTATTTGGTAAACCCATATGGGGCCCATTTGTGTTGCCCATATTAAGCCCATGCACTCATTTTCCATTAGCGACCCAGCTAGGACCCACATAGTGAGACCACCTGTTTTCACCCATGTAGGACCTACTTAGCTGACCCAAGTGGGCCCCAGATAAGATGACCATTTTAGGACTATGTACCCATGTAGCCCTAGTACACAGATACTCAACAGGCGGCCCGCGGGCCGCATCTGGCCCATCGGCATTAATTTCGGCGTGAATTATAGAAATGTGATAGTGTCATGTGTATGCAATGTTAAAGAGATGTGTATTTAGTCTAGATTTAAACTGACAGAGTGTGTCTTCTATTATCAACTAGCCAGAATTTTAAGATTGCAATGGACGTGAAGGACTACAATGCGTTGAGAGCTCACTCAAGTACTGAGGAGCTAAAAGATTTTGTGCTTTGTAAGTAATTAGCAAGATTTTAAAATCTATTTTTAATAGGGAGCCAATACAGTGTTGACAGAACGGGGCTAATATGGTCATACTTCCTGGTTCTAGAAAGAACTCTAGCTGTTGAATTTTGGACAAACTGGAGTTTGTTTATTAAGCATGCAGGGCAACCACCCAGTAGAACATTACAATAATCTAGCCTTGGGGTCATGAATGCATGAATGCATGAAATAACTTTTCTGCATTTATCATCGTTGTAATTTAGATATTTTTAAGAAGGAAAAATTTGGTTTTACAGATGCTAGAAGTATTGTTTTTCTAATAAAAGATTGGTATCAAAGAGCACACCCAGGGTCCTAACTGACAACAAAGACTTGACAGAGCAGCCATCAAGAGTTAGACAGTATTCTAGGTTATTAAATATAGAGGTTTGGTTTGCTCTGTATCTTACAGAATTAAGTAGTAGGAAATTACTAGTCATCCAATTTTTTATATCAGCTATGCATTCCGTTAATTTTGTGAAGTGGTATGTTTCATCAGGGCACGAAGAAATATATAGCTGAGAATCATCAGCATAACAGTGAAAACTAACACCATGCTCCCTAATGATATCTCCCAAGGGTAGCATGTACAGGGTGAAAAGGAACTGTCCTAATACTGAGCCTTGCAGTACTCCTCACTTAACTTGTGATCGATATGACACCTTTTCATTTACTTCTACAAATCGGCAACGGTTAGATAAGTATGATTTGAAACAAGCCAATGCTATTCCACTAATGCCAACATAATTTTCAAGTCTATTCACAAGAATGTTGTGGTCGATAGAATCAAATGCAGCACTAAGATCCAGTAACACTAATAGAGAGATACAACCACGAGAGCAAATCATATGTAACTCTAATGAGAGCAGTCTCAATATTATGATACGGTCTTAATCCTTACTGGAAATCCTCGCAACCTTGCATGGTTGTTATTTTTTTTCTCTCTAGTAGGATCTTACAAGTAAAGAAATTCAAGAAGTCATTACTGCTGTGCTGTTTGGTAATGTCTGAAGCTAAAGCTTTATTATTTTTTGTAAATTAATTTAGCCACTGTATCAATTAAATACCTAGTATTGTGTTTGTTCTCTTATAAGAGAGTCAAAAACTAGCAGTTTTTAAGGCCTATTTTGTATGCAAAAACACTTTTCTTCCACGAAATGCAAAATACCACTAGTTTTGTTTTCTTTCAGCTATGCTCCATTTTTGGTGCTGCTCTCTTGAGGGCCAGAGTGTGCTCATTATACCACGGCGTCTGACTATTTTCTTTAATCTTCTTTAACCCTCTGGGGTCTGAGGTGTTTTCTGGGCCCTGGAGGTGTTCTGACATGCTCTGACATTTGTGCTTATTTCTGTTACTTGTGACATTTTACTGGCTAATGTCTGATTACACTGTATTAAACTCTGCTACAATAATATGTCAGCAGCATGTATGTAAAAGTTTGTAGTTTTGAGATAATGACATTTATGCGTGGTTTGTGAAAACACACAAAATAATTCTCACTGAAATAAGGTCATAAACCCATATTGATTATTTCTTCACAAGACTTTTGAAAATTGTATGAGGTAGCCTAGAATATTTGCTCCAAAACTATGTGAAAATCATCCTGACTGCTCATTCAGATAAGACAATATATTGATTTAAAATTTGCAAGACATGTTTTGTGTGAGAAAGCTTTATGCGAAGAGGCGTGAACATCATGAATATTTAATTTCTTTCACACCTGAGAAAGACAAAGACCCTCCCTAATGGCCCTATTAGGAGCTATCAGGCACTATCATTCTGAGCAACCTTGCACAAAGAATGATTTTAAAAAGGAGATTTAAAAAAGAACGGCTTTTTGATTGTTTGGATTTATTTACAACACAACATAATCCAAATATACACAACAAATGACAAAAAAAGCACATTATTTAACACACTGAACTAAAGACAGAGACTTAACCACTCATACACCTTTGTGCCATTCCTGAAACATAGTACATACCTTTCATTTCCAAGGTGTTTGATTTTTCACTTGATTTTTTACCATGTTCATGTACAGAGACTTATGTGAATGTTGAAGTCAGCAGGACTCATCGGTGGGGAATCTGGTCCCTGAAAAAAAAAAAAAAAAAAAAAAAAACGCTGTGGAATTTTGCTGTTCCATGTTCGACTTACTGATATCAAGAGAAACTATAGGGCTGCACGATTTGGGAATACATTTTAGATTTTTCAGGTTAAAATTGCTTTTTAAAATGTACAGAGCACACACACATACATATATATATATATATATATATATATATATATATATATATATATATATATATATAAAATGAACACCAGGTTTGTTGTGCCTTGTAGGCATAAGCTATGTACTGTAGTGTATAAAATAATAATAACAATAGCTTATAAATCGTTAAAAAAGGAACACTTCAACAATTCACTGCACTAGAGAAACATATATTGATAATCATATGTTACTTCAATCTCATTTCATAATGTCATAACGAAAATAAACATTTGGAGTTGTAGTGTTGTTAGAATTTGGTAGTATCCCTTTAAGGGACTGAGGAAGTCATGTTGTGGTTTTGTACAGTCTGAGTTAGTTGCTACTGCATGAGCTGAGTGAATGCAAAAGTTACCTGTGATGATATCACTGAGAGTTTATTAAAGCATCAAGTCCAAGCACACGAAACAGTGAGGACATTGAGTTTCTACAATGGCGACGAGGATGCTGCGCAATTGTTGCAAAGGAATCCACGGAACGGAGTTACTTCCTGCACACGACCGCTTTGCCTGCTGAAGCACAGGAGAGCCACAGTGTCGCTAACGGACTCGTGAGTAAACGGCCGAGTGGAAAATAAATAAATAAATCCAGAAAGACCTCCGGAGCAAAGATATCTTGCGGACTAAACTCCCATCTTGCCAGCTCCGTTAGTTAGCATCACTCAACACCACAGTCAAGAGAGACGTGCTAATGCTAACAAAACAAAAGACTTGCAACAAGACGCACATGGACATAACTGGACAGTAACAGAAACAAAACTACAACAACAATGGCTGGCGTGGCTGAATTACCCTCATTCCCCCTCTTTGATGTAAACGCAGAACCAGTCTCCCTTTCCCCAAAATGGAAAAAGTGGATAAAGAGATTTGAAACGTTTCTCACTGCAGCTGCCATAACTGATACAACAAGAAAAAGGGCTATGCTTCTGTATTATGCTGGAGAACAAGTGCAGGATATCTTTGAGACTTTTCCTGAAAAAGGACAACCAGATGATTTTGGTAAGGCAGTACAGTTACTCACCGAATACTTCAGTCCAAGTCACAATGTAGAATATGAAATCTACAAATTTCGACAATCAAAACAAAACCCAGGTGAAACTGCTGATACATTTCATACCAGACTGAGACAGTTAGCTCAGAATTGTGAATTCACTAATGTGGACAAAGAAATAAAGTCTCAGATAATACTCAGCTGCACATCATCACGTCTCAGGAGAAGGGCACTGAGGGACCCAGACATGACTCTTAAAGGACTTTTGGATCTTGCCAGAGCTTTTGAAACCTCAGAACTTCAGGCCTCTGGCATGGAAAACAAACATGAAACGGGACTAATTGCAGCCATGCCCAACACAAGAAACAAAAGATGGATCACTTCTGGGCCCCAAACGGTGAACGTGGAACAGCAAAATCAGCCAAAGATGAAATGCAGGAATTGTGGAGGTCTGTTTCCTCATCAGGGTGGTCAGTCGGCATGTCCAGCGAAAGGTGTCCAGTGTCGAGCATGTGGGAAATCCAACCACTACGCCCGCTGCTGTCTCTCTAATCCCGACAAACAGGTAAAACAAAACCAACATGGACAGAAAATGAAACCAACACAGAGCACACAAAAGACGACATGGCCTAACCGACGCAGACAAGTTAAAACCATTCTTACTAACGATGCTGAAACCACCCCCATCAGTCATCTAGCTGCTACTGACTCAAGCACAGATGAGGAGTACGTCTTCGTCACAAAAGATGCAGAGGGCAGGGAACCGCCAGTAAGATCAGTCACGATAGCTGGTGAAAGCATTGATGTTCTTGTTGATTCAGGAGCCTCAGCTAACCTCCTGGACGGAAAATCCTACAGCGTATTGAAAACCAAACTCAAACTTGAACAGTCAAGCAAAATAATGTATCCTTATGGTGCAAAAACCCCCCTCTCCCTTCATGGCAAAGCCACCACAACGGTCTCTGCTAATGGACGAGCAGCTCAGGCAGCATTCTACATCGTTGAAGGAAACTACGGCTCACTGCTGGGCCATGCCACTGCAACTGCACTGGGACTCATACATGTGGTACACTGCACTCAGCCAATTCCACAGAACCTGTCTAAAGCAGACCAGCTGCTCCTGAAATATCCAAGTCTCACCTCAGGCATAGGGAAGCTGAAAACCTTCCAAGTCAAACTGCATATTGATCAAAGTGTGCGTCCAATTGTCCAGCCCAACCGTCGCATTCCTTTTCACATGAGGAAGAAAGTAGAGGAGGAGATACAACGGTTGGAGGACCAAGGCATTATTGAAAAAGTAGAGGGTCCAACACCATGGGTGTCACCCATTTTGGCATCACCAAAACCAAAAAACCCAGAGAAAATACGCCTCTGCATAGACATGCGCCTGCCTAATACAGCTGTGCAAAGAGAGAGACACATATCACCTACTGTGGATGACATCATGCATGATCTCAACGGTGCGACCATGTTCTCAAAACTGGACCTCAACGCAGGATATCACCAACTAGAACTAGCACCTGAATCCAGATACATCACTACATTCTCAACACATATTGGACTGAGACGATACACACGACTCATCTTTCGAATTTCTTCTGCAGCAGAGGTTTTCCAACACGCAATCCAAAATGTGCTCCATGGAATACAGGGAGTCAGGAACTTCAGTGATGACATCATTGTTTTTGGTACCACCCCTGCAGAGCATGACCGTTCCCTGGAAGAAGTTTTCAAACGACTCCACGACCACAATCTCACAATCAACAGGGACAAATGTGAGTTCCACAAAACATCTCTGGAGTTCTATGGCTACGTCTTCTCCAAGGACGGTATCTCAGCTGACCCTACGAAAATACAAGCCATCACACACGTCACTCCCACAGAATCCAAGTGAAGTCCGCAGCCTACTGGGAATGGCCAACTACAGCGCTCGTTTCATCCCGGACTTCTCCTCAATTACCCAGCCACTACGCGAGCTCACAAAGAAAGATATAGAGTGGTCATGGAAAGTGGAACACACAGAGGCCCTCAACCAACTGAAAGACAGGCTGGTCAGTAATCCAGTCATGAGCTACTTTCACCCTGAGAGAAAGACAAATGTCATCGTGGACGCGAGTCCAGTTGGTCTTGGTGCCATCCTGGCGCAGAATGATAAAGTGGAAAACAAGACATACATTGTAGCTTACGCAAGCAGGGCTCTGACCCCAGTAGAACAGCGATACTCCCAAACGGAACGAGAGGCGCTGGCTATCGTTTGGAGCTGCGAGCACTTTCATCTGTATCTATATGGAGCTGAATTCACCATGATCACGGACCACAAACCGCTAGAGCTCATCTTCAACAACCCAAAGTCCAAGCCTCCTGGCACGGATAGAAAGGTGGGCCCTCAGACTGCAACCTTACAAGTTCAAAGTGGTCCACAAAGCTGGAAAATCGAACCCGGCAGACTACATGTCTCGCCATCCACAAACACTTCACACACCCAGTATCACAGACGATGTTGACACAGAAATGCATGTCTCCTTCATTGCAGCACATGCAGTACCCAAAGCAATGACTCTTGAAGAAGTAAAGAGAGAGACTTTAGGAGATCCACTGCTACAACATCTTGTCAAAGTGATTCACTCAGACAACTGGAACAGCCTGCATGATAATATCACACAATTTGATCTGTCAATCCTGAGAACATTTTACAACATCAGAGAAGAGCTTACAACTCTGGAAGGAGGCAGCTTCGTTCTCAGGGGCAAGAGACTTGTTATGCCGCGGACCCTGCAACCCAGAGCACTTGCACTTGCTCATGAAGGGCATCAAAACTAAGCAGCTGCTCCGAGAGAAAGTCTGGTTTCCGGGAATAGACAAACAAGCCGAAGAATTGATATCCCGCTGCCTTCCTTGTCAATCGTCCACAACCAAAACTGCGCATCAGCCACTACAAATGTCAGAACTCCCACATGGACCTTGGAAAACTGTTTCAGTGGATTTCTGTGGACACTTCCCTTCAGGTGACTACCTGTTGGTCATCCTGGATGAATACTCGAGATTTCCTTTTGTCGAGATTTTGAAATCCACATCAGCATGCAAACTCATCCCTATCATGGACAACATCTTTTCAACTGTGGGCATACCAGAAGTGGTGAAAAGTGATAACGGCCCTCCATTTTCAAGCAACGACTTTTCAGATTTTGCAGGGTATCTCGGTTTCCACCACAGGAAGATCACCCCCTACTGGCCACAGGCCAACGCTGAAGTTGAAAGATTCAACAGGACTCTGACCAAAGCAATACACACAGCTGCGCTGGAAGGCAAGCCGTGGAAACAGGAGCTGTACAAGTTCCTCAGGAACTACCGTGCAACCCCTCATCACACCACTAACCGGCCTCCAGCTGAAGTGTTTTATGGTCGACCCATAGCAATAAAGCAACCATCCATCTCTCATACTCCCGACGATGAAGCTCTCCGTCTAACAGACAGATTAAACATTATGCAGACAAAAGGAGGAATGCATCACACTCTGAACTCAAGGAGGGTGATGTTGTCCTAATACAACAGAGGAAAACAGGAAAACTTGTAACACCATTCAACCCTAACCCATACAAAGTCATTACAGTGAAAGGAACAATGGTCACTGCACAGAGACATGAACACAAAATCGCAAGGCACAGATCACACTTCAAACTTCTGAAACACAAACTCGAAGTCCCATTCACAACAGAAGACAACAACAACAGTGATGATGACAGTGTTAGCGAACACACAGGTAATCCTAAACATGTTAACCCTGAAGCCAGGAGGAGATACCCTGTGAGGGTAAACAGACGACCTCCTCAAAGACTTGTGACTGAACTGTAGCGAAGGATATGAAGAGTGATGAGGTATTGATAAGTTCCCACTACAGCCTCTCATCACAGTGATTTTTATGTTGTTGATTCAACGACTGTACTGTAACATGGTTTCAGAATTGCTTAGAGATATTATTCTCAGTTATTTGTTTAATGTCATATATCTGATTTTGAATTAATGACATAGGACTGAATCGTAACTACTTCCATTTTGGGAAAAATATTTTATGTTTGTTAATCCAAGACCTGTCAGACTTAAGTAAAGCTAAAACCAAGGGAGGACTTTTCATTTGAAAGAAAAGGAGGGATGTAGTGTTGTTAGAATTTGGTAGTATCCCTTTAAGGGACTGAGGAAGTCATGTTGTGGTTTTGTACAGTCTGAGTTAGTTGCTACTGCACGAGCTGAGTGAATGCAAAAGTTACCTGTGATGATATCACTGAGAGTTTATTAAAGCTTCAAGTCCAAACACACGAAACAGTGAGGACATTGAGTTTATACAGGAGTAAAAAAAAATGATGCCGATTGCTTGGCGCATTTTGCTTTCCAAACGCATGCAGATAACATTTACTGAAGCGATCAAGCTGCTCAAAACTATTAAACTAATTATTGTTATACATCTATGTTTCAGCAGATGTCCATAAACACAGTATTTAACAGTTAGCACGGTTCTAAACATTATAATATTCACCATAGTATACACTCATACTAGCCTACTTTTATCATGCTGTGTTTTATTATAGAATATAAAAACATCCTTGTGTCGGACATGTATTGCCTACCAGTCTAGTTCACATTTCAACATGTTGTCTATTTATAGATACATATACATGTACGATATTAGGCTTAGTTCATGTATTTACTTCAATCTCATTTCATAAAATACATTTTAATCTGGCACCACCAACATGTCTTACCTTAAAAATCTTCTCATCTTCAAATCGCGTTCTTCTAATTCTTCTGAGGTAAATCCAAGTCAAACAGCACAGTACAGCACAAACAGTCTTCCAAACTCGATGAAAAGCAGAGGAGTAAGTTACCGAAGTCTCTGATTCTTTGTTTTGAGGTGATGAGGGCGTTTACAGGTCTGCATTTCTCCGCGTGGATCATTTGCATGTCAATCGCTCGTGCGCGCGTGGGCGTGGTCACATTAGAGTTAATGAGGAAGCGTTTGAGAAACTGTACATGCCGCTGCTTTCATACAGATTACTTAAACAGAGAATATTTGTTTTTTATATAATTTACATACTTTAAAAATAGAGACTCCAAGCGTTGTATAGACATGCGTTTCAAGTCTGTGTGACAAACATTCGCTGAGTTACAGGTCATTTTCTGTCGCGATTCAGAATGAGTTTCACATTGAGAGAGACGGCAGAACGCACATCATGTTTATTTTCTTTATTTTACGAAAAACACAACATTTTGTTTTTATTATGAGTGTACACAAATAAAAGAAGACATTTAAGCGTTTTGTTTGATGTATAACACTTACATGTAAAATCAAAATCAACAGACTATTTAGAGTCTCTTTTGTACTGATAAGAAAAACAGTGAGCTGGTATCGCCGGCGATACCGCCGACCCCAGGGGGTTAAGCGCAAAACAGCAGCCGTTTCTAAAGTGCTGGTTTCTATTGCAACATTGAGTTCTTCTAAAATATCTGTTATGCTGAGGAGTAGAAACTGATCAGGAAGATAATTTATAAAACAATCTTTAGTGGTAGAAGTGATAGTTCTACTAAATTTGTAACAGGTAGTTGGTTTTGCAGCTGTAGCAAATTAGCTCTAAAGAAATATTAATAATCAATCATAACTTGTAATAATTGACTATGAATATTTGGATCAGTTAATAGAATTAACTTAATGTAGTAAAAATGAATCTTACAATCAATCCACCTGTCCGTCCCGTGAACACTCAGTGTTAATGTTCATTTCCGGGGGAGGGAAATGTCTTTCTTACTGTACAGTACTACGAAGAGCCTGTAGTAAAAAAATAAATCGTAAAATAAACTTTGTTGCAAGCAGAGAATCAGAACCAAATACGTATTGTGCACAAGTTTTATTAACTAAATCACAAACATAACTAAACTAAACACACATACATACATGCATAGGTAAAATGGTGAGTGACAGAATGAAACTGGAAGCAGGAAATGGAACTATGGAAAAGATCCATTTAACTATGAAAAGAGCCATCAAAAGAACCGTCAGTTTATCATTTTAAACAGAGCACCTCATTAAATGTATACTTGCATGGCCTTTGCAGTGAAACATTTCATGAAGTTCCTGAAGAAGGATTTTGATGGTCCCATGAGTCTCAGTCGATGTCTTCGGCATTGAAGAATTGGTGATGAACTTGTTGGTTTGACTCTGTTCCCATGGCTGGAGTGCCGATTGTGGCCTGCCGGCCCTGGGCCAGAGAGGACACGCAGAGCAAACAGGAGAAGGGAGGGAGTTGGAGTTGCGATGGACTTCTTCTGCATTGAATGAAGACATTGTGCCACACTCCTGATGTTGTCCTTTGATTCTGTCCTGGATGAGAGAGTCCTCTATCTCCTGAATGAGCACATGGCTGGTTGTGGGTCAAGGCCTGCTGCTCTGGGGCCTAGTGTGGCCATGCAGGACAGCTATGTGAACGTACCGAGAAGACCAAGATAGGGAAGGGCTTGTGTAGAGACCATTTAAAGCCTGAGAAAGGTCCCACCTTTCAGGGTTGGCTCATCCAATAAGAAAGGGGGAATTTCCAAGCGGTAAATTCCTCTGGTGGGAGGATTTATGACTCTATCTCATCTCCCCAAAAGAGACAAGAGAGCAGGAAAGGTTTCAGTCGCCGGGGCGACGATCAGATAAGATGTCTTTATTGCTGTGAAAAATGTGGTCATGTGGTCAGGACCTAGGAAAGACCTA
Source organism: Squalius cephalus (assembly GCF_949319135.1). NCBI lineage: Eukaryota > Metazoa > Chordata > Actinopteri > Cypriniformes > Leuciscidae > Squalius > Squalius cephalus. The sequence continues at coordinate 14,168,665 of NC_137140.1, read as the reverse complement.
CAGATCTTGAAACACTTTCCTGCATTCATTCATCAACGAACTGGTAAATTATAAATTAACATGCATCCCAGAACATTTTGTGAATGATTTACTGTCTTGTGTTGTGTCAATACTATTATCTTTTGATACTATTATTTCTTTGATACTATGTATTTTATTATAGAACCAATGGTCAATGTAACCTCAACTATACCATGTTTGGTCTCTATAAACTCCAATCTTCATCCCCCATTTGTTAATTTACATTACATTTTGCTAACTTTGTGATGCATTAGTATTATAAGAATCTTGAAGATTCTTTTCTTTAACACCCAATGAAATTACATATTCAAATGCCCCGCTAGAGCACAATGGGTCATAAAATTTACAACAACTTCTTATTGGCTCACACACCTCCAGAGGGTGTGACATCTTCACACTTTAAAAATCTCAAGATCACCTCTCTTATTCTCTTCTGGAATCCTGATGTGAAGATGATGCTGAACTAGAAGTTTCTAAGGACCCCAAAGCTTGTGCCAGGCTGCCGCCTTGTCTTTCCATTCACCAAAGATCCTCTGACTACCACTGGTTCTCTCTCATCAAGACCACATCAGCAAAGATCAACTGGAGCCTCAACAAATTGCATCATGACAGTTTAATTCAAGTGGGTGAGACATGCAAGTATCAAACTTAGTCTCATTATTTGATACATTAAGTATCCTTATCCCTTTTAAAGAAGAGCGTGTTAGAACTAAACTGATGGTTTGCTCAAGGCTGTTGATCTGCTGAATTTCAAACAATGCTATAACTTCTAGCTTTCCTGTATTCTGCTTCAGCTCTCATTCCCTTGGTAAACTGTGTGTATGTGTATGTTAGAGTAGTTTACGTGTTTAGTCTAGTTAATAAAGTCTTGTTCATGTCACACATAAAGTTGTCCGTGTCTCAAGCTCATATCTGGAGTCCCTAATCATGATCAGTCCCTGATGCAGGAAAGTCTGTTTTAAGGGCTGTGGCCTCTGCTTTTTCCACATGACCACAATTTTAACCCTCTGGGGTCGGCAAACGCGCCCGCGCGTTTTGCTGGATTTTCATCACATTGTAGCACAATAAACTTAAATTACTCTGTCATTTATGGTCATACAGAAAAAAGAAATATGAAAAAAGAATCTGTAATATTTCTACTTTTGTATGTGTCCACTTACAATCAAATCAAAACATTGTGCTTTTGTAAAATAAAGAAAATAAACAGGGTGTGCTTTCTGCCTCTCCGTCTCGCTGAACTTTTTTTTCTTGAGCACGTCTATAAACTGAAACAAAACTCAGCGAATACTTGTCACACATTTATGAGCCATATATCTTTATAATCATTTAAGTGTGTACTTTTAAATGATCGGAATCAAACTGAAAACAAATATTCTCTGCTTAAGTAATTTGTATAAAACCAACAAGATGTCCAGCTTCTCAAACACTTGCTCATAATTTTTAATTTGACCACGCCCACACGCGCAAAAGAGATTGACATGCAAATCGTCCACGCCTCACACGAACGCACTCGTTACCTCAAAAACAAAGCACCAAACTTCACCAAAGTCTCTGCTTTTCGTCGAGTTTGGAAGACACGCTGTGAGCTTACATTGGATTTACCTCAGAAGAAGAAGAACGTGATTTGAAGACAAGAAAGATGTAAGGTAAGAAATTCTTAATTATTGTTATTGTTATTGTTATATGTTATTGTTGCATAAACTTCACATTGCAGTTGAACCGTTACTGTGTTTGTGGATATCTGCTCAAACATAGATATGTATAATATGGTAACCATAATGTATAATATTTTGGAGCGCGCTCTGCGTTTTAATGTATCTTATTTTGGAGCGCACTCGTTTGAATGTATCATATTTTGGAGCGCGCTCGTTTGAATGTATCATATTTTGGAGCGAGCTCTGCATTTGACTGTTGTCACGATCCATCACACGGGAAACAGAGAGAAGATCCAAACGCAGTATAATTTATTAAGGGAAATCCGTTACTCAAATCCAGTCCAGGCAGGGGTCAAAACCAAAGAAGCAATCCAAAACATAAAACAATCCAAAAACAGGCAACAAGGCAGAACACGGAAGTGGTGTGATAATAGACAAGGACTCCGTGACAAACACTGAAACAGACAGGGTATATATACACACACAAGTGCTGACAAGGTGACGAGAAACAGCTGAAAGACAATGAACAATCAGTGACAGACAGGATTATGGGAATTGTAGTGAAAATGCATAGACACCGTGAAAACTGAGGACCTCTAGTGTTTAACCCAGGGAACCACCAGACACTGTGACAACTGTATTATATTTTGGAGCGAGCTCTGCGTTTGAATGTATCATATTTTGGAGCGAGCTCTGCGTTTGAATGTATCATATTTTGGAGCGAGCTCTGCGTTTGAATGTATCATATTTTGGAGCGAGCTCTCCGTTTGAATGTATCATATTTTGGAGCGAGCTCTGCGTTTGAATGTATCATATTTTGGAGCGAGCTCTGCGTTTGAATGTATCATATTTTGGAGCGAGCTCTGCGTTTGAATGTTTCATATTTTGGAGCGCGCTCTGCGTTTGAAAAGCAAAACGCACCAAACAATAGGCTTCATGGTTTTATATTGTAACCAATATATTTTTCTCTAGCGTAGTTGTTACTAAAATCTTTTGGAAGACTTAATTTATTGTTATTATTATTTTATGCAGCACTGCGCGTAGTCTATGCCTACAAGGCACAACAAACCTGGTGTTCATTATTGTTGGAAACATTTGTGTGTGTGTGTGTGTGTGTGTGTGTGTGTATTCTGTGAATTTTTAAAATAAATTTTAAAGAGAAAAATCTAAAATCTATTCCCAAAATCATGCAGCCCTATAGTTTCTCTTGATATCAGTATGTTCACAGGTTTTTTTTTTTTTTTTTTTTTTTTACAGGGCCCAGATGCCACTGAGTCCTGCTGACTTCAACATGGTAAAGTGAAAATCAAACACCTTGGAAATGAAAGGTATGTACAATGTTTTTAGGAATGGCACAAAGGTCTCTGTCTTAGGATCATTGTTTTCAATAACGTGCTTTTTGTCATTTGTTGTGTATCTTTGGATTATGTTGTGCTGTAAATAAATCCAAACAATCAAAAAGTCATTCTTTTTTTAATATCCTCATTCTTTGTGCAAGGTTGCTCAGAATGACAGGGCCTGTTAGCTCCTAATAGGGCCATTAGGGGAGGGTCTTTGTCTTTCTCAGGTGCGAAAACCATACATATTAATTATGTGTTTACGCCTCTTCGCATAAAGCTTTCTTACACAAAACACGTCTTACAATTTTTAAATCAATATATTGTCTTATCTGAATGAGCAGTCAGGGTGATTTTCACATAGTTTTGCAGCAAATATTCTAGGCTACGTGATACAATCTTCAAAAGTCTTGTGAAGAAATAATCAGTATGGGTTTCATGGCCTTATTTCAGTGACAATTGTTTTTTGTAGTTTCACAAACCACGCATAAACGTCATTATCTCAAAACTACAAACTTTTACATACATGCTGCTGACATATTATTGTAGCAAAGTTTGTGCTAAATACAGTGTAATCAGACTTTAGCCATGAAAATGTCACAAGTAACAGAAATAAGCACAAATGTCAGAGCATGTCAGAACACCTCCAGGGCCAGAAAACACCTCAGACCCCAGAGGGTTAACAGCAATAAAACCAACTTATCTGATCGTAGTCATGGTAACCAAGACCCTTCTTGCCCTTGTTGGGGGGATGGGACCATAGATCCCATGAGTTTTAAAGATTATTTGTTAAATATAACAAATAATTGTGTCTGATTTGTCTCTGTCGTTACACAGCCTTGGTTAAATGGAGTATACACAAGACTAGATAATGATAGGAGATGTCATCGCTCTGCTTGACAAAAAAACAAAAACATGGAATTCAAGTCAATTAGTCAACCCGTTCTCGATTAACCATGAGGGTATCTCAGGAACCTTTCAGGTAGGTCTTTCAGGGTGTCTGGGAGGCGTGACGTGTCTTAATCGCAATATATAGCTACTTAGGTGCCTCAGGGCTCAGTGCTTGGACCACTTCTCTTCTCCATCTACATGGATCACTAGGATGTGTCATTCAGAACACTGGATGTTTTTTCTGTCACTGGACTATGCTGATGACACATAACTCTACCTCTCATTCCAGCCAGATGATCCTATTGTTGCTGCTCACCTCTCAGCCTGCCTGGTAGACATTTATTGCTGGATGAAGGACCACGACCTTCAACTCAACCTTGCAAATACAGAACTGCTTGTGATCTCAGCCAACCCAACATTTCATCACAACTTCATTCGGCTAGGTTCATCAACCATAACTCCATCCAGGACAGCCAGGAACCTTGGAGTTCTAACTGATGATCAGTTAAACTTCACAGACCACATTTGCTAGAACTGTTCGGTCCAGCAGATTTGCCTATAACATTAGGAAGATCAGGTCGTTCTTATTGGAGCATGCTACAGAACTCCTTGTTCTATCCATGCTACACAAGCTCTTGTTCTATCCAGGCTTGACTATTGTTGTGCTCTCTTTCATATTGGTTGAGCCAACCCTGAAAGGTGGGACCTTTCTCAGGCTTTAAATGGTCTCGAGCCTATGGTCACAAGCCTTTCCCTCTATTGGCCTTCTCGGTACATTCTTATGTGCCCTCCAGAAGCTTGCGGTTTGCAAGTGAACTGCGCCTTGTTGTGCCAAAGAGGCACAAAATCACTTTCACAGACCTTTACCTTGACTGTTCCCTGCTGGTGGGTTGACCTTAAAGGGTTAGTTCACCCAAAAATGAAAATTCTGTCAGTAATTACTCACCCCCATGTTGTTCCAACCCCATAAGACTTTCGTTCATCTTCTGAACACAAATTAAGATATTTTGATTAAATCTGAGAGCTGGCTCACTCCTTCATTGGCTGGAAGGTAATGTAATTTGCCAGCCCAGAAAAGTTAGTAAAGACATCGCTAAAATAGTTCAAATGACTACAGTGGCTCAACCTTAAGTTTATCAAGCGAATACTTTTTGCTCGCATATTTTCTTCTGTGTGGGCCTCTGACGTGAGTTCACGAGAGCGCCACGACGCATGAGTGAGAACTGAGAAGATGATGCAGATGGGTCTCGATGTAGTGTTTAAAATGGTTCTAAAGTGTGCATTTCCTGGATGTCCGAGTCATGAGAAACCAACGAGAAAACGTAAAAGTGTCTTACCAATGCTGCAAAATGAATGGCTTACCTTTCACACTGATCGTGAGTGTCATCTTCTCAGTTTTTCCGCACAAAAAGTATTCTAGTCGCTTGATAAACTTAAAGGGATAGTTCACTTTGAAATTAAATTTTGGTATGTTTTAGCTTACCTGAAGGGCATCCAAGATGTAGGTGTCATTTTTTCCGCAGTAGTTTCAATTTTGATATTTTTAGGTCAAACCGTTCTTGTCTGACAGTCATATCATGCAGGTCTATGGTCACGGTCTCAAAGAGCATGCACAGAGTCCAAATTAAAACAATTCCCCATCATCCAAATTAAACAATTCCCCATCATCCAAATTAAACAATTCCCCATCGTAAGTACACATTGATGGCCTAAGACACGAAACGAGCGGTTTGTGTGAGAAAACGAAGAGTATTTATATAGTTTTTACCTCTTATAACACAACCACGTCCAAGTGATCTGAGGGCGCGAGCGCATCCTGGTGTGTGTCGTGTGCGCAGACTGGTGCATAGATATATACACTAGATGTTGCTTTGGCTACGGCAGTTCATTGGAACGAATGTCTTTAATGCGACATCTAGTGTATATATATCTATGCACCAGTCTGCGTACACGTCACACAGCAGGAAGCGCCCGCGCCCGCACCCGCGCCCTCAGATCACTTGGACGTGGTTGTGTTATAAGAGGTAAAAACGATATAAATACTCTTCGTTTTCTCACACAAACCGCTCGTTTCGTGTCTTAGGCCATCAATGTGTACTTACGATGGGGAATTGTTTAATTTGGACGATAAAGAGGACGGAACATTTAGTTTCACTTCACTTCAGTTATTCGCCTCAGCTGTCCTCTTCGGTTTTCTTCACTTCGGTTTTCTTTTTAGCTTTAGTTTTAGTCTTTTGTCTTTGTTTTTCATATTCTACTTTGTTCATTTCCACCTACGAGTGAAATTAACTTAGCCTGAATTATTTCTTTGCTAACTTCACTTTCAATGGACCTTTAAACTTCCCGCGACTCTGCTCGCCCCGGAAGAAATGAGAGAGCACGCCCAGCTCCGAAGGACCGACACACACACGCCTTCTTTCCTCAGAAACATAAAAAGAACCATATGCAAGTATTAGCTTTATCAAGCTTTTAATGCGTTAAGAGTGTTTGCCCCTGCTTAGGGTGATTTGATTTCTTGTTGTCTCTCAAAGGTTACTATGTCTGTGACTTTGCCATACTGTGATCATTCTGTGATCTCTCTCTATTCCTCTCACTCTCTCATTCTCATTCTCTTTCATTGTTTACTGCCATTATTCTGTTGTATATATATATATATATATATATATTCCATGTTTAACTGTAGTCACATGTATTCGTAGTTTCATTTATTAAAACCCATTATATTCTTGATTGTCTCTGTCTGCTGCTCACATTGCGAAGTCCACTAAATGTTTGATCTAAGCTACAAGCTTTACATTTGTTGATACTTTAATTAGTATTTTTATAGAACAGAAAAGTTATTTTTCATGAAAAAAAGCCTTTTCGTGAGAGTCTATAAAAGGATAATTTTTCTTGAGAGTTTATAAAGAGATCGTATGGTCGGTTTGCTGGACGAACAGATTATTCGATAACTGAATTAATTTCATTAAAGGTTATCCTGAGAATTGATCTATTCTAGACTATTGATATATTAATGATTAATTATAATTCGTTGTAATTGATTATTCATATATACAATTGATCAATTTGAGCCTATCTGTATAGATAATTGATTATAATCCATTGTAGTTAATTATCCGTACGGACACAAATACATTGGCAATGTATTCCTTTTTGGGTTATTTAACCTGTATGCGATACGTTAATCATATCCCTGATTATGTCATGATGAAAGACAGGAAGCAATAGCAAGTAAACTCTTTATTGAACAAAGTATAATATAGAATCTTCAGCTGATGGCAGGTGGCGCAGGGACTTTGACGGTCAGCACTGGACAGACGAGACGGTGATTTGAGTGCGTTGGTGAAAGACGATGACAAGAACTGATGACGAAGTAATCCACAAAGAACACTGAACAGGAACAATGAAGCACGAGACTGGAACGCCAAACAGGAACAGGAGCGGAACAGACATGCAGCACGAGGACCTCAAAACAACAATCTGACAAAGGAGATGAGAAATGGATGAGTATTTAAAGGTGAGTGGATTAGCTGCAGCTGGCACCGTGAGTGAGATCAGCTGGCTGCTGATCAGATGATGATGGCCGGTCACACCCACTCACACACACCCACACACATGTAACAACATAAACACGAGACAAGCAGGAAACAATGCATTCATGAACCGTGACAGTACCCCCCCCCTCCTAGGAACGCCTCCTGGTGTCCCCAGACTCCCTTACCTGTCGATTGTAATCATCGATAAGGGAGTGATCCAGGATGTCTCTAGCAGGCACCCAACTTCTCTCCTCCGGACCGTAACCTTCCCAATCCACCAAGTACTGAAATCCGTGTCCCCTCCGTCTTGAGTCCAGAATACGATTAACCGAATATGTAGGTTCCCCATCTACGAGTCGCGGTGGGAGGGGGAACCGAGGCAGGCGGATTAATATGAGAACGAAACAAGGGCTTTATTTTTGATACATGAAAGGTGGGATGAATACTCCTGTACGCTGGAGGAAGATTGAGGCGGACTGCCACCGGACTAATGATCTTGGTGTCAGTGAACGGGCCAATGAATTTGGGAGCAAGCTTATTAGAAACGGAGTGGAGAGGAATGTTCTTGGTAGAAAGCCACACTTTTTGACCAACGATGTATACGGGAGGCTTAGACCGGTGGCGATCGGCTTTAGCCCCCACTTGGAGAAGAGTCTCGTGGGATCTAGTCCATGTGCGGTGATACCTCTGGACGAAGGCGTGAACGGAGGGGACTGCGACCTCGGATTCCAGACTGGGAAAAATTGGTGGCTGGTACCCTAAACTACACTCGAACGGAGATAGGCCCGTCGATGACACTGGTAGCGTATTGTGGGCGTACTCCACCATTGACAGTTGCTGGCTCCATGAGGAAGGATTCTTGGAGCCCAAACATCACAACACTCTTTCCAAATCTTGGTCGGCTCTCTCGGTCTGACCATTGCTCTGGGGATGAAACCCTGAGGACAGACTGACAGTCGCTCCCAGCAATCTACAAAATTCTTGCCAAAATTTGGACACAAACTGGGGTCCCCTGTCGGAAACCACGTCTGTCGGGAGGCCATGTAAGCGAAAGACGTGATCTACGATGGTCAACGCTGTCTCCTTGGCTGAAGGTAATTTGGGCAAGGGAATAAAGTGGGCCGCCTTCGGGAACCGGTCCACCACAGTCAAAACTACCGTGTTGCCCTGAGAGGGCGGGAGGGCGGTAATAAAATCTAGCGCAATATGGGACCAGGGTCTCGAAGGGACCGGCAGCGGTTGAAGTAACCCATCTGGGGGTCGATTGGAAGTCTTACCAGTGGCACAAACCGAGCAAGCCAAAACAAAACTGTGAATGTCGCGAGCCATAAGTGGCCACCAGAATCGTTGCTTGACCAAAAACTTAGTACGATTTACTTCTGGATGACAAGCCACATTGGAACAATGCCCCCACTGAATGACGTCGGACCGAAATCCCTCCGGCACAAATAACCGATTCGGTGGGCAACCGGGCGGAGGCGTTACCCCTTCTAAGGCCGTCTTGACCTTTGATTCGACCTCCCATGTGAGTGTGGAGACAAATAGGGTCTCGGGTAAAATGCACTCGGGAGTAGACGGGCGTTCGGAACGGTCAAAAATGCGTGATAAAGAATCGGGTTTGATGTTTTTGGAACCTGGGCGGTACGAGAGAGTAAAATCAAAACGACCGAAAAAAGTGCCCACCGAGGCTGCCTGGAGTTCAATCTTTTAGCAGTTCTAATGTATTCCAGATTCTTGTGATCAGTCCAGACGATAAAAGGAACCCCCGAGCCTTCTAACCAGTGGCGCCATTCCTCCAATGCTAACTTGACTGCCAACAACTCTCTGTTACCAATGTCATTATTACGCTCGGCAGGTGATAACCGATGGGACAAAAATGCGCAAGGGTGCATCTTGTCGTCTGTGGGAGAACGTTGGGATAGCACTGCACCTACCCCCACCTCTGACGCATCGACCTCCACCACGAACTGACGTGATGGATCAGGGGCGATTAAGATGGGGGCTGAAACAAAGCAACCCTTCAGTTTGGCAAACACAGCCTCGGCTGTGTCTGACCACCTGAACGTAGTTCTGGGGGAGGTCAAGGCAGTCAGAGGTGCGTCTAGTTGGCTGAAGTTGCGATTAAAACGCCGGTAGATGTTGGCGAACCCCAGAAACCTCTGTAGGGCCTTACGGGAATCTGGACTTGGCCAATCTACCACAGCCTTAACCTTCTCAGGATCCATACGCATTCCCTCAGTCGAAACGATGTACCCCAAAAAAGGAACAGACTGTGCATGAAAAACGCATTTCTCCGCCTTGACAAAAAGCCCATTCTCTAGCAACCTCTGAAGCACTCGTCGAACATACTGCACGTGTTCCTGGAGAGAAGAAGAAAAAATCAATATGTCATCCAGGTAGACATATATGAACTGATCGACCATATCTCGCAGCACGTCGTTGACGAGCGCCTGGAAGACCGCTGGGGAGTTGGACAACCCGAACGGCATGACCAAATATTAAAAGTGACCCCTGGGGGTATTAAAAGCGGTCTTCCATTCATCCCCCTCCCTAATGCGGACCAAATGATAAGCATCACGTAAGTCCAATTTCGTGACGATTGACGCTCCCTGCAACCTCTCGAAGGCTGAAGACATCAGCGGCAAAGGATAAGTATTCTTTACCGTGATGCTGTTCAGTCCCCGGTAATCAATACAAGGTCGCAGAGATCCATCCTTCTTCCCCACAAAAAAAGAACCCCGCCCCCGCTGGAGAAGAGGAAGGGCGGATGAACCCCGTTGCTAGAGAATCAGAAATATATTTCTCCATAGCCTCCCTTTCTGGAGCAGAAAGCGAATATAACTTGCCTTTAGGCGGAGACTTAACTGGCAATAAATCTATAGCACAGTCATAGGGACGATGCAGAGGAAGAGAAGCAGCACGAGACTTACTGAACACTTCCTTCAGGTCGAGGTACTCCGCGGGCACATTAGACAAATCCACTGCTTCCTCCTGAAACACAGACACAGAAACAGACGGACAGGCAGACACAAGACAAGGCTCATCTTCAGTGGTGAGTGAAATGGTAGGGAGTTCTTGACCGTTGAGGGCGTGTACAGCAATCTTGTGTGTGAGTGGCTTGAGGGGAATCTGAAGTTTGTGCGCGAGTGTATGGTCCATGAAATTACCTTCAGCCCCGGAGTCCAGAAGTGCCTGACAGTCGTGGGTGTGTGCTGACCATCTCAGTCTTACCGGGAGGAGCGTAGATGTAGATGAGGTCTTCTCGGCGGAGATCCCACCCGATAGTAGCCTCATACTTACTATCGGGCTTGGCCTTTTACCGGACAATTGTAAGCGAAATGGCCTGCTCCACCACAGTAAAGGCAAAGGCCCTGGGACCTCCGCCTTTCCTTCTCCTCCCAATGACCTCGTCCCCGCCGCTGCCTCGTGGACCCTCAGCTCCTCCAGGAGTACGACTGGGCAGGGCCCGTCGCTCTACTCTGGACAGTCGTGCATCTACTCTCAGAGCCAACTCAATAAGTCCGTTAAGGGATGTCGGAAGATCCAGGGCGTAGATTTCTCTCTGGACGCGATCAGCCAACCCATGCAGGAACATGTCCCACTGCGCCTCCTTGTTCCATTGACACTCTGCCGCTAAAGTTCTGAACTCGGTCGAAAAGTCTGAAACCGATCTCTCTCCTTGTCGCAGGTCTCCAAGTATTCTGGCCGCCTCTCTCCCGGCGACGGCCCGATCGAACACCTGTTTCATCTCAGCGGTGAGTGTCTGGAACGAGGTGCAGCACGGATCTTGGTTCTCCCACTCTGCCGTCCCCCATAGTGCCGCTCTCCCAGTCAGCAGCGTCAAGACAAAAGCGACCTCGGCTCGTTCATTGTTGAAGGTCCTGGGTTGGAGAGAAAAGTGCATGGAGCATCGTGTTAGAAAAGCTTTGCAATAATTGGGTTCACCAGAATATGACTCAGGAACTGGTAGACGGGGCTCCGACTGGGAGGGGCTCTCCAGTGGTGTGGGGGAACGGTCGGCATGGGTGGCGCAGTGGGAACTCGCAGAAGTTGAAATTGCTGGGTGAGCTCGGACACCTGCGCCACCAATGCCTGTACAGCGCGACCCGTGTCATTGAGATTCTTCTCCTGAGAATCCATTCGACGGAGGCTGCTGTTGAGAAATTCCTCCAATGCAGTAGATGGGTTACTCGCTGCTTCCATCAGACGGTCAGATCGTTTTGTCATGATGAAAGACAGGAAGCAATAGCAAGTAAACTCTTTATTGAACAAAGTATAATATAGAATCTTCGGCTGATGGCAGGTAATGCAGGGACTTCGAAGGTCAGCACTGGACAGACGAGACGGTGATTTGGGTGCGTTGGTGAAAGACGATGACAAGAACTGATGACGAAGTAATCCACAAAGAACACTGAACAGGAACAACGAAGCACGAGACTGGAACGCCGAACAGGAACAGGAGCGGAACAGACATGCAGCACGAGGACCTCAAAACAACGATCTGACAAAGGAGATGAGAAATGAATGAGTATTTAAAGGTGAGTGGATTAGCTGCAGCTGGCGCCCTGAGTGAGATCAGCTGGCCGCTGATCAGATGATGATGGCCGGTCACGCCCACTCACACACACCCACACACATGTAACAACATAAACACGAGACAAGCAGGAAACAATGCATTCATGAACCGTGACAGATTAATTATTAATATTCCCTTTATTTGAGCTAGTGTCACTACAGTGTGTAATGTTGCTTTTTGAGCATAAACAACATCTGCAAAGTTATGTAACGGATGTGCAAGAATCATGATTCTGTTTTTCCCTGCACACAAAATTCCAGAAGCCTTGTCATTATAAATTTTGGGAAAACTTTTAACGTTTAACCTGTAAATGTAACTCATAGCCCCAGAGACGCCAGGTCTGCCTTGTGGCAACTTTTACGGCTCCCCCGAGAACTTTATAGCACCCTAGACGCACTCCAGGACAACATTCTGCATTCCAAACCCCCTTTCTCTCTGCACCAAAGAGACCCAGGTGGCCAGGAGATTTCCATACACACACACACAAACGTTTCTTTACACTCATCATGTAAGTCATTACTAAGATGTATTTGATAGGTTTGTGCGTTGCATGACTGGTTAGCCCTGTTATGCGATGGTTATGATTTTCTGGTGTGTAACTTCGGACCTTAAGTGTATTTATAAAGAATGAATCCCTAACAGGATCACATTCCTGTAACCCGATCTCATGGCAGTTCATAAAGTTTATGACCAGCAGGCTTCAGCAGCTCATCCAGTTCCTCTGCAAGAGAGATAATGGAGAACGCAACGCGACCGACATTCCAACACACATTAAAGGAGAACTCCGGTCAATTTTAACATTGAGCTCATTTTTTTGTAAATTTGGAGTGCTGTCAGTACAGAGAACAACGACAAAAATCGGTGTTGCCTACACCGTGTTATCCTCTTTTTAAAATTTGCACCCTGTTGACTTCAATGGGGCAAGTTTTAAACCTGCTTTTAGCCTCTTAACCCTCTGGGGTCTGGGGTGTTTTTGGGGTCCTTGAGATGTTCTGACATGCCCTGACATTTGTGCTTTTTTCAGTTGCTTATAAACATATCAATGTTTAAATAAAAAAATTAAATAAAAATTTAAATAAAAAAATTGCACTCTATTTAGCACAAACAGGACTACCATAATATTTGAGCCACATGTATGTACATGTTTTTATTTTTGAGAGAATAATGTTTATGCATGGTTATTGAAAAAACTAAAAACTAAAGTTTCTGAAATAAGGCCACAAAACACATAGTAAATATCATATAAAGATGTCGTCGCCTAGAGTTTTTTCTTCAAAATGATGTGAAAATCATCCTGCCTAATCATTCACATAAAACGATACATTGATTTAAGTTTTGCGAAACACTTTTAGTTTGGAAAGCCAATATGCGGATGGGGCGTAAACGATCATGCATATTTAGTAGTTCACACCTGATGAGACAATGTAACTGCATACTTAATGAGCCATTCATTCAGGTGTGTCACCTATAGCTAACTTAAATATACAAGCTTTATAAAAATGATCATTCTAGAAGAAAATTTCAGATGGCATTTAGAGGCTTTTGCATCTGAACTCTTCATATATACACACACACACACACACATATATATATATATATATATATATATATATACACTACCAAATTGGTTCACAGTTGGAGGCATCGCAATTTTTTATTTTTTATTTTCACAAATTGTGCTTGCAAATTGTATAATATCCAAGGTAAACATGTCTAGTAATTGTGCAGTTAATTCTCATACTGTATTTTCAGTTTTGGAATATTTATCCTCTCCCCAAATTTGTCACTAATAAAACACAATACAAATTATTTAAAGAAAAAAATTATATTTACTTATTTACATCTACCTTATAAATATATATTTTTTATTAAAAAGGTTACAATTACAACAACAATTCAAGTGTAATCTTTCTTTTTAAAAATTGATGACTTTATTTTTGATAATTTTTGATATTTTTCCTCATCTCAGTATAGCAATAGAGTTTGCTAAAAGCTGTTCATTCAATACAGCAGTATTTGAAAATCGATAATATTTTGTAAAATTACATTTATATTTGCATTTATGTCTAAACCTAGACACTTTATTTCAACATATTTCAGTCGATTTTTACTCATCTCAGTATAGCAATACAGTTTGCTAAAACATTATCATTCATTCACACACGCGATTTAAATTTAAACTGTCTTTTTGCGAGCTGTGGTAAACAGCGCGCATCTCTGCCGTTCATTCATTCATAAACAGAAACCCGATTCACGTGAGAAGGAAAAAAACTTACTATAGCATTCCTCAGCTCGCTCCTCGATATACCCGCACTTCTGAGGTACATTTTCCATTATTATTATTCCTCACAGCGCTGCGAGACGGTGTAAACAAGTAATGATCTGAATAAACTTGTGTTTTCTCGAGCTGATATGGGGGCGTTCACAGTTTGCACGGATTGCCTCAGTCATTTGCGTTTGAATAGCGCGCGCTCTCCGAGGGCGGAGTCACATTACAAGTAATTAGATGAGATGAGAACGACTGACATCTCTCTCTTTTCTTACAGATTACATGAACTGAGAATATTTGTTTTTTATATAAATTACTTCATTTAAAAGAAGAGAATTCAAGCTTCATGCCTGTGTGTCTGTATGTCTGTTTGACTGAGTATTCGCTGAGTTACAGTTCATTTTCGGACGCGTTTCAGAATGTACTACACTGACAGAGAGAAGGCAGAACTCGCTTCGTGTTTATTTTTCTTTATTTGGCAAAAAGCACAACACTTTGTTTTTATTGTGAGTATACACAAAAATAATTCACATTTAACAGAATCGATTGATGTATGAAACTCCTATGGAAAATCAAAGTCAACAGAGTATTTATGAGTTTCTTTTACACTGATAAAAAAAAAGCGACCTGGTATCGCCGGCGATACCGCCGACCTCAGGGGGTTAACATCCTTGATGTGTCATTACAAGTGCCCAGCCATTGTGAGTGATTCCTTCAGAGTGAACACGGGTGAATCTGACTGCAGTAGATGTGCAAGATATGAATAAAAATGATGTTATTTCAGCCAGCGCACATACCTGTATTTACATCCTGTTTTCCGTTGAAGTCCACAGTAGTAGATTGTCGAGTTCGGGCGCATGATCGTACGTACTAAACCTATGCGCGTGAACTCGACAATCGATTACTGTGGGCTTCGACCGAAAACAGGATGTAAATACAGGTATGTGCGCTGGCTGAAATAACATCATTTTTATTCATATCTTGCACATCTACTGCAGTCAGATTCACCCGCGTTCACTCTAAAGGAATCACTCACATGGCTGGGCACTTGTAATGACACATCAAGGATGTTAAGAGGCTAAAATCAGGTTTAAAACTTGACCCATTGAAGTCAACAGGGTGCAAATTTTAAAAAGAGGATAACACGGTGTAGGCAACACCGATTTTTGTCGTTGTTCTCTGTACTGACAGCACTCCAAATTTACAAAAAAATTAGCTCAATGTTAAAATTGACCGGAGTTCTCCTTGAACGCACACACATACACGAACTTTGAACATTAAACTTAGAATATAAGCGGGTCATATTTCATATACTCCAGTGTGTTTCCCAGTTTATATTCACTTCGTGTATGACGTTTGTTTGAAGGAACGAACTTTTAAAAGCCTATAATACGCATATCTTATGTAACTGTGCATTCCTATGATCTTCATGTGACGTGTTTGATATCTCTGTAATTCTCTCAATCTAACGAAGTCGAAGTCAGAATGCAGTAATGTACATTGTTTTACACATTTCATATTTCTGGAGCCGAGAGGCTTAAAGGGTTACTTCAGGATTTAGCATTAAGCTTTGTATTAGTAGAAAACCTGTAGTATTTTCGAATTACCATGCTTTCCCCCCTCATATCCCCCTGAGAGGAGAGATTTATGTATTTTTTGTCTGGAAAAAATCCTCCGATGACGCAAAAATCGTCATTTTGCGTCATCGGAGGATTTTCTGTCCAGAGGCTAAAGACTACAGCCAGTAGATGGCGTTGTTCCGCATGTTTACAACCCGCCCATACAGGGTGGGATCTCACTCACAGAATGTACACAGTATCAGCCGTCTTTCTTTGGAAGCTAAGCTAGCATGCTCTTGTTCTGTGGAGAAAGCTGAATAATAGGAGAAAGCTGAGTAAGTAGGGGTTACCATCTTCCTTTTCCCGGACTTGTCCGGCGGGCGAGACTGTTAAAAATGTCCGGGATTCAGCTTTTGCGTTCTGCGGTCGCCATTCATTGTTTACATGCACACCTCTCGTTTCAATCTAACTGAATTAATTCCGATCGGTGAATCTGACTGTAGTGTTTACATGAACGCTAAACAAGTGATCGGTTGATGTGCGTTTTACCCTTGCTAAGAAAATTTCCGCTCCTCCGTGAGAGATGCGAGACCCGGCGCGTCTCAGTAATGACGCACCGGCCTCGCGCCGTTCTCCCGCGGCCGTCAGCCTCGTCCTGCTCGCCACAGTAAACATGATGAATGGCTACTGTAGAACGCAAAAGCCGAATCCCGGACATTTTGGGTCTCTAAATCCCTGGCAAACTCATCACTTACTTAGGCTAGCCTTGTTGTTTTCAACTGTGCTCTCTAACCGGTAGGCGTGGCCTCCTAAGGCAGCGAAGCAAGTGCATTCTGGGAGTTGTTGTCTTTCATCCACATAAGCCAAAAATACATTTTCTGGCTTTTCTCAGTCTAGAAAGCTCCAAATTCAAAAATTTCTCCACATTTCTTCTACTTAAATGACCTATTTTAAATACGCATTCATCTTCCCAGAGGTGAAGTATCCCTTTAAGTCAAACACCACTGTAACTCGAGCCAGGAGGCTGTTCCAAACAAACAAAGGAATCTTCCCGCTCGAAAATCTCGACAGATGATTTGCCCTTCCCGTAAAAAGGGGCGGGGACGGGATTCCCTCAAAAGACGGAACTTGCCTGTTTCTCACTCTCTTCCCTTCGGAAAACTTTGGAAACCCAAGTCCGGACCGGCTTCGGCCTGCTTCTCATCTTCTTTCTTTTCTTTTAGTCTTTGTTTTTCCTATTCTCCTTTGTTCATTTCCACCCACGAGGGAAAATGAACTTAGCCTGAATTACTTCTTTGGTAACTTCACGTTCAGTGAACCTTTGAAACTTCGCGCGAGTCTGCTAGAGAGAACACGCCCAGCTCCGGATAGAACGACACATGCGCCTTCTTTCCTCACCTCAGCAATACAAAGAGAACCATATGCAAGTATTGATTATTGATTTGATTGGATTGATGTGATTCCTTGTTGTCTCTCTCAAAGGTTACATTGTCTGTGATTCTTGCCATACGGTGCGATCATACGGTGATCTCTTCCTATTTTGCTTTCACTTTCTCTCATCTCTCTCATTTTCCAATCTCATCTCTCTCACCTTTTCATCCTCTCTCTCTCATCTGTTATCCGTTTTTGTCTTGTATTTGTTTACGTGTTCTGTATATACATATATATATTCTGTGTGAATTGTAGTTCGATGTATTCCTTAGTTTGCAATTATTAAAACCAATACATCCTTGACTGCTTCTGTTTAAAATGCTCACATTACGAAGTCAATGATTTGTTGATCCAAGCTACATGCTTTATCTTGTTACTTTCCAGTAACCTAAATTTTATAAGGACAGGAGAATAGTTTCAATGGCCAGAAACTATTTTTCCTGAAATTATAAGAAGTGATAACTTTACTGAGAAGTTGAGAAGTTAATCTTACGGCCGTTTTGCTGGACAAACCGATTGTTTGATAACTAAATTAATTCCATTAAAGTTATCTCATAAACTCGATCTGAAATGAAACTATTGATATATTAATGACGAACCATAACCCGTTGTGGTAGTCATTCATATCAATCTATTTTCAGCTTTGATAATTTAATGTAACTGTAATATGCAATATATTAATCATATTCATGATTAATTATTCAAATTCCCTATAGATCATTTGAGCTAATGTTAATGATATACCCAGTGCGGTTACAGTTACAACGCTCAAAGTTCAAAGCAAAGGGAGATATTTGCTTTTAAAGAAATCTTTTTTTTAAGTACTACAACAAACAGCTAGTAGAGACTACACAACATTCCGCCAGGGTTGGTGACATCACCAACCCTAAAATTTACATAAACCACGCCCCCAGGAACACCCAGTCCATGTTGAGAAGAGGCAGAGTTGTTGTTGTCAAGCACATTTGTGAGTCAGCTCAAACTGTAGCATCCATCTTTTCACATGTAATAGAAAGTCACTCTGTGTACATCTCACAACAGTTCCTATATGAGCGATTTATAGATTATCATGATAGAATATGCTAATTGAAGATAGTTAACTCCACATCAGCTACATAAATTCATCAACTAACCATTCAGAGATGTCCTGTTGCATTCTACGTGTTGTCACTTCTTTTTGAGTCTCTCCATCTTTGTCTGACTCCAGTTTGAACAAAAAAGGCAGAACAGTTTCTGTCATTTTAGTGTGTGTCTGCGTGAGGTAATCGGAGCTGCTAACACACAAGCTCTTGAAACCCTCTGTGTCGGGAGCAGCAGCTCATTTGCATTTAAAAGGCCAGACACAAAACGGTGCGTTTTTGCTCACCCTCAAAATGTGACAACTTTAACATGCTATATAAAAATATCTGTGGGGTATTTTGAGCTAAAACTTCACACACACACTCTCTGGTGTGTGTGTGTGACACTTTTTATTCAATTCTATTTATTTATTTGTTATTTATAAAAAAAAAAAAAAAAAAAAAAAAACTTGCTACATGTAATGTGATAGACTAACTGGGACTTGGATGAATTGTCATAACAATTATATATTGTTGCCCTATTGTTGGTTTGATTGCTTCTATTGTTCTCATAATACCAAGAATAGTAATATTAAAGCAATGAGAGCAGGATTGCCAACTTCTCGTTCCATTGATTCCAGAAGCACCAGAAGTGTTTCCTTGATTAAGTACTCTAATTATCTGGGGAAGGAAATGAAAAAATGCTTAACCATCATTCATGAATATTGTTTGCTCATATTCACGAACCGCCTTATGGGAAGGGACTAAAAGGGGTTCACATTCTTAAAGTAAGTCAGAAAAAAAAAACACATACCATTTATTGTATCTTATTAAAAGAAATATAAAGAAATATACACTCAACCAGGGTCATACTGTAGTTACATCAATTTAGGTTACATATATGCATACCTATTTATAATACTATTGACAATGGCTGCAGGTGTCACTCTTTACCATCTTAGTGCTGCAGATCTGATTACATTTCTGAACAGATGAGCTAGCTAGTTAATCAAAAGAAAACATCACATCCCCCCCCCCCCCCCCCCCCCAAAAAAACATCCTTTTTATTGTTTTATAATAAGCATACTGTATATTCAAAATGCAACAATGCAATGGTATTTAATGCACTGAAAATCAATTAGATAAACCTTTGCTTTGGATTTGGTCAAAAGGATTTCTAATGTCTGACCATTTGTTCAGCAGGAAACATGTTTTACTTTACATCTTCACTAATAGCTTTGGCAGACAGCAAAATTAATTTTAAGTTAATTTGAATTGAAAGTTAATTTGCGCATTCCATAAATATTTTAATGTGCAAATTGATTTCCTGTTTTATGACTGAATGACAGGGCAAAACTCAAAAAAGTGTGTGGTAAGACATATCACTAATAGTAGAATAAGCTATTTCAGTTAAAGTGTTGTCAAGTTGATGTGGCTAACTGAGTATTTTGCATATTTTTATTCACTGAACACAACTAATTGTGAATCACAAAATATATATTTTAAAATAATAATAAAAAAAATCTATAAAGAAATGCTGTACTGTACATTAACTTTCAATAATTTTAACACACATCCCATTCTCACGGAGTGAAGTTAGCAGATTTGCTGGTCACAATCTCATCTTCTTTACAATTACTTCTTCTTAGAACAAATAAACCTTATTTTACCATAAACAAACAGCATAAAAGATGCTGCAGGCTGGCTGCTAACTGTAGGGAGACAGAGAAAAGCTCACAAAACATTAATGACAGTCTCAAGTGATCTCTTAACAATGACAGCTTCTCATTGTACCTTTGTCTTGTTCTTAAAATCACTCAAGAAAACAAACAAACAAACAACTCTTTCTTTCATGCCTTCTCAGCATTGCTCCGCCTCAATGAAGCCCTCTTTCTCATAACCCCCAAGATCAACCTCAGCATAACTGGAATGGCATCCTTGATTCCGAAACTTCATGGAGGGCCAATAGTTATTGGTGCGACGCTGTGAATAAGAGACACCACAACAGCATAACAACAATCAATTTTATTTAATTTTAAATGATGAGTTGATCTAGAGAGTAAAGTAAAAACGATGGATGGATGGATGGATTTGTGCTTACCTGCATGAGGTAAATAGGAGGAGCAACAGTTGGATGTGTGTTAATGTAGTAGACAGCCAAGAGGGTCAAGAACACCAGTAGAACCAGAGCTGCAACTACACCTGCAATGATGGCTGTGTGTTCTGGTGCCTCTTCCTCACCTGAAAGTGTAAAAGAAAGTGAAGCAGTGATAAACAGAAACACAAAGTGGTTATTTTCAGTTCGAAACATACAAAAATGTTTTAATTCAATAACATGGATGTGCAAAAGTTTAAATGAACACAGAGAGCACATAAGACAGATGGATGATTCATATATATGGTGAACCACAAGCAAAATCATGAAGTCTATATCAGTGCAGCACCAAGCAGCATTTTAATCTGTTGCAGAGGCTGCATTCAAATTGAACTTATAAAAACAGCTGCAAACAGTATACCTTAATAGTGCACTAAGAAAGTTTTTTTGTTATTATTTTAATGGTCTTGGGCTTTATACTGACACCAGACAACAATATTTTGTTTATTAATCGCTACTTGTTTTTCTTCTTTTCATTGTTTTTCTTCATCTCATACTGCATACTTAAATATAATGGACATTAGATTTTTTCAGGTTTTATCACTGTTGCTGGCTTCTGCTGGTGAAATGCAACAGCCTCCATTGTGAGCAAAAAAATTGCATTTTTTGGCAGCAAACACTTAAGATGGGTTTAGTGCACACAGGGATAAAAAAGTACCCCATGTGTAAAATGAAATACTCTGCTGTATCTTTAATGCTGTGGGCCTAACTTTCTGCCAGAGGTCCTGGACATCATGGATTCGATCAAATACCAACAGATAAAAAATCAAAACCTGACAACCTCTGCTAGAAGTCTTATACTGGGCCATGTTTGGATCTTCCAACAGGACAGTGATCCAAAAACAAACATCAAAATCAAAACAAAAATGGATCACTGAGCACAAAACCAAGCATCTGCAATGGCCATCCTAGTCCCCAGACCTGAACCCTATAGAAAATAAGTGGGCTGAATTGAAGAGAAGAAGTGCCAACATGGATCTGGGAATCTGAAGGATCTGGAGAGATTCTGTATGGAGGAATAATCTCGGATCTCTTGTCAGGTGTCCTCCAAACTCAGACATTATAGGAGAAGACCCAGAGCTGTTATCTTGGAAAAAGGAGGTTGCAAAAAGTATTTACAGTTTTTCTCGATTGCTTAAACACATTTCTTGAAACTATGCCTCGTATTCTCAAAACTATAAACACAAATCCATAACGTCTCACCCAATTCCCCAAACATCCTATTTTCAGGTCAAAATGAAGCTCTACACTCAAAACCATTCACTCTTGCTGAAAAACCTAACTTTGCCCTCAAACAGGACACACAAGCCCTCAAAATCACACACACTACAACATAGTCTAAGACACTGGTGCAATAAATTCAAAACAACATTTCCAAAACTGGTAAGTTATGTTGCTTGTGGTTCCCCCATCATAAACCTTTTCACATGATGAACAAAAAAGACACAACCAGTGGATACATTGGCACATTTTTATTCATACACAGAAAACACACACACACAAAAACATTTTTTTTCCTGTTTTACTCTTCTTTTTTTTTTACTCTTTTTTTTTACTCTCTCCTCTAATTTTTTTTAAATATTTACTTACAGTAAGATGTGTGTAACCAACATATGACAGTAAAAGAGCACACACAAACCATTTTCTAATATGGAATTCGAATTGTATTGGAATGGTAAAGAGTGTTGGGACGTAACAGGAGGGCCTCCACTCAAGGATACAATATGATGGACACGTCTAAGAATGTTCCACATATGGTTGAAATACCATCATTTGCCTAGAAAGATAACATTCTGGGAGTCAAGACTATAAAGGAGAAAGGATGCCCTCCCTTCACTGTCACACTCTGCAGCCACACTGTCTGACTGTATGACTGCTGGCCTTTTCTTGCAAGAAAATAAACCTCATCAAAGACTATTGGAAATGTTTGTCTCTTATTCAGTGATAGAATTTTGTTTGCCACCACACCTCCCTGAAGGTTCTCGAGGCGACGGTAAAGCGACTCAAATTTGGCCTTACTCGTAGCCGAGCCTCCCTCATAGTCATACCACTGACAAAGACATGGGCAACTAGAGTGGCTTGAATTTCATCTGAGACTGCTTGTCTTCTTGTCCTTGCCCTTCCTTCTCCTCATTCTTATGCCTCTTCCTTCATGTATTTCTGGATCCATTGTTCCAAAACGCAATAAACTGATTTGGGCCCTTTTATATATCTATTGAAGGTTCTGATTGATGTGTGTTAAATTTTGACTCTTAGTGTTTCCACTTGGGTAATTGTGTGCTAACTGAGCTGAAGCTGTGCTGACTTGAGTGAACAATTTTGAATGCTAGTGCTTTCTAAATGACAACATGAGCCGCTTTCCGACCAAGTAGTTCTAGGAACTTAGTTCTAGGAACTGTCCACTTCTAAACAGTTCTAGGAACTACTCTCCCCCAAACTCGGGTTTGCTGTTTGCGTTCGCACTGGCCAAGTGGCCATAGGAACTGGTAGGAAGGGTAAGGGAGTGACGCAAGCACGGTGACTTTTATTTTGAAGGCGCGACGGACCTTCATTTTGGCGGCGCTGAGAACGCCAGAGCAAACAATGCTCGCATTCTCTGTGCTTATTAGTTAGCGATCTGTCTAACAGTACTGTTTAATATCATATTAGATAGAACTGTTATAGAAAGTAGACAGTATATGAAAAAAGGTTATTAGCCTACATAATCATGTTTGGCTTGGTCCCCTCAAAGTTGCGTTGGATTTTCTCTTCAGCATTTAAGGTTTAGAGACCCATCTATCACTGTTTTCCATGTTTGTATAGTTAGTTTATGGAGTAAATATATAGGCTACAATGTGTTTACATTCTAGCTGTTTTAAAAATGGCGGGTGCTGGTGTTCCGCGTGCGTTCGGTCAATCAGCGTACACTAACGTCACGAATAGTTCCTATAGCGCTGGTTTAGACCCTACTCTGAAGTAGGACCTAAATTAGTTCCTACTAATGGAGTTCCTAGAACTAAAATCGTTCCTAGTTCCTGCGGTGCGAACACGCCGACATCCGGGTACTATAGCCAATGGTTCTAGGAACTGTGAAAAGGTTCCTCCGGTCGGAAAGCGGCTATGGTCTAAGCAATGAGAAATGAAGGGATTTGTGTGTAGAGTTTTGCAGTGACAGTTCAACAAATCTGACTCATGTGTCAAAACAGGGAATAGTGTTTATAGTTTAGTGAAATGGGTGTGCTTTTTGATAAATGGCGTTATGGTTTTGAAATTTTAGTTCAAAAGCCTGGTTATAGTGTTTAAGCAATCGAGAAAAACTGTAATAAAAGGGGGCAAATAATTGTTCCCAACGTGTTTTGGAGAAAAACATTTATTTCATAATGTGATTTCCACCCCAGTTTCAATTCTTTTACTTCAATGAAAGGTTAGATTTTTGCTATTTTTTTAATAAAATATCAAAAGGATTAAAAATGCAGATTTATTTTTTACAGCCATCTTTGATCATATTTACCAAGGGGGCAAATAATTCTGACCAGCACTGTATATTATGTAAATATTGTCACATTCATCGTCTGTCATCGTCCTGTCTTCACTACACTTCCCAGAATCCTCTGTCATCATCACCTGCACCTGTTCCTCATCACCCTCATCATCATCATCACCATCACCTGTTGTTGTGTTCATCTGCCTTTGTATTTAAGTTCCCCTTCTCACCCATGTCACTGCTGGTTATTGTTTGAGCACACGCTCACTGTTTCGTGTTTCTCTTTATTATTAATAAACCTTGCTATTTTGTATCTTCGCCTGACCTTCATCTTCTTCATCCTCCCGTTGGCGTTACAGAATAACCAGCCTAAAAAACAAAAGAACGCGTTTGTATTTATTTATTTTTTTCCCCCTGTTTTCGTGTTTAGTGTTTTTGTTCCGTTTTCATCCCTGCTTGCACCATGGACTTCCCAGCGGTAAGAATCATTTGCCTTGAGCAGGGAGAACGCTCCCTCGAGGAACACCTAGAGGAATATTTGGATCTCGCCCATCAGACCACCTTCCCGGACTATTGCCTGTGCGCTTTCCTACAACATGGACTCAATGCTTCCACACGTGCACAGTTGTCTGGGGAGGATCCTCGAGGGAGCTTTGCGTCATATGTGGAGTGGGTACTGGTGTCCTGCGGATCTGCGTTCACCGATGAGGATGCCGCCAGCCCCACTCCCCATCCAGTGCCCAGTCCAGAGCCTGCACTTCACGCCAGTCCAGCCGAGCCTGCACTTCACGCCAGATCTGCCGAGTTCAAGGCAGTATGCATCATGCCCGCCGCGCCTGTGACAGTGAGCGTCATGCCCGCCGAGCTAGAGACTGACAGCGTCATGCCCGCAGAGCTTTTGTTTTCTTTTATCCCGCCGAGCTTGAAGCTCCCTTCGCCGCTGGTTCCGTCCAGCTCAAAGCCCTCTTCGCCGCTGGTTCCGCCCAGCTCAAAGCCCTCTTCATCGCTGGTCCTGTCCAGCTCAGAGCCCTCTTCGCCGCTGGTTCTGTCCAGCTCAGAGCCCTCTTCGCCGCTGGTTCCGCCCAGCTCAAAGCCCTCTTCATCGCTGGTTCCGTCCAGCTCAGAGCCCTCTTCATCGCTGGTCCCGTCCAGCTCAGAGCCCTCTTCACCGCTGGTCCCGTCCAGCACAGAGCCTTCACCGCTGGTCCCGTCCAGCACAGAGCCTTCACCGCTGGTCCCGTCCAGCTCAGAGCCCTTTTCGCCACTGGTTCCGCCCAGCTCAAAGCCCTCTTCATCACTGGTCCTGTCCAGCTCAGAGCCCTCTTCACAGCTGGTCCCGTCCAGCACAGAGCCTTCACCGCTGGTCCCGTCCAGCACAGAGCCTTCACCGCTGGTCCCGTCCAGCACAGAGCCTTCATCGCTGGTCCCGTCCAGCTCAGAGCCCTCTTCGCCACTGGTTCCGCCCAGCTCAAAGCCCTCTTCATCGCTGGTCCCGCCCAGCTCAAAGCCCTCTTCGCCGCTGGTTCCGTCCAGCTCAACGCCCTCTTCGCCGCTGGTTCCGCCCAGCTCAGAGCCCTCTTCGCCACTGGTTCCGCCCAGCTCTAAGCCCTCTTCACCGCTGGTCCTGTCCAGCTCAACGCCCTGTTCACCGTTGGTCCTGTCCAGCCCAGAGCCTTCACTGCTGGTCCTGTCCAGCCCAGAGCCTTCACCGCTGGTCCCGTCCAGCACAGAGCCCTCTTCACCGCTGGTCCCGTCCAGCACAGAGCCTTCACCGCTGGTCCCGTCCAGCACAGAGCCTTCACCGCTGGTCCCGTCCAGCACAGAGCCTTCATCGCTGGTCCCGTCCAGCTCAGAGCCCTCTTCGCCACTGGTTCCGCCCAGCTCAAAGCCCTCTTCATCGCTGGTCCCGCCCAGCTCAAAGCCCTCTTCGCCGCTGGTTCCGTCCAGCTCAACGCCCTCTTCGCCGCTGGTTCCGCCCAGCTCAGAGCCCTCTTCGCCACTGGTTCCGCCCAGCTCTAAGCCCTCTTCACCGCTGGTCCTGTCCAGCTCAACGCCCTCTTCACCGTTGGTCCTGTCCAGCCCAGAGCCTTCACTGCTGGTCCTGTCCAGCCCAGAGCCTTCACCGCTGGTCCCGTCCAGCACAGAGCCCTCACCGCTGGTCCCGTCCAGCACAGAGCCCTCTCCGCTCGTCCCGTCAACCCAGCCAGAGACTGTTCATGTCCCGGTCCCAGAGCCTGTTCCAGAGCCTGTCCCAAAGGCTGGGTTTGACGCCGTCACTCTCCCAAAGAATTCCCCAAGGGTCTTCTCCGCCGTGGCCGCCCGAAGGGCCATGGCCGCCCGAAGGGTCTTCACCGCCATGGCCGACCGAGGGGTCTTCACCGCCGTGGCCACCCGAAGGGTCTTCACAGCCATGGCCGACCTAGGGGCCTTCACCGTCATGGCCGCCCGAAGGGTCTTCACCGCCGTGGCCGCCCGAAGGATCTTCTCTGCCATGGCCACCTCCTCAGCCTACTTCGCCATGGCCACCTCCTCAGCCTGCACCGCCATGGTCTCCTCCTCGTCCTGCGCCGCCAGGGTCGGCGATACCATCCTGGAGTCTCCTGTCTGTCATCTTCCTGTCCACCCTCCGGTCACAGACTCCAGGATGCCCACCCCCCCTCCCGTGTTCTGCCTTCTGCGGCGCGGGTCGCGCCTAGCGGGAGGGGGGAGTAACGTCACATTCATCGTCTGTCATCTTCCTGTCTTCACTACACTTCCCAGAATCCTCTGTCATCATCACCTGCACCTGTTCCTCATCACCCTCATCATCATCATCACCATCACCTGTTGTTGTGTTCATCTGTCTTTGTATTTAAGTTCCCCTTCTCACCCATGTCATTGCTGGTTATTGTTTGAGCACATGCTCACTGTTTCGTGTTTCTCTTTATTATTAATAAACCTTGCTATTTTGTATCTTCGCCTGACCTTCATTTTCTTCATCCTCCCATTGGCGTTACAAATATAATATAATTATTTATCATTTTATTAATTTATTTTAGAAGTTATTATAGTAACTACATGGACCATGAAAAAAGAAAAGCCAACTTGTTCATCTGAAAATGGCTGGGATTGCTGCAATGCCTGTCTGAAACTGGTCTCTTCGGAAGAAACATGCTCCAGATGCCCTTACAGTCAATCACCATGGGTTACAAACAGGAGAAATCCAGGCTTGTGATGGAGATGAAGGAGTCCACTGCTCAGTCAGTGAGGAATGCCAAAGTCCAGATCCACACTGGCTGTAAATGGAAAGCCCATGCTGAGGTTGACCAGGCAATAAGCAGGCTGCAGCAAAAAGAGATAATCGGCAGAGTTCAAGCAGGAAGGGCAGGCCTTGGGTGTGGAGAAGTCCCAAAGATTTGGTCAAATGCCAGCAGGAATGAGAGGAATGAGCTGGTCGTTGCCAAGGTAACAAACATGGAGAATGAGCATCAAAAGGTCAAGGCTGTAGCTAAGGGATGCCAGGGGAATGGATGACATGTGGTTGCCAGAAACATCAGCTTGGCAGACCAATGGAAGATCCCTCAGGCAAGGCTTCGTTTTTTTATTAGGACAACGTGCGACATTCTTCCCTGTCCACAGAACCTGCACTTGTGGCTTAGCAAGGAGGAATGCTGCTCTCTTTGTAACACCCTGGGTGTAAACCTCCACGATATCTTGTCAGTCTGCAAGACGATACTCTCCTAAGGTTGCTACAGATGGCGGCATGACCAGGTCTTGAGCTGGCAGAGATCTTGGATGGACAGAGGCAGGAAGCAAGCAGATGGCACTCCACACATTCAAAAAGGTGGAGGGGGTATAAGCGCCACTCCGAGAGTACCACTGCAGGACTGCAGTATGAAAGTCGACCTTGGCAGGAAGCTCCAGTTTCCCACCGAGATCACCAACACAAGACTGCGTCCAGATATTGTGATGTGGTCCAGCAGCTCCAAAGCGGTAACTCCTTGTTGAGTTAACCATTTCGTGGGAGGCAGGGTTGGAGGCTGCATGGGAGAGGAAGAGGCTGAAATACGCAGATCTTGCAGCTGAGTCCACAGAGGCTGGATGAATAACCACCATGTACCCGGTAGAGGTGGGATGCCGCGGCTTTGTGGGGACATCAGCTGTCCACCTCATGAGAGATCTGGGAGTGTCTGGAGTAAGCCTTTGAAAGGCCCTAAAAGATCTGGCTGAGGAAGCCGAGAAGAGTAGCTTTTGGCTCTGGCTAAAGAGGAAGGATATGTGTTGGGGCACCACCTAGCACAGAGGCATACTGCAGAGGGTGACAGGGAGACATGCCACTGCCTTACCATCAGGAGGCATTCCGGGTTTAAGGGGGTGAAACGTCAATGAGCGGTGGTACCCGGCTGATGACCCTGCAGCCTGCCAATAAGTAGCAGGCACCAATGCCTTGGCAGGTAAAGATCTACCTGTGTAATGTTTGATAGTTGCATATTATAACATAACATAAAGCAATATTTTTTTACTCAAATGTATTTATTTTTATTGTATTCTCTTTATTGTATTGTACATCGTAGATATGCATTCAAAAGGTTTTATATATACAATATCT
The DNA here is from genome assembly GCF_949319135.1 of Squalius cephalus. Lineage (NCBI taxonomy): Eukaryota > Metazoa > Chordata > Actinopteri > Cypriniformes > Leuciscidae > Squalius > Squalius cephalus. Next base: position 14,140,126 of record NC_137140.1, on the reverse strand, counting down.
AATAATATCTATCTATCTATCTATCGATATCTATATAATGTATTTCTATAATAAAATGCATATGTTTCATTGTTCACAGTAATAAATAACCAATTAATGAAAGATTAAAAAAAGAGCAAAACCGCCCAGTAGGGGGCAATATGTTTTAAGAATGTAAATCGTGATTCTTTTGAAACAAAAGAAGAAAGAAGCAGTAGAAGTAGTTAATCAACCGAGAGTTCATGGTATATGTGACGTTAAGTAAATCTTGTTTTCTGGAAAATATCCTGACCAAAAAGAATCTAAAAATCCCAAAAGAGAAACAACAATCTCCAAAACAAAAACTCAGGAAAAAAGGTTCCTAAAACAGCAAAAATAAACTCAGTTAAAATGACACAAAAGAAACTTCTTGGAGCAAGACCAGACTCTTAGGAACTGGCTTAGGAACATCAATAACCAAGCGAAGATACAGAGAAACAGACCAGCTTAAATACACAGCACAGAACAAGGCACATGTGAAAACAATAGCACTGATTATCAAAGGCACAATATTAGACATTTGCCCATTGGACTCCGGGACAAACCTTGAAGATAGACTCACCATAGAACCCAGAGATTGACAAAATGCCTGCCAGAATCAGGAGGAAAATTGGGTCCCTCAGTCAGAGATAATGTCTTGTAGGATGCCGAAGACTTGAAAGACATGTTTTATAACCTCTTTTGCAGTGGGTAGTTTAGGCAAGGGAATAAATCGGGCGGCCTTGGAGAATCTATCAACTATGACTATGATAGTGATGTTGCCCTGTAATAGCGGAAGTCCAGTGATAAAATCCATGGAAAGATGAAACCAAGGTCTATGTGGTATGGAAAGAGGGTGAAAAAGCCCCTGGGGTGAACGGTGAGAGACTTTACCTTGGTTGCACGTGGGACAGGCATATACAAATGATGTGACATCCTCCTTGATAGCTGGCCACCAAAACCGTCTCTGGAGGAACTCAAGGGTGTGAGAAGTGCCAGGATGACAAGGGAGGCGCGAGGAGTGCCCCCGCTGGAGGATCTAGGAGCGGACGGCTTTCAGATCAAACAGACAGTTGGCTGGCCCACCTCTTGGGTCAGGTTCTTGGGCTTAGTCTTACAGTACTTTCCAGCTCCCACCTGATATGAGCTATAATCTTGGAACTGGGGATAATTGGTGTAATAGAATCTTCTTGAGGAGTGTTTACATATATTTGGGACAATACATCAGGCTTTAGGTTCTTAGAGCCTGGGTGGTAGGATAAGATGAATCACTTAGCTTGCTGAATGTATTACAGGTTTTTGTGGTCTGCACTTGGAATGGGTGTTTGGCCTCCTCAAGCCAATGCCTTCAAGCGCTAGCTTAACTGCCAGTAACTCTAGATCCCCCACATGATAATTCCTCTCAGTCATTGTAAGGCAGTGGGAAAGGAATGCACAAGGGCGCAGCTTGTTGTACTACGTCTGAGGCATCAACCTCAACGATGGGAAGGGAATATCTGGGTTTGGGAGAATAAGAATAGGTGCAGAAGTAAAACGTCTTTTCAGTTTGTTCAAGAACTACTCTGCTTCAGTTCCCCAGCAAAAGCTGTGTTCCCCTTGGTGAGGCCAGATAAAGGAGCCGCTACAGTACTAAAGTTCAGGATGAATTTGCGAAAAAATGTGCAAAGCTGAGGAAACGTTGTACTTCCTTTACTGACGAAGGGGAGGGCCAATCCACAACTGCTTGCACCTTTTGAGGGTCCATTTGTATTTTGGGTCACATGAAACTCACATTTCTCAGGTCTGACATAAAGATGGTTGTCAAGAAGGCATTTGAGAACCTTGCTGACGTGTTTCACATGCTCTTGGAGGGAACTCGGGAAAATGAAGATGTCATCCAAGTAGACGAACACAAATTGGTTGAGCATATCTCTTAGAACATTAACCCTCTGTCGGCAAACGGGCCAGCTCGTTTTGCTGGATTTTTTTCACATAGCAGCAAAATAGACTTCAAATACTCTGTCATTTATGGTCATACAAGACTTAAGAAATATGAAAAAATAAACTGTACAATGTCTACTTTATTATGTGTCCACTTACAATCGAAACAAAACATTGTGCTTTTGTAAAATAAAGAAAATAAACAGGGTATGCTTTCTGCATCTCCATCTCCATGAACTTTTTTTCTGGAGCACATCTCTAAACTTAAACAAAACTCAGTGAATACTAGTCACACAGGCAAGAGCAATTTATCTTTATAATCATTCAAGTGTCTGCTATTAAATTATCTAATTTATGTAATTTATGTAATCTGTATGAAAAGAAAGAGATGTCAGTCGTTCTAATGGCATCTCATTATCTACTAATGTAAACACCCACGGAGAGCGCGCGCTATTCAATGGCAAATGATCTGAGGCAATCCATGCAAACCTGTCAACACCCACATCAACTCAATAAAACACATCAAGTTTAATCAGATTCATGTACTTTACATCGTTTTGTGAAGATGTGAGGAATAATAATAGCATAATAGTAATAATAATCCTGGAAGAATTTACCTCAGAAGTGCTGGTTACGGACCCAGCTGAGGATTGTGAATAGTAAGTTCTTTTTTCTTAAGTGCTTTGTTCCAATCACGATATAGTGTATGTAAACCGCAAAAAGACTTAAATATGAAACTTTAAATATGAATTGCGTGTCTATGTGTGAATGAATGGCACAGATGCCTGCTGTTGTTTACTACAGGCACTTCCAACATGCTATTTTTACATAAACATGAACACATCTACTAGTTTAGCTTTGCCCAAACTATATTGCTATACTGAGATGAGTAAAAATCGATTGAAATATGTTTAAATAAAATGTCTTTGTATAAGCAACATATTAAACTGAAATTAACATTTATATGCCCTATATAATATATCATAAAAACGATATGTTGCAATCAATCAATCAACATTTATTAAGCACATTTACAGTTACAGACGGAATATGAATGTTTAGAGAAGATTTCGTTGATTAGTTCTGGATAGATTATAAAGTTTTTACTATAAAATAGACTACCGCCACACCAAATAAGCTTCTGTTCGCAAATTTCTGCTCATATGTTAAATATATAGCATGTAATGTTTTTCAAAAATAAAGTAGGTATATTGAATTATCAACTAAGATGTTATTATAGTGTTTGTTCCAATGTATATTCAAAGTAATGAATCCTTGACTTTGAAATATGTATGATAAAATGCATGCTTTTTTCAAAGAAAGATTACACTTGAAATATTGTTATAATTGCAATTGTTGTTTATTTACATGTGAAAACTTTTTAATAAAATAGCAAAAAATATAATTACAAGGTAGATGTATACAAAATCTCAAAAGGCAAAAATAAGCCTTCTCATTAAATTATTTATTATTGTGTTTTATTAGTGACAAATTTGGGGAGTGTCACGCTTGTTCTGTGTTGTTTCTCTGTTGTCACCAGTTGTCAGGGATCACAGAGGATGCAGACAAGGTGGTAAGGTTATGGGTTTTATTGCAGGTTAGCGGAGATGCAGACAGATGGTGAGTAATAGAAACACAGAACAACAGTGAATGCTTAGCTGAATATGTAAAGTCTTTCTCTTTCGTTCTCTTGGCAGATGCAGGATGGGCTGAAGGCAGAACAGGATGCTGGAAGGACGGACCAGAGAGGAATTCAGCAGGTAAGTGTTCAGGTAAGTGATCAGGAGTCTGTGGGTCATGTAATGACGAGACCAGACACTGAGTGAAGGGAGACTGTGGGTTTTGTAGGGAGTGCTGGTGATGGGACACAGGTGACGGTGCTCAGTAATCAGGGGAGAGTGAACGGGTGACTTGATGACTGGGCGGAGAGAGAGAACGAGTGGGCGGAGGTGAAGGAGAGCGTGGTGGTGAAGATGGAATCCTGACAGTACCCCCCCCTCCCAAGGCGGCTCCTGACGCCTGAGAGGAGCGCTGCCGGCGGCGAAGTCGACCCCGACCTCTGGGTGCTGGACGATCAGGATGGTCTTCGTGGAACTAGGATAACAGGGCAGGATCCAGGATGTCGTCACGAAGAACCCAAGAACGTTCCTCTGGCCCGTAGTCCTCCCAGTCCACCAGGTATTCCAGGCGGGGACCTCACCGCCGGGAGTCCAAGATGGTGTGGACGCGGTAGATACGTTCCTCTTCGACTAGAACGGGAGGAGGAGGTACGTCAGAGGAAGAGCCATCTGAGGGAACAGGAATAACAGGGTCAGTGAAGGGTTTGAGCAGGGAAACATGGAAAGAAGGGGAAATCCGATACTGGGGAGGAAGGTTGAGCCTGTAGGTGACTTCGTTCAACTGCCTCTGGATGGTGAAAGGTCCGATGAATCGAGGACTCAGCTTACGGCAAGGCAGTCGGAGGCGGATGTCTCGGGTAGATAACCATACCTTCTGTCCAGGTTGATACTGAGGTGCATCAAGACGACGACGATCCGCATGTTCCTTGTGCCTCCGAACAGCCTGTTGGAGGTGCACGTGAGCTGAGTCCCATACCCTCTCGCTCTGATGGAACCAGAAGTCGACAGCTGGAACCTCTGAGGGCTCACCCGACCAGGGAAAGAGTGGAGGTTGATACCCAAGGATGCATTGGAAGGGGGTGAGCCCGGTGGTGTTTTGTCGCAGGGAGTTCTGGGCGTACTCTGCCCAGGGGAGGTAGCGGCTCCAGCTGTCTTGGTAATGGTGGCAGTATGATCGCAGATATCTTCCTATCTCCTGGATCTTCCGCTCAGTCTGGCTGTTCGTCTGAGGGTGGTATCCAGAAGAGAGGCTGACAGTGACCCCGAGGAGCTTAAAGAAGGCGTGCCATACCCGGGAGATGAATTGGGGTCCCCTGTCCGAGACGATGTCCTCAGGGATGCCGAAATTCCTGAAGACATGGTTGAAAAGGGCTTCAGCGAATTCCAAGGCAGTGGGGAGACCAGGTAGAGGAATTAGTTTACACCCCTTGGAGAACCGGTCCACTACAACGAATACGCAGGTGAAGCCTTCAGAGTTGGGTAGATCAGTCATAAAGTCTATACTTATATGAGACCAAGGTCGCCGAGGAATAGGTAATGGCACTAGCTTGCCTTCGGGAAGTCTCCTCGGGGTATTGGTTATAGCACAGACTGAGCATCCGCGGACGAATCTGGATACATCCTGGGAGATGGATGGCCACCAGTACCGTTGACTGAGGAGCGAGAGGGTACGCTTGCTACCCGGATGTCCAGAGCCCGGAACGGTGTGAGCTGAGTCAAGAAGGGGTGTCCGAAGAGGCGCCCCTTCTAGACCTCCCGGCGGAGCGGGCTGGCGAGCGGCCTCTTGGGTGATCTGCTGGTCGATATCCCAAAGGATGGGACTCAGGATCATGGCTGGAGGGAGGATGGGTTCAGGCTGAAGGTCGGTTTGAGATGCGTGATGGAGTCGGGAGAGTGCGTCCGCCTTACAGTTCTTGCTTCCAGGTCGGTACGACACTACAAAATCAAACCGGGTAAAGAAGAGAGCCCAGCGGGCTTGACAAGGGTTCAGTCTTTTGGCTTTTCTGAGGTATTCGAGATTCGAGATTGTGATGGTCAGTTATTACCTCAAACTGGTGGTTGGCTCCCTCCAGCCAGTGTCTCCACTCCTCCAGAGCCAGTTTGATGGCCAGCAGCTCCCGGTTGCCGATGTCATAATTTTGCTCCGCCGGGGACAGCTTTCTGGAGAAGAAGGCACATGGAAGGAGTTTACGTGACTCACCCTGCCGCTGAGAGAGGACAGCTCCTACCCCGGTGGAAGAGGCGTCCACCTCTACCACGAATGGAAGATCTGGATCTGGATGAACAAGAATAGGAGCTGTCGTGAAGGTTTCCTTCAAATGCTGGAATGCTTGAATAGCACCGGGGGATAAGGACAGAGACTTGGGCCGGCCCTTGAGAGCTGAGGTGAGAGGAGCACTGATCTGACTGTAGTTTTGGATGAATCGTCGATAGAAGTTCGCGAAGCCCAGGAATCGTTGAAGATCTTTTATGGTAGAGGGTTGTGGCCAGTTCTGGATGGTTTCCACCTTCCTCTGTTCCATTTGAATGCCTTGTTGATTAATGATGTAACCCAGGAATTGGACGGTAGTAATATGGAACTCGCACTTCTCCAGCTTCAGGTATAGTCGGTGCTCTCTCAGTTTCTCTAGAACTTGAATGACGTGATGGCGGTGTTCAGACATAGAAGAAGAGTAGATGAGTATGTCGTCGATGTAGACCACTACGAACCGGTTGAGGAACTCACGTAGGACCTCGTTCATATATCCCTGGAAAACGGCAGGAGCGTTGGACAGCCCGAAGGGCATAACCCGGTATTCGTAGTGGCCTGAGGGGGTCACGAAGGCGGTCTTCCACTCATCCCCTCGTCGAATACGAATCAGGTTGTATGTACTTGTATGCTCGCACCACGAAGCTGTTCCAGGGCGGCTGGGACCAGAGGAAGGGGATCACGGAACTTGATGGTCTGGGAGTTAAGTTGACGATAATCAATGCACGGCCGCAAGCCTCCGTCCTTTTTGGCCACGAAGAAGAAACTCGAAGCAGCAGGGGAGGTAGATGGTCGGATGAACTGCTGCTCCAGTGCTTCCTTGACGTACTCCTCCATGGCCTTCTGTTCCGGGATGGACAAAGGGTAAATGCGGCCCTTGGGAAGGATGGCTCCGGGTAGCAAGTCGATTGCCAGTCCCATGGCCGGTGAGGTGGTAGTTTCATTGCCAGGACCTTACTGAAGACATCCTGGAACGCCCGGTACTCCACTGGGATCTCGACTTGCATTGATGTTTCGGGACTTTCCACCGAGGTTGAACAAACAGGAAAACTGGACTCACCCATAGAAGACTTGGAACGGACTGAAGGTCGAGTTTTCTTGACAGAACTAAGACAGGATACGTGACAATCCTCACCCCAGTGAAGAACCTCTCCGGATTCCCAGTGGAGTGTTGGCTGATGTTGGATTAACCAAGGGCGTCCCAGGATGATATCCGCAGTGGACTCCTCCAGCACCATAAACGAAATCTCCTCAGAATGAAGACATCCGATGCGAAGAATTAATGCAGGTGTGAATTGACGAACACGACCTCGTCCCAGTGGCTTGCCTTGGATGGTTTGGATTGGCAGATCTTGAGCCAAGCGACGACGGCGAACGTTCAGCTTTTCAAGACACTGGGTGGATATAAAGTTCCCCGCAGACCCAGAGTCGATGAGAGCTTGCGCAGGGATACACATAGAAGACGTCAGGATATGTACTTTAGTACGATTTAATGCTTCAATCTTAGGAGTGAGTTGGATAGAACTTACCGCCGGCCGCAGTGGACGAACTGGACAGGAACTGAGGAAGTGTTTATCCGATCCACAGTAGAGACAGAGATGATGCAGAATCCTGCGCTGGTATTCAGAGGACGAAAGATGAGTGGAGTCGATTTCCATTGGAACTGGTGCTGGAGGAGTATTGGAACTGATCGTGGGCGGAGAACTTACTGTGGGTGCAGATAGATCACAAGCTGAAAGGCGTTGAGAGATGCGGATGGATTTCTGGATAAGGTTTTCTAAACCCATGCTGTCCTCATAAACCACCAGCAGATGGCGGATGTTAGGGTTCAGGCCATGGCGATAAGCAGTGATCAGAGCGGTTTCGTTCCAGCCACTGGATGCGGCAAGGGTTCTGAACTGTAAAGCGAATGAACTCACCGAAGAATTTCCTTGACGGAGATTATACAGTTGATCATGAACTGATAGTTCAGAAACAGTCTGTCCAAAGACCTCCTTGAAATGCCGCGTGAATTCAGTAATGGATTTTACCACCGCAGATTCAGAGTTCCAATATGACTGAGCCCACTGAAGTGCTTGGCCTGAGAGGAGAGAAATCATGAAGGCGACTCGGGCTGCATCGTTGTGAAACTGATGTTCATTCATGGTGAAATATAGTGAAGTTTGCAGAAGAAACCCACTGCAGTTCTCCGTCTCACCGGAATAGGTTGCTGGCCGGGCCATGGGACTCGCTGAGGCAGTGAACGAAGTATTGGGTGAATGCCGAAGTGGACGTGTTGACATAGATGAAATGGATGGGACAGAATCGGCCGGAAAGTCTGTGTAGAGATCTTCTGAAGACTCCGCTTTCTGCATGTTGGGTCTGGTCTTCTGTCAGGGATCACAGAGGATGCAGACAAGGTGGTAAGGTTATGGGTTTTATTGCAGGTTAGCGGAGATGCAGACAGATGGTGAGTAATAGAAACACAGAACAACAGTGAATGCTTAGCTGAATATGTAAAGTCTTTCTCTTTCGTTCTCTTGGCAGATGCAGGATGGGCTGAAGGCAGAACAGGATGCTGGAAGGACGGACCGGAGAGGAATTCAGCAGGTAAGTGTTCAGGTACAGATGTGGCCTTTAAAAACGCGCGTTTTCTCCCGCGGCATTCGGCAATTCGTCTCGCAGAATTCTGCAAGTGCTTTCGGGGGGCGCTACTTACAAATTCCCTCAATGTGTTTTGCTTCACAGAATATCCACCAGGTGGCGCATAAAAAAACAACACACTCAAAGCCTTACAAGATTTCTCTTAAAACACTCAAAGGGGTAATGGACAACGTTTACGAATTTTTATATATGCTTTGTCATCGCTGTGGTTTCCAGGAGATGAGTGCATGTAGAATATTTAGGGGTTCAAGCATGAAATGCTGAAACCCTATTGTAATTGTACTGATTTTTAGGGGTTCAAGCACGAAGTGCTGAAACCCTATTGTAATTGTACTGATTTTTATTATTAGGGGTTCAAGCACGAAGTGCTGAAACCCTATTGTAATTGTACTGATTTTTATTATTATTATTATTAGGGGTTCAAGCACGAAGTGCTGAAACCCTATTGTAATTGTACTGATTTTTAGGGGTTCAAGCACGAAGTGCTGAAACCCTATTGTAATTGTACTGATTTTATTATTATTATTATTATTATTAGGGGTTCAAGCACGAAGTGCTGAAACCCTATTGTAATTGTACTGATTTTTATTAGGGGTTCAAGCACGAAGTGCTGAAACCCTATTGTAATTGTACTGATTTTTATTAGGGGTTCAAGCACGAAGTGCTGAAACCCTATTGTAATTGTGCTGATTTTTATTAGGGGTTCAAGCATGAAATGCTGAAACCCTATTGTAATTGTGCTGATTTTTATTATTATTATTATTAGGGGTTCAAGCACGAAGTGCTGAAACCCTATTGTAATTGTACTGATTTTTAGGGGTTCAAGCACGAAGTGCTGAAACCCTATTGTAATTGTACTGATTTTATTATTATTATTATTATTATTAGGGGTTCAAGCACGAAGTGCTGAAACCCTATTGTAATTGTACTGATTTTTATTAGGGGTTCAAGCACGAAGTGCTGAAACCCTATTGTAATTGTACTGATTTTTATTAGGGGTTCAAGCACGAAGTGCTGAAACCCTATTGTAATTGTGCTGATTTTTATTAGGGGTTCAAGCATGAAATGCTGAAACCCTATTGTAATTGTGCTGATTTTTATTATTATTATTATTATTATTATTCCGCCCTAAAACGCATCGTGCAGCCCAAACCGTAAGAGCTGGAACCTTGAAACTTGGCCAAATGGTAGTCCTCAATTTGGGGAGAACCTATCAAAATATGACCCTGATTGGCCCATAGGTGGCGCTATAATGACCACATTTACTAAATTGCTCATAACTCCTAGACAGTTTGTCCTAGAGTCTCAATTTTAGCATCACTGTGATCCCTGGATCCAGACGGACAAAATGGCTATCTCCAGAAAATAGAAAAATTTCTATGGGCAATTTAGTGAAAAACCTACTTTTGCGAACTAGTCCTAGGTTTTTGGCCCAATCGGAACCAGACCAGTCTAGCACAGTTCTCTGGAGTCTCTAGATCAATAATTATCAAAAAAAAGTTGAACTTTTGCATTGGCCTGGCTGTAACAGGGTCGTTTAGGAAAGGGGTGGGACAAAAAAACACTCAAAAGCCTATACAACCTAAGGGAAAACCCCAAACTTCACAAAAATCGATGAGCAGATGTGTCAGAACATGGTGAAGAAGCATGCCAAGTTTCGTGAAGATCGGACAATAGGTGGCGCTATAACTGTCCAAAACGTCTCTTCTTATTAGGGGTTCAAGCATGAAATGCTGAAACCCTATTGTAATTGTGCTGATTTTTATTAGGGGTTCAAGCACGAAGTGCTGAAACCCTATTGTAATTGCCCTGATTTTTAGGGGTTCAAGCACGAAGTGCTGAAACCCTATTGTAATTGTACTGATTAGGGGTTCAAGCACGAAGTGCTGAAACCCTATTGTAATTGTACTGATTTTTATTATTAGGGGTTCAAGCACGAAGTGCTGAAACCCTATTGTAATTGTACTGATTTTTATTATTATTATTTTTCTTCTGCCGTAAAACGCATCGTGCAGCCCAAACCGTAAGTGCTAGAGACTTGAAACTTTGCCAGATGGTAGTACAAAAATCGAGGAGAGGTTATCAAAATATGACCCCGATTGGCCCATAGGTGGCGCTACAGTGCAAAAAACAAAAAAAAATCATATTTTTGCTTAAATCTCATTAACCGTTTGTCACAGACTCAAGTGTCTTATATCATTGGAATCCTTGGGTCAAGCCGAACAAAAAAGGCCTCAAGGAATTCATTTCCGGTATGCAAATTTTCCGCCATTTTGAATTATGTCCAAAACCTACTTTTGCGAACTAGTCCCTGGTTTTGTGTCCGATCGGAACCAAACCAGTGCAGAAATGTTCTCTGGAGTCAGAATATCAATAATTATCGAAAAAAAGTTGAAATTTCGATTGACGGTCGCTAAGGGGCGCCAAAATGTTTGAAGAAGGCGGAGCCTATTTTACTAAAATGGCTATAACTCCAGAAGTAAATGAGGTATATTCACCAAACTCGGTACACCTGTGTAAGAGGTCAATCTGAGGTCATAGTAAAAAGATTGCGGCGATTGGCCACATGGTGGCGCTATAACATGAAAAAAACATAAATCAGGCTTTAACCACCTGACCGTTAGTCCGATTGACTTGAAAATTGGTATGCAGTGTCTTGGTCCAAGCTGTCATGTATATCTATGAGGACATTGGTGTATCTCAAAAAACATGGCCGCCATCGGCCAATGAAGTTTGAGCACCTATTAGACAAGGTTAACGGAGGCCGATCGGAACAAAACTCGGTGGGCATGTTCGACTCATGGCCCTAGAGGTCTGTAAGAATTTTGAAAGAAATCGGCCACTAGTTGGCGCTAACGAGTTTTATGGCTCTGTAATCACGTGGTGTTACACTTATCATCACAAAATGCATATCATTTGATAGACCTGCTCATGCTGAACAACTTTGCCTCTAGAACCATTGCTGTCAATCAAACAGTTTATTAATTATTCACGAATATGTTAAAAACCTACTTTTGCGAACTAGTCCCTGGTTTTTTGCCCGATCGGAACCAAACGAGTCTAGGACAATTCTCTGGACTCTTTAGATCAATAATTATCAAAAAAAGTTGAACTTTTGCATTTTTCGCATGGGTATAATTGGGTCATAAAGAAAATGGGCGTGGCAAAATGCAAACAAAAGCCTATAAATCCTAAACAAAAACTCAGAACATCACGAAAATTGGTGAGCATATGTGCCATAACATTCTAAATAAGCATGCAAAATTGTATGTAGATCGGATGATAGTTGGCGCTATAACTGTTAAAAAGCAATGGTAAATTGCCTGTATTGGCTGTAAATGGACTTTTCAATCTATTATTTCAGTGGTTAAAAGCTTTCTAAATAAATCTTAATGTCTTGAATGCTTAAATGCCTTAAAGGCCTTAAATGCTTGAACCCCGATAAATGCTGCTTGCAGCTTTAATTAGGGGTTCAAGCACGAAGTGCTGAAACCCTATTGTAATTGTACTGATTTTTATTATTATTAGGGGTTCAAGCACGAAGTGCTGAAACCCTATTGTAATTGTACTGATTTTTATTATTATTATTTTTCTTCTGCCGTAAAACGCATCGTGCAGCCCAAACCGTAAGTGCTAGAGACTTGAAACTTTGCCAGATGGTAGTACAAAAATCGAGGAGAGGTTATCAAAATATGACCCCGATTGGCCCATAGGTGGCGCTACAGTGCAAAAAACAAAAAAAAATCATATTTTTGCTTAAATCTCATTAACCGTTTGTCACAGACTCAAGTGTCTTATATCATTGGAATCCTTGGGTCAAGCCGAACAAAAAAGGCCTCAAGGATTTCATTTCCGGTATGCAAATTTTTCGCCACTTTGAATTATGTCCAAAACCTACTTTTGCGAACTAGTCCCTGGTTTTGTGTCCGATCGGAACCAAACCAGTGCAGAAATGTTCTCTGGAGTCAGAATATCAATAATTATCGAAAAAAAGTTGAAATTTCGATTGACGGTCGCTAAGGGGCGCCAAAATGTTTGAAGAAGGCGGAGCCTATTTTACTAAAATGGCTATAACTCCAGAAGTAAATGAGGTATATTCACCAAACTCGGTACACCTGTGTAAGAGGTCAATCTGAGGTCATAGTAAAAAGATTGCGGCGATTGGCCACATGGTGGCGCTATAACATGAAAAAAACATAAATCAGGCTGTAACCACCTGACCGTTAGTCCGATTGACTTGAAAATTGGTATGCAGTGTCTTGGTCCAAGCTGTCATGTATATCTATGAGGACATTGGTGTATCTCAAAAAACATGGCCGCCATCGGCCAATGAAGTTTGAGCACCTATTAGACAAGGTTAACGGAGGCCGATCGGAACAAAACTCGGTGGGCATGTTCGACTCATGGCCCTAGAGGTCTGTAACAATTTTGAAAGAAATCGGCCACTAGTTGGCGCTAACGAGTTTTATGGCTCTGTAATCACGTGGTGTTACACTTATCATCACAAAATGCATATCATTTGATAGACCTGCTCATGCTGAACAACTTTGCCTCTAGAACCATTGCTGTCAATCAAACAGTTTATTAATTATTCACGAATATGTTAAAAACCTACTTTTGCGAACTAGTCCCTGGTTTTTTGCCCGATCGGAACCAAACGAGTCTAGGACAATTCTCTGGACTCTTTAGATCAATAATTATCAAAAAAAGTTGAACTTTTGCATTTTTCGCATGGGTATAATTGGGTCATAAAGAAAATGGGCGTGGCAAAATGCAAACAAAAGCCTATAAATCCTAAACAAAAACTCAGAACATCACGAAAATTGGTGAGCATATGTGCCATAACATTCTAAATAAGCATGCAAAATTGTATGTAGATCGGATGATAGTTGGCGCTATAACTGTTAAAAAGCAATGGTAAATTGCCTGTATTGGCTGTAAATGGACTTTTCAATCTATTATTTCAGTGGTTAAAAGCTTTCTAAATAAATCTTAATGTCTTGAATGCTTAAATGCCTTAAAGGCCTTAAATGCTTGAACCCCGATAAATGCTGCTTGCAGCTTTAATTAGGGGTTCAAGCACGAAGTGCTGAAACCCTATTGTAATTGTAAGGATTTTTATTATTATTATTATTATTCTTCTCCGCTAAAACGCATCGTGCAGCCCAAACCGTAAGAGCTGGAACTTTGAAACTTTGACAGATGGTAGTACAAAAATCGAGGAAAGGTTCAGAGATTATGACCCCGATTGGCCCATAGGTGGCGCTATAACAACCAAAAGCGCGAAACTGCTCATAACTCCTAGACCGTATGTCGTAGACTCAAGTGTCTTATATCATTGGAAAGCTGGACGCCTGACGAACAAAACGTATATCTCCGATTTCATTTCCGCCATGATAGATTTTCCGCCATTTTGAATTTTGTCAAAAATCTATTTTTGCGAACTAGTCCCTGGTTTTTTGCCCGATTGGAACCAAACTAATGCAGAAATGTTCTCTGGAGACTGAATATCAATAATTATCGAAAAAAAGTGGAAATTTCGATTCACGGTCACTAAGGGGCGCCAAAACGTACGTTGTGGGAGGGGCCTATTTTACTAAAATGGCTGTAACTCCCGATGTAAATGAGGTATCTTCACCAAACTTGGTACACATGTGTATGAGCTTACTCTGGGGTCACAGTAAAAAAATCGCGACGATTGGCCTCATGGTGGCGCTATAAAATGAAAAAAACATAAAACAGGCTATAACCACCTGACCGTTAGTCCGATTGACTTGAAAATTGGTATGCAGTGTCTTGGTCCAAGGTGCCATGTATGTGTATGAGGACATTTGCGTATCTCAAAAAACATGGCCGCCATTGGCCAATGAAATTTTAACACCTATTAGACAAGGTTAACGGAGGCCGATCGGAACGAAACTCAATGGGCATGTTCGGCTCATGGCCCTAAAGGTCTGTAAGAATTTTGAAAGAAATTGGCCACTAGTTGGCGCTAACGAGTTTTACGGCTCTGTAATCACGTGGTGTTACAAATATCCACACAATATGCATATCATTTGATAGATCTCCTCATCCTGAACAACTTTGCCTCAAGAACCATTGCTGTCAATCAAACTGTTCATTAATTATTCATTAATATGTTAAAAAACTACTTTTGCGAACTAGTCCTAGGTTTTTTGCCCGATCGGAACCAGACCAGTCTAGGACAATTCTCTGGACTCTCTAGATCAATAATTATCAAAAAAAAGTTGAACTTTTGCATTTGGATGGCTGTAATAGGGTCATTTATAAAATGGGCGTGGCAAAATACACTAAAAACCCTATAAATCCTAAATAAAAACTCAGAACTTCACAAAAATTGGTCAGCATATGTGACATAACATCATTAACAAGCATGAAAAATTCTATGGAGATCGGACGATAGGTGGCGCTATAACTGTTAAAAAGCTTTAAAATCATATATTTCCTATGGTAAACTGCCTGTATTGGCTGTAAATGGTCTTTTCCATCTCTGATCATATAATTTTCATATCATAATGTTCAAAACTAGTGCAATACAATTCTCTGGACTCACTAGATCAATAATTGTCAGAAAAAGTTGAACTACTTCATTTGGATAGCTATAATAGGTTCACTTCAAAATCTGGCCTTTACCAAGTGTCCCCGAAAGCCTATATCTCTTTAATCAATGCTCAGACCTTCTTAAAAACAAGTCAGAACGTGTGAAATATTACCCTGAACTAGCATGAAAATTTTCAGACAGATCGGACAAAATTTGCCTCTATAACAGTTAAAAAGGTGAAAATGATATGAATTAATGGCATGTTAAGCCAATAAGTGGTATTTTACTGCCCCCTGCTGTTTAAAATAGTCATTTTCTCATATTGGTATTGGTATCAGCCATGGTAAATCATGATAAATGATGGTGTGTGTGTGTGTGTGTGTGTGTGTGTGTGTGTGTGTGTGTGTGTGTGTGTGTGTGTGTGTGTGTGTGTGTGTGTGTGGTACAAATATAACAAAGGTTTTATTTTCCAACATGAAAACAAACATAACAGAGTGCTAGTGCACAAACAATAACCGACAATGATAATGGATGAGAGGGGAACTTAAATACACAGATCAAGACAAGGACAACAGGTGACGGTTATGATGATGAGGAGCAGGTGATGATGAGGAGGGTGATGAGGAGCAGGTGCAGGTGATGACGACAGATGGTGAATGTGATGAAGACAGAAGGTGAATGTGATGAAGGTGAATGTGACACTAATATCACTGAAACATTTGTGTGTGTGTGTGTGTGTGTGTGTGTGTGTGTGTGTGTGTGTGTGTGTGTGTGTGTGTGTGTAGCATTCGTGTGTGTAGCATATGTAGCAAGTATGCATTATTGAGTTAACATGGAAACACTGGTTTGCTTTAGTGCAGAAAACTGGTCAAAATCATGAGGTTTAAAGTGAAAGTGAGCCAATAAGTGGTCTTCTACTGCCCTCTGCTGGCCATTCTACTTATTAATTAAATTTTTCCACATGTGCTTGCATTTATACTTGAATACACACTAAAAATCACTTATATAGCAATAACTATTATAACACAATCATATTTTGTCAGTGTTAATCACTTTATTTGCACTGACACTTCAAATAATTGCTAGTAATGTGGTAAATCATGGTAAATCATGGTTAACTATGCTGTGTGTGTGTGTGTGTGTGTGTGTGTGTGTGTGTGTGTGTGTGTGTGTGTGTGTGTGTGTGTGTGTGTGTGTGTGTAAGCATGCATTGAGTTAACATGGATAAACTGGTTTGCTTTAGTGCAGAAAACTGGTTTAAAGTGAAAGTGAGCCAATAAGTGGTCTTCTACTGCCCTCTGCTGGCCATTCTACTTATTAATGAAATATTTCAACATGTGCTTGCATTCATACTTGAATACACACTAAAAAAATCACTTATATAGCAATAACTATTATAACACAATCATATTTTGTCAGTGTTAATCACTTTATTTGCACTGACACTTCAAATAATTGCTAGTAATGTGATAAATCAGGCTAGAAACATGGTAAATCAAAGTAAATAATACTAGATTGTCGTTTATCTCCTGGTAAATAATACTAGAACGTGGTATATCATGGTAAATCATGGTTAACTATGCTGTGTGTGTATGTGTGTGTGTGTGTGTGTGTGTGTGTGTGTGTGTGTGTGTGTGTGTGTGTGTGTGTGTGTGTAAGCATGCATTGAGTTAACATGGAAAAACTGGTTTGCTTTAGTGCAGAAAACTGGTTTAAAGTGAAAGTGAGCCAATAAGTGGTCTTCTAGTGCCCTCTGCTGGCCATTCTACTTAATAATGAAATATTTTACAAGTGCTTTTGCATTCATACTTGGACACACACTAAAAATCACGTATATAACTAACTATTATAACACAATAATATTTTGTCAGTGTTCATCACCTCATTTGCACTGACACTTCACATAATTGCTAGTAATGTGGTTAATCATGCTAGAAACATTGTAAATCATAGTAAATAATACTGAAATGAGGTGTATCAAGGTAAATCATGCTAGAATCCTAATAAATCATTCTGGAACATGGTATATGATAGTAAATCATGCTAGAATCATATTAAATAATTCTAGAATGTGGCAAATCGTTGTGGGAGGAGCCTATTTTACTCAAATGGCTATAACTCAAGAAGTAAATGAGATATCTTCACCAAACTCAGTACACATGTGTATGGGTTCAATTTGAGGTCACAGTAAACAATTTTATGGAGATCGGACCATAGGTGGCGCTATAACTGTTAAAAAGCTTTAAAACCATATATATCCCATGGCAAATTGCCTGTATTGGCTGTAAATGGTCTTTTCCATCTATTATGTCAGTGGTTACATGCTTGCTAAATAAATCTTAATAACTTTTGATGCTTTTGTGCTTAAATGCCTTAAAGGCCTTAACTGCTTGAACCCCGATAAATGCTGCTTGCAGCTTTAATTATTATTATTATTCTTCTGCCGTAAAACGCATCGTGCAGCCCAAACCGTAAGGGCTAGAGCATTGAAACTTTGCCAGATGGTAGTACAAAAATCGAGGAGAGGTTCAGAGATTATGACCCCGATTGGCCCATAGGTGGCGCTATAGCAACCAAAAGCGCGAAACTGCTCATAACTCCTAGACCGTATGTCGCAGACTCAAGTGTCTTATATCATTGGAAAGCTGGACGCCTGACGAACAAAACGTATATCTCCGATTTCATTTCCGTCATGATAGATTTTCCGCCATTTTGAATTTTGTCGAAAATCTACTTTTGCGAACTAGTCCCTGTTTTTTTGCCCGATCGGAGCCAAACCAGTGCAGAAATGTTCTCTGGAGTCTGAAGATCAATAATTATCGAAAAAATGTTGAAATTTCGATTCATGGACGCTAGGGGGCGCAAAATAATCGTTGTGGGAGGAGCCTATTTTACTAAAATGGCTATAACTTAAAAAGTAAATAAGATAGCTTCACCAAACTCGGTACACATGTGTATGGGTTCATTCTGGGGTCACAGTAAAAAAATCGCGACGATTGAACACTAGGTGGCGCTATAACATGAAAAAAACATGAAAAGGGCTATAACCACCTGACCGTTAGTCCGATTGACTTGAAAATTGGTATGCAGTGTCTTGGTCCAAGGTGCCATGTATGTCTATGAGGACATTGGCGTATCTCAAAAAACATGGCCGCCATTGGCCAATGAAGTTGAGCACCTATTAGACAAGGTTAACGGAGGCCGATCGGAACGAAACTTGATGGGCATGTTCGACTCATGGCCCTAGAGGTCTGTAAGAATTTTGAAAGAAATCGGCCACTAGTTGGCGCTAACGAGTTTTTTGGCTCTGTAATCACGTGGTGTTACACTTATCGTCACAAAAAGCATATCATTTGATATATCTGCTCATGCTGAACAACTTTGCCTCAAGAACCATTTCTGTCAATCAAACCGTTCATTAAATATTCATGAATATGTCTAAAACCTACTTTTGCGAACTAGTCCTAGGTTTTTTGCCCGATCGGAACCAGACCAGTCTAGGACAATTCTCTGGACTCTCTAGATCAATAATTATCAAAAAAAAGTTGAACTTTTGCATTTGGATGGCTGTAATAGGATCATTTATAAAATGGGCATGGAAAAATACATTAAAAAGCCTATAAATCCTAAATAAAAACCCAGAACTTCACAAAAATTGGTGAACTTATGTGACATAACATCATTAACAAGCATGCAAAATTTCATGGAGATCGGACGATAGGTGGCGCTATAACTGTTAAAAATCTTTAAAACCATATATTTCCTATGGTAAACTGCCTGTATTGACTGTAAATGGTCTTTTCCATCTCTGAATATATAATTTTCATATCATAATGTTAAAAACTAGTGCAATACAATTCTCTGGACTCACTAGAACAATAATTGTCAGAAAAAGTTGAACTACTTCATTTGGATAGCTATAATAGGTTCACTTCAAAATGTGGCCTTTACCAAGTGTCCCCGAAAGCCTATATCTCTTTAATGAATGTTCAAACCTTCTTAAAAACAAGTCAGAACATGTGAAATATCACTCTGAACATGCATGAAAATTTTCAGACAGATCTGACAAAATTTGCCTCTATAACAGTTAAAAAGGTGAAAATGATATGAATATAATGACATATTAAGCCAAGAAGTGGTATTTTACTGCCCCCTGCTGTTTAAAATAGTCATGTTGTCATATTGTTCTATAATTTATATTTAGACTTTATAAAATCACTATTTTAACATTTACAATTACATTTAGTCAAAAATCCATCTGTTAAATTATTAGTATTGACAGTTTGATCACATCATATATTTCAAATGTCTGTATCTACAATATAATGTGTGTGTGTAGTCTTAGGTTTCTGAATAAATTCTGAATGATCTGATTAATAGCTTACAAAGACTTTGTGAAATGTTTATAGACCATTCAAATATATTTTCATAATGACATATCCCAATAGCATTGAAAAAACAACATTTGTCTTGTGTGTGTGTGTGTGTGTGTGTGTGTGTTAACATGCATTATGGATTTAAAATGGAAAAACTGGTTTGCTTTAGTGCAGAAAAATGGTGAAAATCAAGAAGTTTAAAGTGAAAGTGAGCCAATATGTGGTCTTCTACTGCCCTCTGCTGGCCATTCTACTTATTAATGTCTACCCACATATGCTTTTGCATTCATTAGACACTAAAAATCACTTATATAACAATAAAACACTAAAAAATCACTTATATAACAATTACTATTGTAGCACAATCATATTTTGTCAGAGTTTATCACTTCATTTTTACTGATACTTCACATAATTGCTAGCAATGTGGTAAATCATGGTTAAATCACACTAAAAACATGGTAAATCAATAAATGATACTAGAATGTGGTGTATCAAGGTAAATCATACTACAATCCTGGTACATCATTCTAGAACATAGTATATCATGGTACATCATGCTAGAACATGGTAAATCATGGTAAACTATGCTAGAACAGGGTAAATCATGGTAAGCCATGATAAATCATAATAAACTATGGTAAATCATGTTAGAATGTGGTATATCATGGTAAATCATGCTAGAACATGGTAAATCATGGTAAACTATGCTAGAACAGGGTAAATCATGGTAAACTATGATAAATCATGATAAACTATGGTAATCCATGCTAGAATCACAGTAAACAATGGTAAATCATACTAGAATGTAGTATATCATGGTAAATTATGCTAGAATATGGCAAATCATGCTAGAATCATAGTAAATAATACTAGAATGTGCTAAATTGTTGTGGGAGGAGCCTATTTTACTAAAATGGCTATAACTCAAGAAGTAAATGAGATATCTTCACCAAACTCAGTACACATGTGTATGGGTTCAATTTGAGGTCACAGTAAACAATTCTATGGAGATCGGACCATAGGTGGCGCTATAACTGTTAAAAAGCTTTAAAACCATATATATCCCATGGTAAACTGCCTGTATTGGCTGTAAATGGTCTTTTCCATCTATTATGTCCGTGGTTACATGCTTGCTAAATAAATCTTAACTTTTGATGCTTTTGTGCTTAAATGCTTAAAAGGCTTTAACTGCTTGAACCCCGATAAATGCTGCTTGCAGCTTTAATTTTTAGGGGTTCAAGCACGAAGTGCTGAAACCCTATTGTAATTGTACTGATTTTTATTATTATTATTTTTCTTCTGCCGTAAAACGCATCGTGCAGCCCAAACCGTAAGTGCTAGAGACTTGAAACTTTGCCAGATGGTAGTACAAAAATCGAGGAGAGGTTATCAAAATATGACCCCGATTGGCCCATAGGTGGCGCTACAGTGCAAAAAACAAAAAAAAATCACATTTTTGCTTAAATCTCATTAACCGTTTGTCACAGACTCAAGTGTCTTATATCATTGGAATCCTTGGGTCAAGCCGAACAAAAAAGGCCTCAAGGATTTCATTTCCGGTATGCAAATTTTCCGCCATTTTGAATTATGTCCAAAACCTACTTTTGCGAACTAGTCCCTGGTTTTGTGTCCGATCGGAACCAAACCAGTGCAGAAATGTTCTCTGGAGTCAGAATATCAATAATTATCGAAAAAAAGTTGAAATTTCGATTGACGGTCGCTAAGGGGCGCCAAAATGTTTGAAATAGGCGGAGCCTATTTTACTAAAATGGCTATAACTCCAGAAGTAAATGAGGTATATTCACCAAACTCGGTACACCTGTGTAAGAGGTCAATCTGAGGTCATAGTAAAAAGATTGCGGCGATTGGCCACATGGTGGCGCTATAACATGAAAAAAACATAAATCAGGCTGTAACCACCTGACCGTTAGTCCGATTGACTTGAAAATTGGTATGCAGTGTCTTGGTCCAAGCTGTCATGTATATCTATGAGGACATTGGTGTATCTCAAAAAACATGGCCGCCATCGGCCAATGAAGTTTGAGCACCGATTAGACAAGGTTAACGGAGGCCGATCGGAACAAAACTCGGTGGGCATGTTCGACTCATGGCCCTAGAGGTCTGTAACAATTTTGAAAGAAATCGGCCACTAGTTGGCGCTAACGAGTTTTATGGCTCTGTAATCACGTGGTGTTACACTTATCATCACAAAATGCATATCATTTGATAGACCTGCTCATACTGAACAACTTTGCCTCTAGAACCATTGCTGTCAATCAAACAGTTTATTAATTATTCACGAATATGTTAAAAACCTACTTTTGCGAACTAGTCCCTGGTTTTTTGCCCGATCGGAACCAAACGAGTCTAGGACAATTCTCTGGACTCTTTAGATCAATAATTATCAAAAAAAGTTGAACTTTTGCATTTTTCGCATGGGTATAATTGGGTCATAAAGAAAATGGGCGTGGCAAAATGCAAACAAAAGCCTATAAATCCTAAACAAAAACTCAGAACATCACGAAAATTGGTGAGCATATGTGCCATAACATTCTAAATAAGCATGCAAAATTGTATGTAGATCGGATGATAGTTGGCGCTATAACTGTTAAAAAGCAATGGTAAATTGCCTGTATTGGCTGTAAATGGACTTTTCAATCTATTATTTCAGTGGTTAAAAGCTTTCTAAATAAATCTTAATGTCTTGAATGCTTAAATGCCTTAAAGGCCTTAAATGCTTGAACCCCGATAAATGCTGCTTGCAGCTTTAATTATTATTATTATTATTATTATTCTGCCGTAAAACGCATCGTGCAGCCCAAACCGTAAGAGCTGGAACTTTGAAACTTTGCCAGATGGTAGTACAAAAATCGAGGAAAGGTTCAGAGATTATGACCCCGATTGGCCCATAGGTGGCGCTATAACAACCAAAAGCGCGAAACTGCTCATAACTCCTAGACCGTATGTCGTAGACTCAAGTGTCTTATATCATTGGAAAGCTGGACGCCTGACGAACAAAACGTATATCTCCGATTTCATTTCCGCCATGATAGATTTTCCGCCATTTTGAATTTTGTCAAAAACCTACTTTTGCGAACTAGTCCCTGGTTTTTTACCCGATTGGTACCAAACCAGTGCAGAAATGTTCTCTGGAGACTGAATATCAATAATTATCGAAAAAAAGTTGAAATTTCGATTCACGGTCGCTAACGGGCGCCAAAACGTACGTTGTGGGAGGGGCCTATTTTATTAAAATGGCTATAACTCCCGAAGTAAATGAGGTATCTTCACCAAACTTGGTACACATGTGTATGAGTTCAATCTGGGGTCACAGTAAAAAAATCGCGACGATTGGCCTCATGGTGGCGCTATAACATGAAAAAAACATAAATCAGGCTATAACCACCTGACCGTTAGTCCGATTGACTTGAAAATTGGTATGCAGTGTCTTGGTCCAAGGTGCCATGTATGTGTATGAGGACATTGGCGTATCTCAAAAAACATGGCCGCCATCGGCCAACGAAGTTTGAGCACCTATTAGACAAGGTTAACGGAGGCCGATCGGAACGAAACTCAATGGGCATGTTCGGCTCATGGCCCTAAAGGTCTGTAAGAATTTTGAAAGAAATCGGCCACTAGTTGGCCCTAACGAGTTTTACGGCTCTGTAATCACGTGGTGTTACAAATATCCACACAATATGCATATCATTTGATAGATCTCCTCATCCTGAACAAC
This sequence comes from Squalius cephalus, assembly GCF_949319135.1. Lineage (NCBI taxonomy): Eukaryota > Metazoa > Chordata > Actinopteri > Cypriniformes > Leuciscidae > Squalius > Squalius cephalus. The sequence goes on along the minus strand of NC_137140.1, from coordinate 14,117,022 downwards.
TTTGCCTCTAGAACCATTGCTGTCAATCAAACTGTTCATTAATTATTCATTAATATGTTAAAAACCTACTTTTGCGAACTAGTCCTAGGTTTTTTGCCCGATCGGAACCAGACCAGTCTAGGACAATTCTCTGGACTCTCTAGATCAATAATTATCAAAAAAAAGTTGAACTTTTGCATTTGGATGGCTGTAATAGGGTAATTTATAAAATGGGCGTGTCAAAATACATTAAAAAGCCTATAAATCCTAAATAAAAACTCAGAACTTCACAAAAATTGGTCAGCATATGTGACATAACATCATTAACAAGCATGAAAAATTCTATGGAGATCGGACGATAGGTGGCGCTATAACTATTAAAAAGCTTTAAAATCATATATTTCCTATGGTAAACTGCCTGTATTGGCTGTAAATGGTCTTTTCCATCTCTGATCATATAATTTTCATATCATAATGTTCAAAACTAGTGCAATACAATTATCTGGACTCACTAGATCAATAATTGTCAGAAAAAGTTGAACTACTTCATTTGGATAGCTATAATAGGTTCACTTCAAAATCTGGCCTTTACCAAGTGTCCCTGAAAGCCTATATCTCTTTAATCAATGCTCAGACCTTCTTAAAAACAAGTCAGAACGTGTGAAATATCACCCTGAACAAGCATGAAAATTTTCAGACAGATCGGACAAAATTTGCCTCTATAACAGTTAAAAAGGTGAAAATGATATGAATTAATGGCATGTTAAGCCAATAAGTGGTATTTTACTGCCCCTGCTGTTTAAAATAGTCATTTTCTCATATTGGTATTGGTATCAGCCATGGTAAATCATGATAAATGATGTGTGTGTGTGTGTGTGTGTGTGTGTGTGTGTGTGTGTGTGTGTGTGTGTGTGTGGTACAAATATAACAAAGGTTTTATTTTCCAACATGAAAACAAACATAACAGAGTGCTAGTGCACAAACAATAACCGACAATGATAATGGATGAGAGGGGAACTTAAATACACAGATCAAGACAAGGACAACAGGTGACGGTTATGATGATGAGGAGCAGGTGATGATGAGGAGGGTGATGAGGAGCAGGTGCAGGTGATGACGACAGATGGTGAATGTGATGAAGACAGAAGGTGAATGTGATGAAGGTGAATGACACCAATATCACTGAAACATTGTGTGTGTGTGTGTGTGTGTGTGTGTGTGTGTGTGTGTGTGTGTGTGTGTGTGTGTGTGTAGCATATGTAGCAAGTATGCATTATTGAGTTAACATGGAAACACTGGTTTGCTTTAGTGCAGAAAACTGGTCAAAATCATGAGGTTTAAAGTGAAAGTGAGCCAATAAGTGGTCTTCTACTGCCCTCTGCTGGCCATTCTACTTATTAATTAAATTTTTCCACATGTGCTTGCATTTATACTTGAATACACACTAAAAATCACTTATATAGCAATAACTATTATAACACAATCATATTTTGTCAGTGTTAATCACTTTATTTGCACTGACACTTCAAATAATTGCTAGTAATGTGATAAATCAGGCTAGAAACATGGTAAATCAAAGTAAATAATACTAGATTGTCGTTTATCTCCTGGTAAATAATACTAGAACGTGGTATATCATGGTAAATCATGGTTAACTATGCTGTGTGTGTGTGTGTGTGTGTGTGTGTGTGTATGTGTGTGTGTGTGTGTGTGTAAGCATGCATTGAGTTAACATGGAAAAACTAGTTTGCTTTAGTGCAGAAAACTGGTTTAAAGTGAAAGTGAGCCAATAAGTGGTCTTCTAGTGCCCTCTGCTGGCCATTCTACTTAATAATGAAATATTTTACATGTGCTTTTGCATTCATACTTGGACACACACTAAAAATCACGTATATAACTAACTATTATAACACAATAATATTTTGTCAGTGTTCATCACCTCATTTGCACTGACACTTCACATAATTGCTAGTAATGTGGTTAATCATGCTAGAAACATTGTAAATCATAGTAAATAATACTGAAATGAGGTGTATCAAGGTAAATCATGCTAGAATCCTAATAAATCATTCTGGAACATGGTATATGATAGTAAATCATGCTAGAATCATATTAAATAATTCTAGAATGTGGCAAATCGTTGTGGGAGGAGCCTATTTTACTCAAATGGCTATAACTCAAGAAGTAAATGAGATATCTTCACCAAACTCAGTACACATGTGTATGGGTTCAATTTGAGGTCACAGTAAACAATTTTATGGAGATCGGACCATAGGTGGCGCTATAACTGTTAAAAAGCTTTAAAACCATATATATCCCATGGCAAATTGCCTGTATTGGCTGTAAATGGTCTTTTCCATCTATTATGTCAGTGGTTACATGCTTGCTAAATAAATCTTAATAACTTTTGATGCTTTTGTGCTTAAATGCCTTAAAGGCCTTAACTGCTTGAACCCCGATAAATGCTGCTTGCAGCTTTAATTAGGGGTTCAAGCACGAAGTGCTGAAACCCTATTGTAATTGTGCTGATTTTTATTATTATTATTCTGCCGTAAAACGCATCGTGCAGCCCAAACCGTAAGTGCTGGAGACTTGAGACTTTGCCAGAAGGTAGTACAAAAATCGAGGAGAGGTTATCAAATTATGACCCCGATTGGCCAATAGGTGGCGCTATAGTAAGCAAAAGTATAAAATCGCTAATAACTCCTAGACGGTTTGTCGTAGACTTAAGTGTCTTATATCACTATAATCCTTGGATCAAGGCGGACAAAACGTATATCTCCGATTTCATTTCCGGTTGGCAAATTTTTCCGCCATTTTGAATTTTGTCAAAAACCTACTTTTGCGAACTAGTCTGTGGTTTTTTGTCCGATCGGAACCAAACCAGTGCAGAAATGTTCTCTGGAGTCTGAATATAAATAATTATCGAAAAAAAGTTGAAATTTCGATTCATGGTCGCTACGGGGTGCCAAAATGTTCGAAGGAGGCGGAGTCAGTTTTACTAAAATTGTTATAACTCGTGAACGAAATGAGATATCTTCACCAAACTTGGTAAACATATGTAGGAGGTCAATTTGAGGTCACAGTAAAAAAATTGCGTCGATTGGCCTCATGGTGGCGCTATAAAATAAAAAAAACGTATAGACACCTGACCGTTTTTCCGAATGACTTGAAATTTGGTATGCAGTGTCTTGGCCCAAGGGGCCATGTATGTCTAAAAGGATATTGGCGTATCTCGAAAAACATGGCCGCCATTGGCAAATGAGGTTTGAGCACCTATTAACGAAGTCCGATCGGAACGAAACTCGGTGGGCATGTTCGGCTCAAGCCCCTAGAGGTCTGTAAGAATTTTGAAAGAAATCGGCCACTAGTTGGCGCAAACGAGTTTTAAGGCTCTTTAATCACGTGGTGTTACACTTATTGTCACAAAATGCATATCATTAGATAGATCTGCTCATGCTCAACAACTTTGCCTCAAGAACCACTAATGTCAATCAAACCATTCATTAATTATTCGCGAATATGTTAAAAACCTACTTTTGCGAACTAGTCCTAGGTTTTTTGCCCGATCGGAACCAGACCAGTCTAGGGCAATTCTCTGGACTCTCTAGATCAATAATTATCGAAAAAAAGTTGAAATTTTGCATTTGGGTGGCTGTAATAGGGTCATTTATAAAATGGGTGTGGCAAAATACAATAAAGAGCCTATAAATCATATATAAAAAAACTCAGAACTTCACAAAAATTGGATGAGCGTATGTGACCTAACATCATTAATAACCATGCGAAATGTTATGGAGATCGGACCATAGGTGGCGCTATAACTGTTAAAAAACTTTAAAACCATATATTTCCTATGGTAAATTGCCTGTATTGGCTGTAAATGGTCTTTTCCATCTATAATCATATAATTTTCATATAATAATGTTCAAAACTAGTGCAGTACAATTCTCTGGACTCTCTAGATCAGTAATTATCAGAAAAAGTTGAACTACTTCATTTGTATGGCTATAATAGGGTCACTTCAAAATGTGGCCTTGACCAAGTCTCCCCGAAAGCCTATATCTCTTCAATGAATGCTCAGAGCTTCTTCAAAACAAGTCATAACATGTGAAATATCACTCTAAACAAAAATGAACCTTTTCAGACAGATCAGTCAAAATTTGCCTCTATAACAGTTAAAAAGGTGAAAATGATATGAATATAATGGCATATTAAGCCAATAAGTGGTATTCTACTGCCCCCTGCTGTTTAAAATAGTCATTTTGTCATATTGTTGTAGAATTCATATTTAGACGTTATTGAATAACTCTTTTAACATTTACAATCACATGTAGTCAAATTCATCTATTGAAGTATTACTACTAACAATTGTCACATTGAGGAAAGTGAATCCTGAAGGAGATTTGCAGTAAACAGTTTGATCACATCATATACTTCAAATGTCTGTATCTACAACAGAATGTGTGTGTGTAGTCTTAGGTTTCTGAATAAATTCTGAATGATCTGATTAATAGCTTACAAAGACTTTGTGAAATGTTTATAGACCATTCAAATATATTTTCATAATGACATATCCCAATAGCATTGAAAAAACAACAACAACATTTGTCTTTGTGTGTGTGTGTGTGTGTGTGTGTGTGTGTGTGTGTGTGTGTGTGTGTGTTTGTGTGTGTGTGTGTGTGTGTGTGTGTGTGTGTGTGTGTGTGTGTGTGTGTGTAAACATGCATTATGGAGTTAAAATGGAAAAAACTGGTTTGCTTTAGTGCAGAAAAATGGTGAAAATCAAGAAGTTTAAAGTGAAAGTGAGCCAATAAGTGGTCTTCTACTGCCCTCTGCTGGCCATTCTACTTATTAATGAAGTCTACTCACATATGCTTTTGCATTCATTAGACACTAAAAATCACTTATATAACAATAAAACACTAAAAAATCACTTATATAACAATTACTATTGTAGCACAATCATATTTTGTCAGAGTTTATCACTTCATTTTTACTGATACTTCACATAATTGCTAGCAATGTGGTAAATCATGGTAAATCACACTAAAAACATGGTAAATCATAATAAATAATACTAGAATGTGGTGTATCAAGGTAAATCATACTACAATCCTGGTACATCATTCTAGAACTGGTACATCATTCTAGAACATGGTATATCATGGTACATCATGCTAGAACATGGTAAATCATGGTAAACTATGCTAGAACAGGGTAAATCATGGTAAGCCATGATAAATCATAATAAACTATGGTAAATCATGTTAGAATGTGGTATATCATGGTAAATCATGCTAGAACATGGTAAATCATGGTAAACTATGCTAGAACAGGGTAAATCATGGTAAACTATGATAAATCATGGTAAACTATGATAAATCATGATAAACTATGGTAATCCATGCTTGAATCACAGTAAACAATGGTAAATCATACTAGAATGTAGTATATCATGGTAAATTATGCTAGAATATGGCAAATCATGCTAGAATCATAGTAAATAATACTAGAATATGCTAAATTGTTGTGGGAGGAGCCTATTTTACTAAAATGGCTATAACTCAAGAAGTAAATGAGATATCTTCACCAAACTCAGTACACATGTGTATGGGTTCAATTTGAGGTCACAATAAACAATTTTATGGAGATCAGACCATAGGTGGCGCTATAACTGTTAAAAAGCTTTAAAACCATATATATCCCATGGTAAATTGCCTGTATTGGCTGTAAATGGTCTTTTCCAATCTATTATGTCAGTGGTTACATGCTTGCTAAATAAATCTTAATAACTTTTGATGCTTTTGTGCTTAAATGCCTTAAAGGCCTTAACTGCTTGAACCCCGATAAATGCTGCTTGCAGCTTTAATTATTATTATTATTATTATTATTCCGCCGTAAAACGCATCGTGCAGCCCAAACCGTAAGAGCTGGAACTTTGAAACTTTGACAGATGGTAGTACAAAAATCGAGGAAAGGTTCAGAGATTATGACCCCGATTGGCCCATAGGTGGCGCTATAACAACCAAAAGCGCGAAACTGCTCATAACTCCTAGACCGTATGTCGTAGACTCAAGTGTCTTATATCATTGGAAAGCTGGACGCCTGACGAACAAAACGTATATCTCCGATTTCATTTCCGCCATGATAGATTTTCCGCCATTTTGAATTTTGTCAAAAATCTACTTTTGCGAACTAGTCCCTGGTTTTTTGCCCGATTGGAACCAAACTAGTGCAGAAATGTTCTCTGGAGACTGAATATCAATAATTATCGAAAAAAAGTGGAAATTTCGATTCACGGTCGCTAAGGGGCGCCAAAACGTACGTTGTGGGAGGGGCCTATTTTACTAAAATGGCTATAACTCCCGATGTAAATGAGGTATCTTCACCAAACTTGGTACACATGTGTATGAGCTTACTCTGGGGTCACAGTAAAAAAATCGCGACGATTGGCCTCATGGTGGCGCTATAAAATGAAAAAAACATAAAACAGGCTATAACCACCTGACCGTTAGTCCGATTGACTTGAAAATTGGTATGCAGTGTCTTGGTCCAAGGTGCCATGTATGTGTATGAGGACATTGGCGTATCTCAAAAAACATGGCCGCCATCGGCCAACGAAGTTTGAGCACCTATTAGACAAGGTTAACGGAGGCCGATCGGAACGAAACTCAATGGGCATGTTCGGCTCATGGCCCTAAAGGTCTGTAAGAATTTTGAAAGAAATCGGCCACTAGTTGGCGCTAACGAGTTTTACGGCTCTGTAATCACGTAGTGTTACAAATATCCACACAATATGCATATCATTTGATAGATCTCCTCATCCTGAACAACTTTGCCTCAAGAACCATTGCTGTCAATCAAACTGTTCATTAATTATTCATTAATATGTTAAAAACCTACTTTTGCGAACTAGTCCTAGGTTTTTTGCCCGATCGGAACCAGACCAGTCTAGGACAATTCTCTGGACTCTCTAGATCAATAATTATCAAAAAAAAGTTGAACTTTTGCATTTGGATGGCTGTAATAGGGTAATTTATAAAATGGGCGTGTCAAAATACATTAAAAAGCCTATAAATCCTAAATAAAAACTCAGAACTTCACAAAAATTGGTCAGCATATGTGACATAACATCATTAACAAGCATGAAAAATTCTATGGAGATCGGACGATAGGTGGCGCTATAACTGTTAAAAAGCTTTAAAATCATATATTTCCTATGGTAAACTGCCTGTATTGGCTGTAAATGGTCTTTTCCATCTCTGATCATATAATTTTCATATCATAATGTTCAAAACTAGTGCAATACAATTCTCTGGACTCACTAGATCAATAATTGTCAGAAAAAGTTGAACTACTTCATTTGGATAGCTATAATAGGTTCACTTCAAAATCTGGCCTTTACCAAGTGTCCCCGAAAGCCTATATCTCTTTAATCAATGCTCAGACCTTCTTAAAAACAAGTCAGAACATGTGAAATATCACCCTGAACAAGCATGAAAATTTTCAGACAGATCGGACAAAATTTGCCTCTATAACAGTTAAAAAGGTGAAAATGATATGAATTAATGGCATGTTAAGCCAATAAGTGGTATTTTACTGCCCCCTGCTGTTTAAAATAGTCATTTTCTCATATTGGTATTGGTATCAGCCATGGTAAATCATGATAAATGATGGTGTGTGTGTGTGTGTGTGTGTGTGTGTGTGTGTGTGTGTGTGTGTGTGTGTGTGTGTGTGTGTGTGTGTGTGTGGTACAAATATAACAAAGGTTTTATTTTCCAACATGAAAACAAACATAACAGAGTGCTAGTGCACAAAAAATAACCGACAATGATAATGGATGAGAGGGGAACTTAAATACACAGATCAAGACAAGGACAACAGGTGACGGTTATGATGATGAGGAGCAGGTGATGATGAGGAGGGTGATGAGGAGCAGGTGCAGGTGATGACGACAGATGGTGAATGTGATGAAGACAGAAGGTGAATGTGATGAAGGTGAATGTGACACCAATATCACTGAAACATTTATGTGTGTGTGTGTGTGTGTGTGTGTGTGTGTGTGTGTGTGTGTGTGTGTGTGTGTGTGTGTGTGTGTGTGTAAGCATGCATTGAGTTAACATGGATAAACTGGTTTGCTTTAGTGCAGAAAACTGGTTTAAAGTGAAAGTGAGCCAATAAGTGGTCTTCTACTGCCCTCTGCTGGCCATTCTACTTATTAATGAAATATTTCAACATGTGCTTGCATTCATACTTGAATACACACTAAAAAAATCACTTATATAGCAATAACTATTATAACACAATCATATTTTGTCAGTGTTAATCACTTTATTTGCACTGACACTTCAAATAATTGCTAGTAATGTGATAAATCAGGCTAGAAACATGGTAAATCAAAGTAAATAATACTAGATTGTCGTTTATCTCCTGGTAAATAATACTAGAACGTGGTATATCATGGTAAACCATGGTTAACTATGCTGTGTGTGTATGTGTGTGTGTGTGTGTGTGTGTGTGTGTGTGTGTGTGTGTGTGTGTGTAAGCATGCATTGAGTTAACATGGAAAAACTGGTTTGCTTTAGTGCAGAAAACTGGTTTAAAGTGAAAGTGAGCCAATAAGTGGTCTTCTAGTGCCCTCTGCTGGCCATTCTACTTAATAATGAAATATTTTACATGTGCTTTTGCATTCATACTTGGACACACACTAAAAATCACGTATATAACTAACTATTATAACACAATAATATTTTGTCAGTGTTCATCACCTCATTTGCACTGACACTTCACATAATTGCTAGTAATGTGGTTAATCATGCTAGAAACATTGTAAATCATAGTAAATAATACTGAAATGAGGTGTATCAAGGTAAATCATGCTAGAATCCTAATAAATCATTCTGGAACATGGTATATGATAGTAAATCATGCTAGAATCATATTAAATAATTCTAGAATGTGGCAAATCGTTGTGGGAGGAGCCTATTTTACTCAAATGGCTATAACTCAAGAAGTAAATGAGATATCTTCACCAAACTCAGTACACATGTGTATGGGTTCAATTTGAGGTCACAGTAAACAATTTTATGGAGATCGGACCATAGGTGGCGCTATAACTGTTAAAAAGCTTTAAAACCATATATATCCCATGGCAAATTGCCTGTATTGGCTGTAAATGGTCTTTTCCATCTATTATGTCAGTGGTTACATGCTTGCTAAATAAATCTTAATAACTTTTGATGCTTTTGTGCTTAAAAACCTTAAACGCCTTAACTGCTTGAACCCCGATAAATGCTGCTTGCAGCTTTAATTAGGGGTTCAAGCATGAAATGCTGAAACCCTATTGTAATTGTAAGGATTTGTAAAACGCATCGCGCAGAACAAACCGTAAGGCCTAGAGACTTGAAACCTGGCCAGATGGTAGGCCTCAATTTGGGGACAACCTATCAGAGTATGACCCCGATTGGCCCATAGGTGGCGCTACAGCAACCAAAAGTTCAAAATCGCTCACAACTCTTAGACCGTTTGTCCCAGGATCAAGTGTCTTATATCGTTGGAATCCTTGGCTCGAGGCGGACAAAATGGCTATCTCCGATTTTGATGTAGGCAGGGAACATTTTCTGCTATGTCGAATTTTGTCCAAAACCTACTTTTGCGAACTAGTCCCTGGTTTTTCGCCCGATCGGAACCAAACCAGTCTAGGACAATTCTCTGGACTCTCTAGATCAATAATTATCAAAAAAAAGTTGAACTTTGGCATTTGGGTGGCTGTAACAGGGTCATTTAGAAAAGGGGCGTGGCAAAATACACTCAAAAGCCTATAAATCCCAAAGGAAAACTCAGAACTTCACCAAAATTGATGAGCATATGTGTCAGCACATGGTGAGGAAGCATGCAGAGTTTCATGGAGATCGGACCATAGGTGGCGCTATAACTGGCAAAAAGCCTTCATTCTTATTAGGGGTTCAAGCATGAAATGCTGAAACCCTATTGTAATTGTAAGGATTCGTAAAACGCATCGTGCAGGCCAAACCGTAAGGCCTAGAGACTTGAAACCTGGCCAGATGGTAGGCCTCAATTTGGGGACAACCTATCAGAGTATGACCCCGAATGGCCCATAGGTGGCGCTACAGCAACCAAAAGTTCAAAATTGCCCATAACTCTTAGACCGTTTGTCCCGGGATCAAGTGTCTTATATCGTTGGAATCCTTGGCTCAGGGCGGACAAAATGGCTATCTCCGATTTTGAGTTAGGCAGGGAAAATGTTCTGCTATGTCGAATTTTGTCCAAAACCTACTTTTGCGAACTAGTCCCTGGTTTTTGGCCCGATCGGAACCAAACCAGTCTAGGACAATTCTCTGGACTCTCTAGATCAATAATTATCGAAAAAAAGTTGAACTTTTGCGTTTGGGTGGCTGTAACAGGGTCATTTAGAAAAGGGGCGTGGCAAAATACACTCAAAAGCCTATAAATCCCAAAGGAAAACTCAGAACTTCACCAAAATTGATGAGCATATGTGTCAGCACATGGTGAGGAAGCATGCAGAGTTTCATGGAGATCGGACCATAGGTGGCGCTATAACTGGCAAAAAGCCTTCATTCTTATTAGGGGTTCAAGCATGAAATGCTGAAACCCTATTGTAATTGTAAGGATTCGTAAAACGCATCGTGCAGGCCAAACCGTAAGGCCTAGAGACGTGAAACCTGGCCAGATGGTAGGCCTCAATTTGGGGACAACCTATCAGAGTATGACCCCGAATGGCCCATAGGTGGCGCTACAGCAACCAAAAGTTCAAAATTGCCCATAACTCTTAGACCGTTTGTCCCGGGATCAAGTGTCTTATATCGTTGGAATCCTTGGCTCAGGGCGGACAAAATGGCTATCTCCGATTTTGAGTTAGGCAGGGAAAATGTTCTGCTATGTCGAATTTTGTCCAAAACCTACTTTTGCGAACTAGTCCCTGGTTTTTGGCCCGATCGGAACCAAACCAGTCTAGGACAATTCTCTGGACTCTCTAGATCAATAATTATCGAAAAAAAGTTGAACTTTTGCGTTTGGGTGGCTGTAACAGGGTCATTTAGAAAAGGGGCGTGGCAAAATACACTCAAAAGCCTATAAATCCCAAAGGAAAACTCAGAACTTCACCAAAATTGATGAGCATATGTGTCAGCACATGGTGAGGAAGCATGCAGAGTTTCATGGAGATCGGACCATAGGTGGCGCTATAACTGGCAAAAAGCCTTCATTCTTATTAGGGGTTCAAGCATGAAATGCTGAAACCCTATTGTAATTGTAAGGATTCGTAAAACGCATCGTGCAGGCCAAACCGTAAGGCCTAGAGACGTGAAACCTGGCCAGATGGTAGGCCTCAATTTGGGGACAACCTATCAGAGTATGACCCCGAATGGCCCATAGGTGGCGCTACAGCAACCAAAAGTTCAAAATTGCCCATAACTCTTAGACCGTTTGTCCCGGGATCAAGTGTCTTATATCGTTGGAATCCTTGGCTCAGGGCGGACAAAATGGCTATCTCCGATTTTGAGTTAGGCAGGGAAAATGTTCTGCTATGTCGAATTTTGTCCAAAACCTACTTTTGCGAACTAGTCCCTGGTTTTTGGCCCGATCGGAACCAAACCAGTCTAGGACAATTCTCTGGACTCTCTAGATCAATAATTATCGAAAAAAAGTTGAACTTTTGCGTTTGGGTGGCTGTAACAGGGTCATTTAGAAAAGGGGCGTGGCAAAATACACTCAAAAGCCTATAAATCCCAAAGGAAAACTCAGAACTTCACCAAAATTGATGAGCATATGTGTCAGCACATGGTGAGGAAGCATGCAGAGTTTCATGGAGATCGGACCATAGGTGGCGCTATAACTGGCAAAAAGCCTTCATTCTTATTAGGGGTTCAAGCATGAAATGCTGAAACCCTATTGTAATTGTAAGGATTCGTAAAACGCATCGTGCAGGCCAAACCGTAAGTCCTAGAGACGTGAAACCTGGCCAGATGGTAGGCCTCAATTTGGGGACAACCTATCAGAGTATGACCCCGAATGGCCCATAGGTGGCGCTACAGCAACCAAAAGTTCAAAATTGCCCATAACTCTTAGACCGTTTGTCCCGGGATCAAGTGTCTTATATCGTTGGAATCCTTGGCTCAGGGCGGACAAAATGGCTATCTCCGATTTTGAGTTAGGCAGGGAAAATGTTCTGCTATGTCGAATTTTGTCCAAAACCTACTTTTGCGAACTAGTCCCTGGTTTTTGGCCCGATCGGAACCAAACCAGTCTAGGACAATTCTCTGGACTCTCTAGATCAATAATTATCGAAAAAAAGTTGAACTTTTGCGTTTGGGTGGCTGTAACAGGGTCATTTAGAAAAGGGGCGTGGCAAAATACACTCAAAAGCCTATAAATCCCAAAGGAAAACTCAGAACTTCACCAAAATTGATGAGCATATGTGTCAGCACATGGTGAGGAAGCATGCAGAGTTTCATGGAGATCGGACCATAGGTGGCGCTATAACTGGCAAAAAGCCTTCATTCTTATTAGGGGTTCAAGCATGAAATGCTGAAACCCTATTGTAATTGTAAGGATTCGTAAAACGCATCGTGCAGGCCAAACCGTAAGTCCTAGAGACGTGAAACCTGGCCAGATGGTAGGCCTCAATTTGGGGACAACCTATCAGAGTATGACCCCGAATGGCCCATAGGTGGCGCTACAGCAACCAAAAGTTCAAAATTGCCCATAACTCTTAGACCGTTTGTCCCGGGATCAAGTGTCTTATATCGTTGGAATCCTTGGCTCAGGGCGGACAAAATGGCTATCTCCGATTTTGAGTTAGGCAGGGAAAATGTTCTGCTATGTCGAATTTTGTCCAAAACCTACTTTTGCGAACTAGTCCCTGGTTTTTGGCCCGATCGGAACCAAACCAGTCTAGGACAATTCTCTGGACTCTCTAGATCAATAATTATCGAAAAAAAGTTGAACTTTTGCGTTTGGGTGGCTGTAACAGGGTCATTTAGAAAAGGGGCGTGGCAAAATACACTCAAAAGCCTATAAATCCCAAAGGAAAACTCAGAACTTCACCAAAATTGATGAGCATATGTGTCAGCACATGGTGAGGAAGCATGCAGAGTTTCATGGAGATCGGACCATAGGTGGCGCTATAACTGGCAAAAAGCCTTCATTCTTATTAGGGGTTCAAGCATGAAATGCTGAAACCCTATTGTAATTGTAAGGATTCGTAAAACGCATCGTGCAGGCCAAACCGTAAGTCCTAGAGACGTGAAACCTGGCCAGATGGTAGGCCTCAATTTGGGGACAACCTATCAGAGTATGACCCCGAATGGCCCATAGGTGGCGCTACAGCAACCAAAAGTTCAAAATTGCCCATAACTCTTAGACCGTTTGTCCCGGGATCAAGTGTCTTATATCGTTGGAATCCTTGGCTCAAGGCGGACAAAATGGATATCTCCGATTTGCTCGGCCTTCAGGCGCCAATTTCGAGTAAATTGCATTTTTTTGAAAAACCTATTTTTGCGAATTTCTCATAGGCTTTTGGCCCGATCAGAACCAAACCACTGCAAGAATATTCTCTGGAGTCTGACAATCAATAATCATCCAAACAATTCAAAATTTCAATTAACCGTCGATAAGGGGAACCAAAATATTTGATGGCACCAGGGCCACTTATACTAAAACGGTTATAAATTGTGAACGGAAAGAGATTTTTTTGCTAAACTTGGGATACATCTTCCTGAGCTCAATCTGAGATCACTTGAAAAAAATCGCAACAATTGGCCACTAGGTGGCACTATAAAACGGTTATAACTTGTGAACGGAAAGAGATATTTTCGCAAAACTTGGGACACATGTTCATGAGCTCATTCTGAGGTCACATGAAAAAAAATCATGACAATTGGCCACTTAGTGGCGCTATAAAATGGTTATAACTTGTTAGCAGAAAGAGATATTTTCACTAAACTTGGGACACATGTTCATAAGCTCAATCTGAGTTGACATGAAAAAAATCGTGACAATTGGCCACTTGGTGGCGTTATAAGTCAAGTCAAGTCATGTCAACTTTATTTATATAGCGCTTTTCACAATACAGATTGTATCAAAGCAGCTTCACAGTATTAAATAAAATAGTACATCAGTGTTTGTTTCTAGTGTAAAACGTCCACGTTTGTTAATGCTGATCAATAGTATTGTTGATTGATTAATTAATTAAATATCCCCAACTGAGCAAGCCAAAGGCAACAGTGGCAAGGAACCGAAAAACTCCATCAGGTGACCTAATGGAGAAAAAAAAACCTTGGGAGAACCCAGGCTCAGTCGGGGGCCAGTTCTCCTCTGGCGTTTATGAACTAGAGACCGGATTTGACTGTAAGATTAAAAATATTATATAAATGCCTGGCTGAAGAGATGCGTTTTTAATCTAGTTTTAAACTGGGAGAGCGAGTCTGTATCAGGAAGGCTATTCCAGAGTTTTGGAGCTAAATGTGAAAATGCTCTCCCTCCTTTGGTTGATCTGTATATCCTAGGTATGACCAAAAGCCTTGAATTTATTGATCTTAAAGAGCGCGATGAATTATAGGGCTATAGAAGATCCGTTAAATAAACTGGAGCTAAGCCGTTTAGGGCTTTATAAGTCAGTAGCAATACCTTGTAATTAATACGGAACTTTATAGGTAACCAATGTAGAGATGACAAAATCGGTGTTATATGGTCAAATTTTCTTGATCTAGTAAGAACTCTAGCGGCGGCATTTTGGACTAACTGTAGCTTGTTTATTGAGGATGCAGGACAACCAGCTAATAAAGCATTACAGTAATCTAGTCTCGAGGTCATGAACGCATGAACTAACTTTTCTGCATCAGAGACAGATAGCATATTACGTAGCTTAGCAATGTTTCTAAGGTGGAAAAAGGCTGTTTTTGTAACATATGAAATATGATTTTCAAAAGACAGGTTACAGTCGAGTATAACACCCAGGTCTTTTACTGTAGAGGATAAAGTAACAGGACATCCTACTATGTTAAAGTTGTATTGTGAGAGGTTTTGTGGGCGGTTTTTTGAACCGATGATTAGTACCTCTGTCTTGTCTGGATTTAATAAAAGAAAATTGCGCGTCATCCAATCTTTTATATCTTTAACACACTCTGTCAATTTGGATAATTTAGCGTTTTCATCCGGCCGTGATGAAATATATATTTGAGTGTCATCAGCATAACAATGGAAACTAATTCCATGTTTCCTTATAATATTTCCAAGTGGCATCATATATATTGAGAATAATAGAGGGCCTAACACAGATCCCTGCGGCACTCCATAGTTTACTGGAGTTATGATCGATTTTTCTCCATTTAAATAGACAAAATGGTAGCGGTCAGATAAGTATGATCTGAACCAGCTTAATGCTTGTCCTTGAACACCAGTATAATTTTGTAGTCGATCTAAGCGTATTGTGTTATCTATAGTATCGAACGCAGCACTAAGATCAAGTAAAACTAGTATTGAGATACAGCCTTGTTCAGAAGCTAAGAGTAAATCAATTGTGATTTTAACGAGTGCAGTTTCAGTGCTATGGTGCGGCCTGAAACCAGACTGAATCTTTTCATAGATGTCATTTTCTTGTAAGAAAGAGCCTAGTTGGGCAGACACAACTTTTTCTAGTATTTTAGACATAAAAGGAAGATTTGAAATGGGTCTATAATTTGCTAGGTTATTTGGGTCTAATTGTGGTTTCTTAATGAGTGGTTTTATAACTGCCAGTTTAAATGTTCTTGGAACATGACCTAAAGATAAAGATGAGTTAATAATATTGAGGAGAGGCTCTTCCACTATAGGTAACACTTCTTTCAGTAGTTTAGTTGGTATGGGATCTAATAAACATGTTGTTGTTTTAGAGGAAGTGATAAGTTTATTTAACTCTTTTTGTTCTATAGTTGTAAAGCACTGTAATTGTTCTTGCAGGGTGATAATCGAGGCTGAGTTATAAGGCGCGATTGAGTATTGAACGTTTACAATTGTGGTTCTGATGTTTTCTATTTTCTCAGTGAAAAAATTCATGAAATCATTACTACTAAACTGTAACGGAATATTTTGTTCAGGTGACGCTTGTTTATTTTTTAGTCTAGCCACGGTGTTAAATAAAAACCTAGAATTGTTTTGGTTATTTTCTATTAGTTTGCGGAGGAGCTCAGCCCTGGCTACTTTTAGGGCCTTTTTATAACGTGACGTACTGTCTTTCCAAGCGATTCTAAAAACCTCTAAATTAGTTTGTTTCCATTTACGCTCTAAATTACGGGTTTCTCTCTTTAGAACATGCGTAGTATTGTTGTACCATGGTGCTTTAATTTTCTCTCTGACCTTTTTTAGTCTAATAGGTGCAACAATATCCAATTTTCCAGAGAGAATGGTGCTAATAGTGCTAGTTAATTCCTCTAGTTCATCTGTTTGTTTTGGTTCACTGAGCAGCTGAGACAGATCAGATAAGCAATTTGAAAAATGATCTATGGTGGATGGAAGGATTGTTCTGCCTAATCGATAACGCGGTGCCGCATGACATATTACAGGGGTACGTAATATGCAAGTTACCATGTAATGGTCAGTTACATCATCACTTTGTGGAATGATATCTATATCGGTTGGATCGGTTCCATGTGATATAATTAAATCGAGTGTATGATTAAAACGATGAGTTGGTCTGGTAACGTTTTGCTTAACCCCAAAGGAGTTTAATAAATCTATAAACGCAGCCCCTAACGCATCATTTTGATTATCTACGTGTATGTTAAAATCTCCAACAATTAATGCTTTATCGACATTGACCAATAGGTCTGAGAGAAAATCTGCAAATTCTTTTAGGAAGTCAGCGTAAGGCCCTGGCAGTCTATATACGGTAGCTAAGGCTAAAGATAATAGGGATGTTTTTCTAGCATCTAAGAGCGTAACATTTAGTACAAGTACTTCAAACGAAATAAACTTATAACCCGTTTTCTGAGTAACACTTAGAAAATCTCTATAGATTGTTGCAATACCGCCGCCACGACCAATCAGACGGGGCTCATGCTTATAGGAGTATCCAGATGGAGTAGACTCAATTAGACCGAAATAATCATTTGGTTTAAGCCAGGTTTCAGTAAGGCAAAGTACATCGATGCTATTATCTGTGACTATTTCATTTACAATAACTGCCTTAGGTGTGAGTGATCTAATGTTTAAAAGACCTAGCTTTAGAAATTTTTTTTGTTTACTAATAGCAACATTTTCTGTTTTAATAACAATTAGATTTTTCCTAGATCCTGCAGTAGATTTATTATTTGATCGCACTAAACGAGGAATAGACACAATTTCTATGCGATGTTCTACACTAGTATTTATATCAGTTAATTTGGTGCAGCAGAGACTATGATTTGGACTTTTGGTTACTAGTCAAAAGGTATTTAACATTTTGGAGATGTTATCCGACAGAAGATCCGCTCCGAATCTGCTTGGGTGTAAGCCATCAGCACGGAAAAGCCTAGGACGCTCCCAAAACAGATTCCAATTATTTACAAAGAGCAGTTTCTGCTCATTGCACCATGACGTTAACCATTCATTTAGCGCGAATAATCTACTAAACTTGTCATGTCCTAGACGGTACGTGGGAAGCGGTCCTGACACAATGATCGTTATATCAGGCGATGTGCTGCGTACCGTATCGATCAGATTCCTGAAGTCTTTCTTCAGAACTTCCGTCTGGCGCAGCCTGATGTCGTTCACTCCCGCGTGCAGGACCACAGTTCCGACGCACACGTCACCGTTCAGAATTTTGGGTACGTGAGCAGCGATTTCAGAAACACGAGCACCAGGAAAGCAGTGACTGTGCACCTTACTTTTACCTAATGTAGCGTGGACGTGCTGAACGATGGAATCGCCGATGATCACAGCATCGCGTTCTGTTTCGCGAAGAGGGGAGAAGCGGTTTTGTGTGGATAACTCGAAAACCGGGAGGGTCGGAGAGGGTCTTGGTCTAGACCTGACTCGCGTCTTCCGCTGCGGAAATATCCAGGCTTCGTGGTGGCGTGTTGGAGCCAGAGTGAACGAGACCATGGCTGATCGTGACCTCGGCGCTTGGGACCGATGCTGAGTAACGCACGGAGTAGACGAGGTCGGAATCAGCGGGTTAGTAACGTTAATCTCTGATTTGTGTGCATCGGCGCGTGATGTTTCAAGAGCTAACCGCCATTCTATCAGTTCGGCTTGTCTCACTAAAAGGTCGTGGATCTGTTTCTCAACAGCTTCCAGTTCAGACTGCACCGCGTGCAGCTCAAATGTGTCCTCACCTGCACCAAAAGGTAGACTACTTACATCTGATATATTCGCCATTTTAACAGATGGACAGAAAGTTAGCAACGACGCTACCAGTGATGCTATCAATATTAATACTAATTTATGACTGAAGTCTTAGATATAATCCGTCTTTTTAGTGGTACGGGTGTAGAGTAGACGCACGATAGGCGAAAAATGTTTGTAAGTGAGTGTTGAGAAGACGCGTTCAGCCGTGATCCACGGACGTAACCTATAGGAGTATCCAGCGTTGGATCACTAATAGGCTTGAGACTGCTCAACAGTCCGGATAACAGTGAAAAAAATCATGAAAATAGCTATAAGCGCACCCAACCGTTGGTCTACTGAAAATTGGCACGCAGTGTCTTTGTCCAGGGTGCCATGATAGTCTATGAGAACATTGGTGTATCTCAAAAAACTCAGTATACATCACTGGCACAATACCTTGAAGGAGCCTTAGAAGTTTCAAGCCCGTGTTTTTTTCACAGGAGTGACCTCCTAAGAATCCTTGCCAAGTTAAACAATACCAAACATGCCAGGTTTCGCCTTATGGTTTTTGTAAGTGTCATTTAGAGCTTTAAAAAATTCTGGTTATCTTCAAAGCCGTTAGTCCGATCGAGACAACAACAAAAAAACAAAGGAAATTTGAAAACATAGGTAAATAGCTAAACAATAACGCCAAAATGTTAAAATTATGATAGGAACTGACAAAAAAATTAATTAAATCCAATCAATTTCACCCATGGATCATTTTGATGCTCTCACATGTTTGAAACGAACAATGATGGATTGTGATAAAATTTGTTTTGAATTGGGACTGGCGAATCCCCGTCCATACTGTCAATGACCATTCGCAAAGACCCGCCCACTTTAGTTACTGTCGAGACTGAGACAGTTGTTGGCCCAGAGAGGCCAGATCCAGTTCCGAGTCCAGTTCCGAGTCCAGTTCCGAGTCCAGTTCCGAGTCGGGGGGTCGGCTGCCCTGTCGAGCAGGAGCCAGAGCCAGTCTTCGAGCAAGAGCCAGAGCCAGGCCACCCAAAGGGTCTTCACCGCCATGGACGCCCAAGGGTCTGACAGCTCCGCCGTGGCCACGCCCACAGCCTGCTCTACCCTGGTTCCCCGAGCAGCCAGCTCCGCCCTGGAGGCTTCTTGTCCTGGGCAACCATGCCTTCATCTGCCTCCGGGGCGCCCACCCTCCCACCCCTTTGGAGGTTGTTACGGCGCGAGGACGCGCCTTCAGGGAGGGGGGGGAGTACTGTCACGTTTCCGTTCATGTTTGGACTGTGTTGTTATTGTCTTCAATTCACCTGTCTCACCTGTGCCCTGTTAATCACCTCATTTAGTTATCTCGTTTGTTTTGCCCCAGCTGTGTCTTATTTCCCTAAACTGTTTCCTTGTGTATTTAAGTCCTGTGTGTTCCTTCAGTCTTGGTCAGTCGTTGTATTGTCAAGGTAGTGTTGAGTGTTCGTGTAATCTGCGTTTGTGAATAAACCAGATGTATTGAAATCCTGTCTCCTCGTCTTCAACCTGCAAAACCCTGACAATATGCTGTGTATGATCATATCCTGTCCTATTCATGGTAGCCTACTCGCGGACATTGCGTCATCAATGTCATCAATTGCGTCATCAAGGGGCCCGCCTTGATAATCCTACTTAAGGGCCCGGTGTTGGCTCGTTACGCCACTGAATATAACTGTCTAAACTCCTTATCAAAATTACATATTTACAACAAATCTGACACATATATATTGGCTCACTTTGAGTACTACTAATAAAAGTGGTGGAGATCAGGCAAGACTATAAGAAGACTCAGGCAAAAGGTGCTATAACTGTAAAAACGCTTTAAAACCATATATTTCCTATGGTAAACTGCCTGTATTGGCTGTAAATTGACTTTTTCATCTATGATGGCAGTTGTTAAATGCTTGCTAAATAAAACTTAATGTCTTTTGATGCTTGTGTGCTTAAAGGCCTTAACTGCTTGAACCCCGATAAATGCTGCTTGCAGCTTTAATTATTATTATTATTCTTCCCTAAAACGCATCGTGCAGCCAAAACCGTAAGGCCTAGAGACGTGATACTTGGTCAAATGGTAGTAGTATTGCTCGCTACTCAGATACACGGACTTAGCCAAATCGGCCCATAGGTGGCGCTACAGCGACCAAAAGCGCGAAACTGCTCAGAACCCCTAGACCGTATGTCGTAGACTCAAGTGTCTTATATCATTGGAAAGCTGGATGCCTGACGAACAAAACGTATATCTCCGATTTCATTTCCGCCATGATAGATTTTCCGCCATTTTGAATTTTGCCAAAAACCTACTTTTGCGAACTAGTCCTAGGTTTTTCGCCCGATCGGAACCAAACCAGTACAGAAATGTTCTCTGGAGTCTGAATATCAATAATTATCGAAAAAAAGTTGAAATTTCGATTCACGGACGCTAAGGGGCGCCAAAACGTACGTTGTGGGAGGGGCCTATTTTACTAAAATGGCTATAACTCCAGAAGTAAATGAGGTATCTTCACCAAACTCGGTACACATGTGTAAGAGGTCAATCTGAGGTCACAGTAAAAAAATCGCGGCGATTGGCCACATGGTGGCGCTATAACATGAAAAAAACATAAAACAGGCTTTAACCACCTGACCGTTAGTCCGATTGACTTGAAAATTGGTATGCAGTGTCTTGGCCCAAGGTGTCATGTATGTCTATGAGGACATTGGTGTATCTCAAAAAACATGGCCGCCATCGGCCAATGAAGTTTGAGCACCTATTAGACAAGGTTAACGGAGGCCGATCGGAACGAAACTCGATGGGCATGTTCAACTCATAGCCCTAGAGGTCTGTAAGAATTTTGAAAGAAATCGGCCACTAGTTGGCGCTAACGAGTTTTACGGCTCTGTAATCACGTGGTGTTACACTTATTGTCACAAAATGCATATCATTTGATAGATCTGCTCATGCTGAACAACATTGCCTCAAGAACCATTGCTGTCAATCAAATCGTTCATTAATTATTCGCGAATATGTTAAAAACCTACTTTTGCGAACTAGTCCCTGGTTTTTCGCCCGATCGGAAACAGACCAGTCTAGGACAATTCTCTGGACTCTCCTGATCAATAATTATCGAAAAAAAGTTGAACTTTTGAATTTTTCGTATGGCTATAATTGGGTCATAAAGAAAATGGGCGTGGCAAAATGCACTCAAAAGCTTATAAATCCTAAACGAAAACTCAGAACTTCACGAAAATTGGTGAGCATATGTGACATAACATCACAAACAAGCATGCACAATTTTATGGAGATTGGACCAAAGGTGGCGCTATAACAGTTAAAAGGCTTTAAAACCATATATTTCCTATGGTAAACTGCCTGTATTGGCTGTAAATGGTCTTTTCCATCTCTGATCATATAATTTTCATATCATAATGTTCAAAACTAGTGCAATAGAATTCTCTGGACTCACTAGATCAATAATTGTCAGAAAAAGTTGAACTACTTCATTTGGATAGCTATAATAGGTTCACTTCAAAATGTAGCCTTTACCAAGTGTCCCCGAAAGCCTATATCTCTTTAATGAATGTTCAAACCTTCATAAAAACAAGTCAGAACATGTGAAATATCACTCTGAACATGCATGAAAATTTTCAGACAGATCTGACAAAATTTGCCTCTATAACAGTTGAAAAGGTGAAAATGATATGATTATAATGGCATGTTAAGCCAATAAGTGGTATTTTACTGCCCCCTGCTGTTCAAAATAGTCATTTTGTCATATTGTTCTATAATTTATATTTAGACTTTATAAAATCACTATTTTAACATTTACAATTACATTTAGTCAAAATCCATCTGTTAAAGTATTAGTATTGACAGTTTGATCACATCATACAGTTCAAATGTCTGTATCTACAACATAATGTGTGTGTGTAGTCTTAGGTTTCTGAATAAATTCTGAATCATCTGATTAATAGCTTGCAAAGACTTTGTGAAATGTAAATGGACTTTTCCATCTATTATTTCAGTGGTTAAAAGCTTTCTAAATAAAACTTAATGTCTTAAATGCTTATGTGCTTAAAGGCCTTAAATGCTTGAACCCCGATAAATGCTGCTTGCAGCTTTAATTAGGGGTTCAAGCATGAAATGCTGAAACCCTATTGTAATTGTGCTGATTTTTATTAGGGGTTCAAGCACGAAGTGCTGAAACCCTATTGTAATTGTACTGATTTTTATTATTATTATTATTATTATTATTATTATTTTCCCCTAAAACGCATCGTGCAGACCAAACCGTAAGAGCTGGAACCTTGAAACTTGGCCAAATGGTAGTCCTCAATTTGGGGAGAACCTATCAAAGTATGACCCCGATTGGCCCATAGGTGGCGCTATAGCAACCAAAAGTGCGAAACTGCTCATAACTACTAGACCGTATGACGTAGACTCAAGTGTCTTATATCATTGGAAAGCTGGACGCCTGACGAACAAAACGTATATCTCCGATTTCATTTCCGCCATGATAGATTTTCCGCCATTTTGAATTTTGTCAAAAACATACTTTTGCGAACTAGTCCTAGGTTTTTCGCCCGATCGGAACCAAACCAGTGCAGAAATGTTCTCTAGAGTCTGATTATCAAAAACTATCGAAAAAAAGTTGAAATTTCGACTCACGGACGGTAAGGCCGCCAAAACGTTCGTTGTGGGAGGGGCCTATTTTACTAAAATGGCTATTACTCCAGAAGTAAATGAGGTATCTTCACCAAACTTGGTACACATGTGTAAGAGGTCAATCTGAGGTCACAGTAAAAAAACCGCGGCAATTGGCCACATGGTGGCGCTATAACATGAAAAAAACATAAAACAGGCTATAACCACCTGACCATTAGTCCGATTGACTTGAAAATTGGCATGCAGTGTCTTGGTCCAAGGTGCCATGTATGTGTATGAGGACATTGGCGTATCTCGAAAAACATGGCCACCATCGGCCAATGAAGTTTGAGCACCTATTAGACAAGGTTAACGGAGGCCGATCGGAACGAAACTCGATGGGCATGTTCGACTCAAGGCCATAGAGGTCTGTAACAATTTTGAAAGAAATCGGCCACTAGTTGGCGCTAACGAGTTTTACAGCTCTGTAATCACGTGGTGTTACAAATATCCACACAATATGCATATCATTTGATAGATCTCCTCATCCTGAACAACTTTGCCTCAAGGACCATTGCTGTCAATCAAACCGTTCATTAAATATTTGCAAACATGTTAAAAACCTACTTTTGCGAACTAGTCCTAGGTTTTTTGCCCGATCGGAACCAGACCAGTCTAGGGCAATTCTCTGGACTCTCTAGATCAATAATTATCGAAAAAAAGTTGAACTTTTGCATTTGGGTGGCTGTAATAGGGTCATTTATAAAATGGGTGTGGCAAAATACACTAAAGAGCCTATAAATCATATATAAAAAAACTCAGAACTTCACAAAAATTGGATGAGCGTATGTGACCTAACATCATTAATAACCATGCAAAATGTTATGGAGATCGGACCATAGGTGGCGCTATAACTGTTAAAAAACTTTAAAACCATATATTTCCTATGGTAAATTGCCTGTATTGGCTGTAAATGGTCTTTTCCATCTATAATCATATAATTTTCATATAATAATGTTCAAAACTAGTGCAGTACAATTCTCTGGACTCTCTAGATCAGTAATTATCAGAAAAAGTTGAACTACTTCATTTGTATGGCTATAATAGGGTCACTTCAAAATGTGGCCTTGACCAAGTCTCCCCGAAAGCCTATATCTCTTCAATGAATGCTCAGAGCTTCTTCAAAACAAGTCATAACATGTGAAATATCACTCTAAACAAAAATGAACCTTTTCAGACAGATCAGTCAAAATTTGCCTCTATAACAGTTAAAAAGGTGAAAATGATATGAATATAATGGCATATTAAGCCAATAAGTGGTATTCTACTGCCCCCTGCTGTTTAAAATAGTCATTTTGTCATATTGTTGTAGAATTCATATTTAGACGTTATAGAATAACTCTTTTAACATTTACAATCACATGTAGTCAAATTCATCTATTGAAGTATTACTACTAACAATTGTCACATTGAGGAATGTGAATCCTGAAGGAGATTTGCAGTAAACAGTTTGATCACATCATATACTTCAAATGTCTGTATCTACAACAGAATGTGTGTGTGTAGTCTTAGGTTTCTGAATAAATTCTGAATGATCTGATTAATAGCTTACAAAGACTTTGTGAAATGTTTATAGACCATTCAAATATATTTTCATAATGACATATCCCAATAGCATTGAAAAAACAACAACAACATTTGTCTTTGTGTGTGTGTGTGTGTGTGTGTGTGTGTGTGTGTGTGTGTGTGTGTGTGTGTGTGTGTGTGTGTTTGTGTGTGTGTGTGTGTGTGTGTGTGTGTGTGTGTGTGTGTGTGTGTGTGTGTGTGTGTGTGTGTGTGTGTAAACATGCATTATGGAGTTAAAATGGAAAAACTGGTTTGCTTTAGTGCAGAAAAATGGTGAAAATCAAGAAGTTTAAAGTGAAAGTGAGCCAATAAGTGGTCTTCTACTGCCCTCTGCTGGCCATTCTACTTATTAATGAAGTCTACTCACATATGCTTTTGCATTCATTAGACACTAAAAATCACTTATATAACAATAAAACACTAAAAAATCACTTATATAACAATTACTATTGTAGCACAATCATATTTTGTCAGAGTTTATCACTTCATTTTTACTGATACTTCACATAATTGCTAGCAATGTGGTAAATCATGGTAAATCACACTAAAAACATGGTAAATCATAATAAATAATACTAGAATGTGGTGTATCAAGGTAAATCATACTACAATCCTGGTACATCATTCTAGAACTGGTACATCATGCTAGAACATGGTAAATCATGGTAAACTATGCTAGAACAGGGTAAATCATGGTAAGCCATGATAAATCATAATAAACTATGGTAAATCATGTTAGAATGTGGTATATCATGGTAAATCATGCTAGAACATGGTAAATCATGGTAAACTATGCTAGAACAGGGTAAATCATGGTAAACTATGATAAATCATGGTAAACTATGATAAATCATGATAAACTATGGTAATCCATGCTTGAATCACAGTAAACAATGGTAAATCATACTAGAATGTAGTATATCATGGTAAATTATGCTAGAATATGGCAAATCATGCTAGAATCATAGTAAATAATACTAGAATATGCTAAATTGTTGTGGGAGGAGCCTATTTTACTAAAATGGCTATAACTCAAGAAGTAAATGAGATATCTTCACCAAACTCAGTACACATGTGTATGGGTTCAATTTGAGGTCACAGTAAACAATTCTATGGAGATCGGACCATAGGTGGCCCTGTAACTGTTAAAAAGCTTTAAAACCATATATATCACATGGTAAATTGCCTGTATTGGCTGTAAATGGTCTTTTCCATCTATTATGTCAGTGGTTACATGCTTATTAAATAAATCTTAATAACTTTTGATGCTTTTGTGCTTAAATGCCTTAACTGCTTGAACCCCGATAAATGCTGCTTGCAGCTTTAATTATTATTATTATTATTATTATTATTATTATTCCGCCGTAAAACGCATCGTGCAGCCCAAACCGTAAGAGCTGGAACTTTGAAACTTTGACAGATGGTAGTACAAAAATCGAGGAAAGGTTCAGAGATTATGACCCCGATTGGCCCATAGGTGGCGCTATAACAACCAAAAGCGCGAAACTGCTCATAACTCCTAGACCGTATGTCGTAGACTCAAGTGTCTTATATCATTGGAAAGCTGGACGCCTGACGAACAAAACGTATATCTCGGATTTCATTTCCGCCATGATAGATTTTCCGCCATTTTGAATTTTGTCAAAAATCTACTTTTGCGAACTAGTCCCTGGTTTTTTGCCCGATTGGAACCAATCTAGTGCAGAAATGTTCTCTGGAGACTGAATATCAATAATTATCGAAAAAAAGTGGAAATTTCGATTCACGGTCGCTAAGGGGCGCCAAAACGTACGTTGTGGGAGGGGCCTATTTTACTAAAATGGCTATAACTCCCGATGTAAATGAGGTATCTTCACCAAACTTGGTACACATGTGTATGAGCTTACTCTGGGGTCACAGTAAAAAAATCGCGACGATTGTCCGATCCCTGGATCCAGACGGACAAAATGGCTATCTCCAAATTGCTCTACGAGCAAAAAAAAAATTTCTATGGGCAATTTAGTGAAAAACCTACTTTTGCAAACTAGTCCTAGGTTTTTGGCCCAATCGGAACCAGACCAGTCTAGCACAGTTCTCTGGAGTCTCTAGATCAATAATTATCAAAAAAAAGTTGAACTTTTGCATTGGCCTGGCTGTAACAGGGTCGTTTAGGAAAGGGGTGGGACAAAAAAACACTCAAAAGCCTATACAACCTAAGGGAAAACCCCAAACTTCACAAAAATCGATGAGCAGATGTGTCAGAACATGGTGAAGAAGCATGCCAAGTTTCGTGAAGATCGGACAATAGGTGGCGCTATAACTGTCCAAAACGTCTCTTCTTATTAGGGGTTCAAGCATGAAATGCTGAAACCCTATTGTAATTGTGCTGATTTTTAGGGGTTCAAGCACGAAGTGCTGAAACCCTATTGTAATTGTGCTGATTTTTATTATTATTATTATTATTATTATTATTATTATTCCGCCGTAAAACGCATCGTGCAGCCCAAACCGTAAGAGCTGGAACTTTGAAACTTTGACAGATGGTAGTACAAAAATCGAGGAAAGGTTCAGAGATTATGACCCCGATTGGCCCATAGGTGGCGCTATAACAACCAAAAGCGCGAAACTGCTCATAACTCCTAGACCGTATGTCGTAGACTCAAGTGTCTTATATCATTGGAAAGCTGGACGCCTGACGAACAAAACGTATATCTCGGATTTCATTTCCGCCATGATAGATTTTCCGCCATTTTGAATTTTGTCAAAAATCTACTTTTGCGAACTAGTCCCTGGTTTTTTGCCCGATTGGAACCAATCTAGTGCAGAAATGTTCTCTGGAGACTGAATATCAATAATTATCGAAAAAAAGTGGAAATTTCGATTCACGGTCGCTAAGGGGCGCCAAAACGTACGTTGTGGGAGGGGCCTATTTTACTAAAATGGCTATAACTCCCGATGTAAATGAGGTATCTTCACCAAACTTGGTACACATGTGTATGAGCTTACTCTGGGGTCACAGTAAAAAAATCGCGACGATTGTCCGATCCCTGGATCCAGACGGACAAAATGGCTATCTCCAAATTGCTCTACGAGCAAAAAAAAAATTTCTATGGGCAATTTAGTGAAAAACCTACTTTTGCAAACTAGTCCTAGGTTTTTGGCCCAATCGGAACCAGACCAGTCTAGCACAGTTCTCTGGAGTCTCTAGATCAATAATTATCAAAAAAAAGTTGAACTTTTGCATTGGCCTGGCTGTAACAGGGTCGTTTAGGAAAGGGGTGGGACAAAAAAACACTCAAAAGCCTATACAACCTAAGGGAAAACCCCAAACTTCACAAAAATCGATGAGCAGATGTGTCAGAACATGGTGAAGAAGCATGCCAAGTTTCGTGAAGATCGGACAATAGGTGGCGCTATAACTGTCCAAAACGTCTCTTCTTATTAGGGGTTCAAGCATGAAATGCTGAAACCCTATTGTAATTGTGCTGATTTTTAGGGGTTCAAGCACGAAGTGCTGAAACCCTATTGTAATTGTGCTGATTTTTATTATTATTATTATTAGGGGTTCAAGCACGAAGTGCTGAAACCCTATTGTAATTGTGCTGATTTTTATTATTAGGGGTTCAAGCACGAAGTGCTGAAACCCTATTGTAATTGTAAGGATTTTTATTATTATTATTATTATTCTTCTCCGCTAAAACGCATCGTGCAGCCCAAACCGTAAGAGCTGGAACTTTGAAACTTTGACAGATGGTAGTACAAAAATCGAGGAAAGGTTCAGAGATTATGACCCCGATTGGCCCATAGGTGGCGCTATAACAACCAAAAGCGCGAAACTGCTCATAACTCCTAGACCGTATGTCGTAGACTCAAGTGTCTTATATCATTGGAAAGCTGGACGCCTGACGAACAAAACGTATATCTCCGATTTCATTTCCGCCATGATAGATTTTCCGCCATTTTGAATTTTGTCAAAAATCTATTTTTGCGAACTAGTCCCTGGTTTTTTGCCCGATTGGAACCAAACTAATGCAGAAATGTTCTCTGGAGACTGAATATCAATAATTATCGAAAAAAAGTGGAAATTTCGATTCACGGTCACTAAGGGGCGCCAAAACGTACGTTGTGGGAGGGGCCTATTTTACTAAAATGGCTGTAACTCCCGATGTAAATGAGGTATCTTCACCAAACTTGGTACACATGTGTATGAGCTTACTCTGGGGTCACAGTAAAAAAATCGCGACGATTGGCCTCATGGTGGCGCTATAAAATGAAAAAAACATAAAACAGGCTATAACCACCTGACCGTTAGTCCGATTGACTTGAAAATTGGTATGCAGTGTCTTGGTCCAAGGTGCCATGTATGTGTATGAGGACATTTGCGTATCTCAAAAAACATGGCCGCCATTGGCCAATGAAATTTTAACACCTATTAGACAAGGTTAACGGAGGCCGATCGGAACGAAACTCAATGGGCATGTTCGGCTCATGGCCCTAAAGGTCTGTAAGAATTTTGAAAGAAATTGGCCACTAGTTGGCGCTAACGAGTTTTACGGCTCTGTAATCACGTGGTGTTACAAATATCCACACAATATGCATATCATTTGATAGATCTCCTCATCCTGAACAACTTTGCCTCAAGAACCATTGCTGTCAATCAAACTGTTCATTAATTATTCATTAATATGTTAAAAAACTACTTTTGCGAACTAGTCCTAGGTTTTTTGCCCGATCGGAACCAGACCAGTCTAGGACAATTCTCTGGACTCTCTAGATCAATAATTATCAAAAAAAAGTTGAACTTTTGCATTTGGATGGCTGTAATAGGGTCATTTATAAAATGGGCGTGGCAAAATACACTAAAAACCCTATAAATCCTAAATAAAAACTCAGAACTTCACAAAAATTGGTCAGCATATGTGACATAACATCATTAACAAGCATGAAAAATTCTATGGAGATCGGACGATAGGTGGCGCTATAACTGTTAAAAAGCTTTAAAATCATATATTTCCTATGGTAAACTGCCTGTATTGGCTGTAAATGGTCTTTTCCATCTCTGATCATATAATTTTCATATCATAATGTTCAAAACTAGTGCAATACAATTCTCTGGACTCACTAGATCAATAATTGTCAGAAAAAGTTGAACTACTTCATTTGGATAGCTATAATAGGTTCACTTCAAAATCTGGCCTTTACCAAGTGTCCCCGAAAGCCTATATCTCTTTAATCAATGCTCAGACCTTCTTAAAAACAAGTCAGAACGTGTGAAATATTACCCTGAACTAGCATGAAAATTTTCAGACAGATCGGACAAAATTTGCCTCTATAACAGTTAAAAAGGTGAAAATGATATGAATTAATGGCATGTTAAGCCAATAAGTGGTATTTTACTGCCCCCTGCTGTTTAAAATAGTCATTTTCTCATATTGGTATTGGTATCAGCCATGGTAAATCATGATAAATGATGGTGTGTGTGTGTGTGTGTGTGTGTGTGTGTGTGTGTGTGTGTGTGTGTGTGTGTGTGTGTGTGTGTGTGTGTGTGTGTGTGGTACAAATATAACAAAGGTTTTATTTTCCAACATGAAAACAAACATAACAGAGTGCTAGTGCACAAACAATAACCGACAATGATAATGGATGAGAGGGGAACTTAAATACACAGATCAAGACAAGGACAACAGGTGACGGTTATGATGATGAGGAGCAGGTGATGATGAGGAGGGTGATGAGGAGCAGGTGCAGGTGATGACGACAGATGGTGAATGTGATGAAGACAGAAGGTGAATGTGATGAAGGTGAATGTGACACTAATATCACTGAAACATTTGTGTGTGTGTGTGTGTGTGTGTGTGTGTGTGTGTGTGTGTGTGTGTGTGTGTGTGTGTGTGTGTAGCATTCGTGTGTGTAGCATATGTAGCAAGTATGCATTATTGAGTTAACATGGAAACACTGGTTTGCTTTAGTGCAGAAAACTGGTCAAAATCATGAGGTTTAAAGTGAAAGTGAGCCAATAAGTGGTCTTCTACTGCCCTCTGCTGGCCATTCTACTTATTAATTAAATTTTTCCACATGTGCTTGCATTTATACTTGAATACACACTAAAAATCACTTATATAGCAATAACTATTATAACACAATCATATTTTGTCAGTGTTAATCACTTTATTTGCACTGACACTTCAAATAATTGCTAGTAATGTGGTAAATCATGGTAAATCATGGTTAACTATGCTGTGTGTGTGTGTGTGTGTGTGTGTGTGTGTGTGTGTGTGTGTGTGTGTGTGTGTGTGTGTGTGTGTGTGTGTGTGTGTGTGTAAGCATGCATTGAGTTAACATGGATAAACTGGTTTGCTTTAGTGCAGAAAACTGGTTTAAAGTGAAAGTGAGCCAATAAGTGGTCTTCTACTGCCCTCTGCTGGCCATTCTACTTATTAATGAAATATTTCAACATGTGCTTGCATTCATACTTGAATACACACTAAAAAAATCACTTATATAGCAATAACTATTATAACACAATCATATTTTGTCAGTGTTAATCACTTTATTTGCACTGACACTTCAAATAATTGCTAGTAATGTGATAAATCAGGCTAGAAACATGGTAAATCAAAGTAAATAATACTAGATTGTCGTTTATCTCCTGGTAAATAATACTAGAACGTGGTATATCATGGTAAATCATGGTTAACTATGCTGTGTGTGTATGTGTGTGTGTGTGTGTGTGTGTGTGTGTGTGTGTGTGTGTGTGTGTGTGTGTGTGTGTGTGTGTGTAAGCATGCATTGAGTTAACATGGAAAAACTGGTTTGCTTTAGTGCAGAAAACTGGTTTAAAGTGAAAGTGAGCCAATAAGTGGTCTTCTAGTGCCCTCTGCTGGCCATTCTACTTAATAATGAAATATTTTACAAGTGCTTTTGCATTCATACTTGGACACACACTAAAAATCACGTATATAACTAACTATTATAACACAATAATATTTTGTCAGTGTTCATCACCTCATTTGCACTGACACTTCACATAATTGCTAGTAATGTGGTTAATCATGCTAGAAACATTGTAAATCATAGTAAATAATACTGAAATGAGGTGTATCAAGGTAAATCATGCTAGAATCCTAATAAATCATTCTGGAACATGGTATATGATAGTAAATCATGCTAGAATCATATTAAATAATTCTAGAATGTGGCAAATCGTTGTGGGAGGAGCCTATTTTACTCAAATGGCTATAACTCAAGAAGTAAATGAGATATCTTCACCAAACTCAGTACACATGTGTATGGGTTCAATTTGAGGTCACAGTAAACAATTTTATGGAGATCGGACCATAGGTGGCGCTATAACTGTTAAAAAGCTTTAAAACCATATATATCCCATGGCAAATTGCCTGTATTGGCTGTAAATGGTCTTTTCCATCTATTATGTCAGTGGTTACATGCTTGCTAAATAAATCTTAATAACTTTTGATGCTTTTGTGCTTAAATGCCTTAAAGGCCTTAACTGCTTGAACCCCGATAAATGCTGCTTGCAGCTTTAATTATTATTAGGGGTTCAAGCACGAAGTGCTGAAACCCTATTGTAATTGTCCTGATTTTTATTATTATTATTCTGCCGTAAAACGCATCGTGCAGCCCAAACCGTAAGTGCTGGAGACTTGAGACTTTGCCAGAAGGTAGTACAAAAATCGAGGAGAGGTTATCAAATTATGACCCCGATTGGCCAATAGGTGGCGCTATAGTAAGCAAAAGTATAAAATCGCTAATAACTCCTAGACGGTTTGTCGTAGACTCAAGTGTCTTATATCACTATAATCCTTGGATCAAGGCGGACAAAACGTATATCTCCGATTTCATTTCCGGTTGGCAAATTTTTCCGCCATTTTGAATTTTGTCAAAAACCTACTTTTGCGAACTAGTCTGTGGTTTTTTGTCCGATCGGAACCAAACCAGTGCAGAAATGTTCTCTGGAGTCTGAATATAAATAATTATCGAAAAAAAGTTGAAATTTCGATTCATGGTCGCTACGGGGTGCCAAAATGTTCGAAGGAGGCGGAGTCAGTTTTACTAAAATTGTTATAACTCGTGAACGAAATGAGATATCTTCACCAAACTTGGTAAACATATGTAGGAGGTCAATTTGAGGTCACAGTAAAAAAATTGCGTCGATTGGCCTCATGGTGGCGCTATAAAATAAAAAAAACGTATAGACACCTGACCGTTTTTCCGAATGACTTGAAATTTGGTATGCAGTGTCTTGGCCCAAGGGGCCATGTATGTCTAAAAGGATATTGGCGTATCTCGAAAAACATGGCCGCCATTGGCAAATGAGGTTTGAGCACCTATTAACGAAGTCCGATCGGAACGAAACTCGGTGGGCATGTTCGGCTCAAGCCCCTAGAGGTCTGTAACAATTTTGAAAGAAATCGGCCACTAGTTGGCGCAAACGAGTTTTAAGGCTCTTTAATCACGTGGTGTTACACTTATTGTCACAAAATGCATATCATTAGATAGATCTGCTCATGCTCAACAACTTTGCCTCAAGAACCACTAATGTCAATCAAACCATTCATTAATTATTCGCGAATATGTTAAAAACCTACTTTTGCGAACTAGTCCTAGGTTTTTTGCCCGATCGGAACCAGACCAGTCTAGGGCAATTCTCTGGACTCTCTAGATCAATAATTATCGAAAAAAAGTTGAACTTTTGCATTTGGGTGGCTGTAATAGGGTCATTTATAAAATGGGTGTGGCAAAATACACTAAAGAGCCTATAAATCATATATAAAAAAAACTCAGAACTTCACAAAAATTGGATGAGCGTATGTGACCTAACATCATTAATAACCATGCGAAATGTTATGGAGATCGGACCATAGGTGGCGCTATAACTGTTAAAAAACTTTAAAACCATATATTTCCTATGGTAAATTGCCTGTATTGGCTGTAAATGGTCTTTTCCATCTATAATCATATAATTTTCATATAATAATGTTCAAAACTAGTGCAGTACAATTCTCTGGACTCTCTAGATCAGTAATTATCAGAAAAAGTTGAACTACTTCATTTGTATGGCTATAATAGGGTCACTTCAAAATGTGGCCTTGACCAAGTCTCCCCGAAAGCCTATATCTCTTCAATGAATGCTCAGAGCTTCTTCAAAACAAGTCATAACATGTGAAATATCACTCTAAACAAAAATGAACCTTTTCAGACAGATCAGTCAAAATTTGCCTCTATAACAGTTAAAAAGGTGAAAATGATATGAATATAATGGCATATTAAGCCAATAAGTGGTATTCTACTGCCCCCTGCTGTTTAAAATAGTCATTTTGTCATATTGTTGTAGAATTCATATTTAGACGTTATTGAATAACTCTTTTAACATTTACAATCACATGTAGTCAAATTCATCTATTGAAGTATTACTACTAACAATTGTCACATTGAGGAAAGTGAATCCTGAAGGAGATTTGCAGTAAACAGTTTGATCACATCATATACTTCAAATGTCTGTATCTACAACAGAATGTGTGTGTGTAGTCTTAGGTTTCTGAATAAATTCTGAATGATCTGATTAATAGCTTACAAAGACTTTGTGAAATGTTTATAGACCATTCAAATATATTTTCATAATGACATATCCCAATAGCATTGAAAAAACAACAACAACATTTGTCTTTGTGTGTGTGTGTGTGTGTGTGTGTGTGTGTGTGTGTGTGTTTGTGTGTGTGTGTGTGTGTGTGTGTGTGTGTGTGTGTGTGTGTGTGTGTGTGTGTGTGTGTGTGTGTGTGTGTGTGTAAACATGCATTATTGAGTTAACATGGAAACACTGGTTTGCTTTAGTGCAGAAAACTGGTCAAAATCATGAGGTTTAAAGTGAAAGTGAGCCAATAAGTGGTCTTCTACTGCCCTCTGCTGGCCATTCTACTTATTAATTAAATTTTTCCACATGTGCTTGCATTTATACTTGAATACACACTAAAAATCACTTATATAGCAATAACTATTATAACACAATCATATTTTGTCAGTGTTAATCACTTTATTTGCACTGACACTTCAAATAATTGCTAGTAATGTGATAAATCAGGCTAGAAACATGGTAAATCAAAGTAAATAATACTAGATTGTCGTTTATCTCCTGGTAAATACTAGAACGTGGTATATCATGGTAAATCATGGTTAACTATGCTGTGTGTGTGTGTGTGTGTGTGTGTGTGTGTGTGTGTGTGTGTGTGTGTGTGTGTGTGTGTGTGTGTGTGTAAGCATGCATTGAGTTAACATGGAAAAACTGGTTTGCTTTAGTGCAGAAAACTGGTTTAAAGTGAAAGTGAGCCAATAAGTGGTCTTCTAGTGCCCTCTGCTGGCCATTCTACTTAATAATGAAATATTTTACATGTGCTTTTGCATTCATACTTGGACACACACTAAAAATCACGTATATAACTAACTATTATAACACAATAATATTTTGTCAGTGTTCATCACCTCATTTGCACTGACACTTCACATAATTGCTAGTAATGTGGTTAATCATGCTAGAAACATTGTAAATCATAGTAAATAATACTGAAATGAGGTGTATCAAGGTAAATCATGCTAGAATCCTAATAAATCATTCTGGAACATGGTATATGATAGTAAATCATGCTAGAATCATATTAAATAATTCTAGAATGTGGCAAATCGTTGTGGGAGGAGCCTATTTTACTCAAATGGCTATAACTCAAGAAGTAAATGAGATATCTTCACCAAACTCAGTACACATGTGTATGGGTTCAATTTGAGGTCACAGTAAACATTTTATGGAGATCGGACCATAGGTGGCGCTATAACTGTTAAAAAGCTTCATATATTTCCTATGGTAAATTGCCTGTATTGCCTGTGAATGGTCTTTTCCATATATAATCATAATGTTCATATAATAATGTTCAAAACCAGTGCAGTGCAATTCTCAGGACTCTCTAGATCAATAATTATCAGAAAAAGTATGACTTCTTCATTTGGATGGCTATAATAGTGTCACTTCAATATGTGGCCTTTACCAAGTGTCCCCAATAGCCTATATCTCTTTATTGAATGTTCAAACCTTCTTAAAAACAAGTCAGAACATGTGAAATATCTCTCTGAACATGCATGAAAATTTTCAGACAGATCTGACAAAATTTGCCTCTATAACAGTTAAAAGGGTGAAAATGATATGAATTAATGGCATGTTAAGCCAATAAGTGGTATTTTACTGCCCCCTGCTGTTTAAAATAGTCATTTTGTCATATTGGTATTGGTATCAGCCATGGTAAATCATGATAAACTATGGTAAATGTGTGTGTGTGTGTGTGTGTGTGTGTGTGTGTGTGTGTGTGTGTGTGTGTGTGTGTGTGTTACAAATATAACAAAGGTTTTATTTTCCAACATGAAAACAAACATAACAGAGTGCTAGTGCACAAACAATAACCGACAATGATAATGGGTGAGAGGGGAACTTAAATACACAGATCAAGACAAGGACAACAGGTGACGGTTATGATGATGAGGAGCAGGTGATGATGATGAGGGTGATGAGGAGCAGGTGCAGGTGATGACGACAGATGGTGAATGTGATGAAGACAGAAGGTGAATGTGATGAAGGTGAATGTGACACCAATATCAATGAAACATTTGTGTGTGTGTGTGTGTGTGTGTGTAGCATTATTGTGTGTAGCATATGTAGCAAGTATGCATTATTGAGTTAACATGGAAACACTGGTTTGCTTTAGTGCAGAAAACTGGTCAAAATCATGAGGTTTAAAGTGAAAGTGAGCCAATCAGTGGTCTTCTACTGCCCTCTGCTGGCCATTCTACTTATTAATTAAATATTTCCACATGTGCTTGCATTTATACTTGAATACACACTAAAAAATCACTTATATAGCAATAACTATTATAACACAATCATATTTTGTCAGTGTTAATCACTTTATTTGCACTGACACTTCAAATAATTGCTAGTAATGTGGTAAATCAAGGTAAATCATGGTTAACTATGCTGTGTGTGTGTGTGTGTGTGTGTGTGTGTGTGTGTGTGTGTGTGTGTGTAAGCATGCATTGAGTTAACATGGAAAAACTGGTTTGCTTTAGTGCAGAAAACTGGTTTAAAGTGAAAGTGAGCCAATAAGTGGTCTTCTAGTGCCCTCTGCTGGCCATTCTACTTAATAATGAAATATTTTACATGTGCTTTTGCATTCATACTTGGACACACACTAAAAATCACGTATATAACTAACTATTATAACACAATAATATTTTGTCAGTGTTCATCACCTCATTTGCACTGACACTTCACATAATTGCTAGTAATGTGGTTAATCATGCTAGAAACATTGTAAATCATAGTAAATAATACTGAAATGAGGTGTATCAAGGTAAATCATGCTAGAATCCTAATAAATCATTCTGGAACATGGTATATGATAGTAAATCATGCTAGAATCATATTAAATAATTCTAGAATGTGGCAAATCGTTGTGGGAGGAGCCTATTTTACTCAAATGGCTATAACTCAAGAAGTAAATGAGATATCTTCACCAAACTCAGTACACATGTGTATGGGTTCAATTTGAGGTCACAGTAAACAATTTTATGGAGATCGGACCATAGGTGGCGCTATAACTGTTAAAAAGCTTTAAAACCATATATATCCCATGGCAAATTGCCTGTATTGGCTGTAAATGGTCTTTTCCATCTATTATGTCAGTGGTTACATGCTTGCTAAATAAATCTTAATAACTTTTGATGCTTTTGTGCTTAAAAACCTTAAACGCCTTAACTGCTTGAACCCCGATAAATGCTGCTTGCAGCTTTAATTATTAGGGGTTCAAGCACGAAGTGCTGAAACCCTATTGTAATTGTGCTGATTTTTATTATTATTATTATTATTATTCCGCCGTAAAACGCATCGTGCAGCCCAAACCGTAAGAGCTGGAACTTTGAAACTTTGACAGATGGTAGTACAAAAATCGAGGAAAGGTTCAGAGATTATGACCCCGATTGGCCCATAGGTGGCGCTATAACAACCAAAAGCGCGAAACTGCTCATAACTCCTAGACCGTATGTCGTAGACTCAAGTGTCTTATATCATTGGAAAGCTGGACGCCTGACGAACAAAACGTATATCTCCGATTTCATTTCCGCCATGATAGATTTTCCGCCATTTTGAATTTTGTCAAAAATCTACTTTTGCGAACTAGTCCCTGGTTTTTTGCCCGATTGGAACCAAACTAGTGCAGAAATGTTCTCTGGAGACTGAATATCAATAATTATCGAAAAAAAGTGGACATTTCGATTCACGGTCGCTTAGGGGCGCCAAAACGTACGTTGTGGGAGGGGCCTATTTTACTAAAATGGCTATAACTCCCGATGTAAATGAGGTATCTTC
Source organism: Squalius cephalus (assembly GCF_949319135.1). NCBI lineage: Eukaryota > Metazoa > Chordata > Actinopteri > Cypriniformes > Leuciscidae > Squalius > Squalius cephalus. The sequence goes on along the minus strand of NC_137140.1, from coordinate 14,079,034 downwards.
ACCAAACTTGGTACACATGTGTATGAGCTTACTGTGGGGTCACAGTAAAAAAATCGCGACGATTGGCCTCATGGTGGCGCTATAAAATGAAAAAAACATAAAACAGGCTATAACCACCTGACCGTTAGTCCGATTGACTTGAAAATTGGTATGCAGTGTCTTGGTCCAAGGTGCCATGTATGTGTATGAGGACATTGGCGTATCTCAAAAAACATGGCCGCCATCGGCCAACGAAGTTTGAGCACCTATTAGACAAGGTTAACGGAGGCCGATCGGAACGAAACTCAATGGGCATGTTCGGCTCATGGCCCTAAAGGTCTGTAAGAATTTTGAAAGAAATCGGCCACTAGTTGGCGCTAACGAGTTTTACGGCTCTGTAATCACGTGATGTTACAAATATCCACACAATATGCATATCATTTGATAGATCTCCTCATCCTGAACAACTTTGCCTCAAGAACCATTGCTGTCAATCAAACTGTTCATTAATTATTCATTAATATGTTAAAAACCTACTTTTGCGAACTAGTCCTAGGTTTTTTGCCCAATCGGAACCAGACCAGTCTAGGACAATTCTCTGGACTCTCTAGATCAAGAATTATCAAAAAAAAGTTGAACTTTTGCATTTGGATGGCTGTAATAGGGTAATTTATAAAATGGGCGTGTCAAAATACATTAAAAAGCCTATAAATCCTAAATAAAAACTCAGAACTTCACAAAAATTGGTCAGCATATGTGACATAACATCATTAACAAGCATGAAAAATTCTATGGAGATCGGACGATAGGTGGCGCTATAACTGTTAAAAAGCTTTAAAATCATATATTTCCTATGGTAAACTGGCTGTATTGGCTGTAAATGGTCTTTTCCATCTCTGATCATATAATTTTCATATCATAATGTTCAAAACTAGTGCAATACAATTCTCTGGACTCACTAGATCAATAATTGTCAGAAAAAGTTGAACTACTTCATTTGGATAGCTATAATAGGTTCACTTCAAAATCTGGCCTTTACCAAGTGTCCCCGAAAGCCTATATCTCTTTAATCAATGCTCAGACCTTCTTAAAAACAAGTCAGAACGTGTGAAATATCACCCTGAACAAGCATGAAAATTTTCAGACAGATCGGACAAAATTTGCCTCTATAACAGTTAAAAAGGTGAAAATGATATGAATTAATGGCATGTTAAGCCAATAAGTGGTATTTTACTGCCCCCTGCTGTTTAAAATAGTCATTTTCTCATGTTGGTATTGGTATCAGCCATGGTAAATCATGATATATGATGGTGTGTGTGTGTGTGTGTGTGTGTGTGTGTGTGTGTGTGTGTGTGTGGTACAAATATAACAAAGGTTTTATTTTCCAACATGAAAACAAACATAACAGAGTGCTAGTGCACAAACAATAACCGACAATGATAATGGATGAGAGGGGAACTTAAATACACAGATCAAGACAAGGACAACAGGTGACGGTTATGATGATGAGGAGCAGGTGATGATGAGGAGGGTGATGAGGAGCAGGTGCAGGTGATGACGACAGATGGTGAATGTGATGAAGACAGAAGGTGAATGTGATGAAGGTGAATGTGACACCAATATCACTGAAACATGTGTGTGTGTGTGTGTGTGTGTGTGTGTGTGTGTGTGTGTGTGTGTGTGTGTAGCATTATTGTGTGTAGCATATGTAGCAAGTATGCATTATTGAGTTAACATGGAAACACTGGTTTGCTTTAGTGCAGAAAACTGGTCAAAATCATGAGGTTTAAAGTGAAAGTGAGCCAATAAGTGGTCTTCTACTACCCTCTGCTGGCCATTCTACTTATTAATTAATTTTTTCCACATGTGCTTGCATTTATACTTGAATACACACTAAAAATCACTTATATAGCAATAACTATTATAACACAATCATATTTTGTCAGTGTTAATCACTTTATTTGCACTGACACTTCAAATAATTGCTAGTAATGTGGTAAATCATGGTAAATCATGGTTAACTATGCTGTGTGTGTGTGTGCGTGTGTGTGTGTGTGTGTGTGTGTAAGCATGCATTGAGTTAACATGGATAAACTGGTTTGCTTTAGTGCAGAAAACTGGTTTAAAGTGAAAGTGAGCCAATAAGTGGTCTTCTACTGCCCTCTGCTGGCCATTCTACTTATTAATGAAATATTTCAACATGTGCTTGCATTCATACTTGAATACACACTAAAAAAATCACTTATATAGCAATAACTATTATAACACTATCATATTTTGTCAGTGTTAATCACTTTATTTGCACTGACACTTCAAATAATTGCTAGTAATGTGATAAATCAGGCTAGAAACATGGTAAATCAAAGTAAATAATACTAGATTGTCGTTTATCTCCTGGTAAATAATACTAGAATGTGGTACAGGGTTTCCGCGGAGTCATAAAAAGTCATAAAACGTCTTAAATTTAATAATTAGAATTTTAGGCCATAAAAAGTCATAAAAATGTCCGGATTTCCATACAAGGTCATAAATTTCATTTAGCCACGTCATAAATTGATATGCTCTTTCATTCGTTGGTTCTACCATTGCCTTTTCCCCCTGAAAATGCGCTGGCGGCATAATGTTTAATGCACAGGATAAATGCGCCAAAAGCGGAACGCTCATTTGAAACGCGCGCCACACGGACCATTTACCCGCTCGGCTCAAAGTCCAAACGGCAGCGCAGCGCGAGCTCAATAGAACTGATGCGTTTACTCTGATCGGTCTCAGTCACAAGATCCAGTGAGAAGTGCTTGAATTCAGCGAAGAACACACTGTCTCAGTGATTTAAACCAGTTTAAAGGCAGATGAAACAGCGCTGACCAACAGGAGAAACTCTGCACAACGATACAGCAGAAGGCTTTTCCGTCTACAATCTCCCATCATTTACCATGGATTTACTGTAACGTTAGCCTAGTAATATTAACTGCACCATGTGGGATATACTGAATTTTATTATATTATTAGTGCTGATAATCTATTAAAGGACTAATGGAATATTTACAGTATTTAATAATGTATTTAGGCTACTGTTTTTCATACATTTCCTGAAGATACGTGCCATCAAAGTTAGGCAACACAAACCTGTTTCAAGACTTGACCCCTATTAGCACATGCAGAAACTATGTAATTATTTTCCCAATAAAGATATTTATTTTGTTAAGGACAAATGACAAATGTTTGAATGTCCTACCTCAGATTTGTGAAATGTTCACCTGTTTTAGCAAGTGTTTGTCATTATATTTTCTGACAATAAAGAGTAAAGTTAACGCTCTGGTTTCTACAACTTTCACTTGGAAGCAACAGTCTGCCTTTAAAGTCTGGTGTGTTTAGTAGTTGGCTCAAGCCCGTTGCAAATAATCAGTATCAAGAATATTGCTGTCTATTAATGTATTCAAAGCTGTCTTTAGGCATTTAAATAATACATCTTGTTACTTTCAATGAAAGTCAATTAAAAAAAAAACTTTTGAAAGGAATTTGAATGAATTTTTCGTAATTCGTGTAGGTCATAAATTTCAATCATAATGGTCATAAAAAGGTCTTAAAAAGTCTTAAATTTGACTGACCAAACCCTGCAGAAACCCTGGTGGTATATCATGGTAAATCATGGTTACCTATGCTGTGTGTGTGTGTGTGTGTGTGTGTGTGTGTGTGTTTGTGTGTGTGTGTGTGTGTGTGTGTGTGTGTGTGTGTGTGTGTGTGTAAGCATGCATTGAGTTAACATGGAAAAACTGGTTTGCTTTAGTGCAGAAAACTGGTTTAAAGTGAAAGTGAGCCAATAAGTGGTCTTCTAGTGCCCTCTGCTGGCCATTCTACTTAATAATTAAATATTTTACATGTGCTTTTGCATTCATACTTGGACACACACTAAAAATGACGTATATAACTAACTATTATAACACAATAATATTTTGTCAGTGTTCATCACCTCATTTGCACTGACACTTCACATAATTGCTAATAATGTGGTTAATCATGCTAGAAACATTGTAAATCATAGTAAATAATACTGAAATGAGGTGTATCAAGGTAAATCATGCTAGAATCCTAATAAATCATTCTGGAACATGGTATATGATAGTAAATCATGCTAGAATCATATTAAATAATTCTAGAATGTGGCAAATCGTTGTGGGAGGAGCCTATTTTACTCAAATGGCTATAACTCAAGAAGTAAATGAGATATCTTCACCAAACTCAGTACACATGTGTATGGGTTCAATTTGAGGTCACAGTAAACAATTCTATGGAGATCGGACCATAGGTGGCGCTATAACTGTTAAAAAGCTTTAAAACCATATATATCCCATGGTAAATTGCCTGTATTGGCTGTAAATGGTCTTTTCCATCTATTATGTCAGTGGTTACATGCTTATTAAATAAATCTTAATAACTTTTGATGCTTTTGTGCTTAAATGCCTTAAAGGCCTTAACTGCTTGAACCCCGATAAATGCTGCTTGCAGCTTTAATTATTATTATTATTCCGCCGTAAAACGCATCGTGCAGCCCAAACCGTAAGAGCTGGAACTTTGAAACTTTGACAGATGGTAGTACAAAAATCGAGGAAAGGTTCAGAGATTATGACCCCGATTGGCCCATAGGTGGCGCTATAACAACCAAAAGCGCGAAACTGCTCATAACTCCTAGACCGTATGTCGTAGACTCAAGTGTCTTATATCATTGGAAAGCTGGACGCCTGACGAACAAAACGTATATCTCCGATTTCATTTGCGCCATGATAGATTTTCCGCCATTTTGAATTTTGTCAAAAATCTACTTTTGCGAACTAGTCCCTGGTTTTTTGCCCGATTGGAACCAAACTAGTGCAGAAATGTTCTCTGGAGACTGAATATCAATAATTATCGAAAAAAAGTGGAAATTTCGATTCACGGTCGCTAAGGGGCGCCAAAACGTACGTTGTGGGAGGGGCCTATTTTACTAAAATGGCTATAACTCCCGATGTAAATGAGGTATCTTCACCAAACTTGGTACACATGTGTATGAGCTTACTCTGGGGTCACAGCAAAAAAATCGCGACGATTGGCCTCATGGTGGCGCTATAAAATGAAAAAAACATAAAACAGGCTATAACCACCTGACCGTTAGTCCGATTGACTTGAAAATTGGTATGCAGTGTCTTGGTCCAAGGTGCCATGTATGTGTATGAGGACATTGGCGTATCTCAAAAAACATGGCCGCCATTGGCCAACGAAGTTTGAGCACCTATTAGACAAGGTTAACGGAGGCCGATCGGAACGAAACTCGATGGGCATGTTCAACTCATAGCCCTAGAGGTCTGTAAGAATTTTGAAAGAAATCGGCCACTAGTTGGCGCTAACGAGTTTTACGGCTCTGTAATCACGTGGTGTTACAAATATCCACACAATATGCATATCATTTGATAGATCTCCTCATCCTGAACAACTTTGCCTCAAGAACCATTGCTGTCAATCAAACTGTTCATTAATTATTCATTAATATGTTAAAAACCTACTTTTGCGAACTAGTCCTAGGTTTTTTGCCCGATCGGAACCAGACCAGTCTAGGACAATTCTCTGGCCTCTCTAGATCAATAATTATCAAAAAAAAGTTGAACTTTTGCATTTGGATGGCTGTAATAGGGTAATTTATAAAATGGGCGTGTCAAAATACATTAAAAAGCCTATAAATCCTAAATAAAAACTCAGAACTTCACAAAAATTGGTCAGCATATGTGACATAACATCATTAACAAGCATGAAAAATTCTATGGAGATCGGACGATAGGTGGCGCTATAACTGTTAAAAAGCTTTAAAATCATATATTTCCTATGGTAAACTGCCTGTATTGGCTGTAAATGGTCTTTTCCATCTCTGATCATATAATTTTCATATCATAATGTTCAAAACTAGTGCAATACAGTTCTCTGGACTCACTAGATCAATAATTGTCAGAAAAAGTTGAACTACTTCATTTGGATAGCTATAATAGGTTCACTTCAAAATCTGGCCTTTACCAAGTGTCCCCGAAAGCCTATATCTCTTTAATCAATGCTCAGACCTTCTTAAAAACAAGTCAGAACATGTGAAATATCACCCTGAACAAGCATGGAAATTTTCAGACAGATCGGACAAAATTTGCCTCTATAACAGTTAAAAAGGTGAAAATGATATGAATTAATGGCATGTTAAGCCAATAAGTGGTATTTTACTGCCCCCTGCTGTTTAAAATAGTCATTTTCTCATATTGGTATTGGTATCAGCCATGGTAAATCATGATAAATGATGGTGTGTGTGTGTGTGTGTGTGTGTGTGTGTGTGTGTGTGTGTGTGTGTGTGTGTGTGTGTGTGTGTGGTACAAATATAACAAAGGTTTTATTTTCCAACATGAAAACAAACATAACAGAGTGCTAGTGCACAAACAATAACCGACAATGATAATGGATGAGAGGGGAACTTAAATACACAGATCAAGACAAGGACAACAGGTGACGGTTATGATGATGAGGAGCAGGTGATGATGAGGAGGGTGATGAGGAGCAGGTGCAGGTGATGACGACAGATGGTGAATGTGATGAAGACAGAAGGTGAATGTGATGAAGGTGAATGTGACACCAATATCACTGAAACATATGTGTGTGTGTGTGTGTGTGTGTAGCATTATTGTGTGTAGCATATGTAGCAAGTATGCATTATTGAGTTAACATGGAAACACTGGTTTGCTTTAGTGCAGAAAACTGGTCAAAATCATGAGGTTTAAAGTGAAAGTGAGCCAATAAGTGGTCTTCTACTGCCCTCTGCTGGCCATTCTACTTATTAATTAAATTTTTCCACATGTGCTTGCATTTAAACTTGAATACACACTAAAAATCACTTATATAGCAATAACTATTATAACACAATCATATTTTGTCAGTGTTAATCACTTTATTTGCACTGACACTTCAAATAATTGCTAGTAATGTGGTAAATCATGGTAAATCATGGTTAACTATGCTGTGTGTGTGTGTGTGTGTGTGTGTGTGTGTGTGTGTGTGTGTGTGTGTGTGTGTGTGTGTGTGTGTGTGTGTGTAAGCATGCATTGAGTTAACATGGATAAACTGGTTTGCTTTAGTGCAGAAAACTGGTTTAAAGTGAAAGTGAGCCAATAAGTGGTCTTCTACTGCCCTCTGCTGGCCATTCTACTTATTAATGAAATATTTCAACATGTGCTTGCATTCATACTTGAATACACACTAAAAAAATCACTTATATAGCAATAACTATTATAACACAATCATATTTTGTCAGTGTTAATCACTTTATTTGCACTGACACTTCAAATAATTGCTAGTAATGTGATAAATCAGGCTAGAAACATGGTAAATCAAAGTAAATAATACTAGATTGTCGTTTATCTCCTGGTAAATAATACTAGAACGTGGTATATCATGGTAAATCATGGTTAACTATGCTGTGTGTGTATGTGTGTGTGTGTGTGTGTGTGTGTGTGTGTGTGTGTGTGTGTGTGTGTGTGTGTGTGTGTGTGTAAGCATGCATTGAGTTAACATGGATAAACTGGTTTGCTTTAGTGCAGAAAACTGGTTTAAAGTGAAAGTGAGCCAATAAGTGGTCTTCTACTGCCCTCTGCTGGCCATTCTACTTATTAATGAAATATTTCAACATGTGCTTGCATTCATACTTGAATACACACTAAACAAATCACTTATATAGCAATAACTATTATAACACAATCATATTTTGTCAGTGTTAATCACTTTATTTGCACTGACACTTCAAATAATTGCTAGTAATGTGATAAATCAGGCTAGAAACATGGTAAATCAAAGTAAATAATACAAGATTGTCGTTTATCTCCTGGTAAATAATACTAGAACGTGGTATATCATGGTAAACCATGGTTAACTATGCTGTGTGTGTGTGTGTGTGTGTGTGTGTGTGTGTGTGTGTGTGTGTGTGTGTGTGTGTGTGTGTGTGTGTGTGTGTGTGTAAGCATGCATTGAGTTAACATGGAAAAACTGGTTTGCTTTAGTGCAGAAAACTGGTTTAAAGTGAAAGTGAGCCAATAAGTGGTCTTCTAGTGCCCTCTGCTGGCCATTCTACTTAATAATGAAATATTTTACATGTGCTTTTGCATTCATACTTGGACACACACTAAAAATCACGTATATAACTAACTATTATAACACAATAATATTTTGTCAGTGTTCATCACCTCATTTGCACTGACACTTGACATAATTGCTAGTAATGTGGTTAATCATGCTAGAAACATTGTAAATCATAGTAAATAATACTGAAATGAGGTGTATCAAGGTAAATCATGCTAGAATCCTAATAAATCATTCTGGAACATGGTATATGATAGTAAATCATGCTAGAATCATATTAAATAATTCTAGAATGTGGCAAATCGTTGTGGGAGGAGCCTATTTTACTCAAATGGCTATAACTCAAGAAGTAAATGAGATATCTTCACCAAACTCAGTACACATGTGTATGGGTTCAATTTGAGGTCACAGTAAACAATTTTATGGAGATCGGACCATAGGTGGCGCTATAACTGTTAAAAAGCTTTAAAACCATATATATCCCATGGTAAACTGCCTGTATTGGCTGTAAATGGTCTTTTCCATCTATTATGTCAGTGGTTACATGCTTGCTAAATAAATCTTAATAACTTTTGATGCTTTTGTGCTTAAATGCCTTAAAGGCCTTAACTGCTTGAACCCCGATAAATGCTGCTTGCAGCTTTAATTATTATTATATTATTATTATTCCGCCGTAAAACGCATCGTGCAGCCCAAACCGTAAGGGCTAGAGCTTTGAAACTTTGCCATATGGTAGTACAAAAATCGAGGAGAGGTTATCAAATTATGACCCCGATTGGCCCATAGGTGGCGCTATAGCAACCAAAAGCGCGAAACTGCTCATAACTCCTAGACCGTAAGTCATAGACTCAAGTGTCTTATATCATTGGAAAGCTGGACGCCTGACGAACAAAACCTATATCTCCGATTTTATTTCCGCCATGATAGATTTTCCGCCATTTTGAATTTTGTTGAAAATCTACTTTTGCGAACTAGTCCCTGGTTTTTCGCCCGATCGGAACCAAACCAGTGCAGAATTGTTCTCTGGACTCTGATTATCAATAATTATCGAAAAAAAGTTGAAATTTCGATTCACGGTCGCTAGGGGGTGCAAAATTAACGTTGTGGGAGGAGCCTATTTTACTAAAATGGCTATAACTCCAGAAGTAAAAGAGATATTTTAACCAAACTTGGTACACATGTGTAAGAGGTCAATTTGAGGTCACGGTAAAAAAATCGCGGCGATTGGCCACATGGTGGCGCTATAACATGAAAAAAACATAAAACAGGCTATAACCACCTGACCGTTAGTCCGATTGACTTGAAAATTGGTATGCAGTGTCTTGGTCCAAGGTGCCATGTATGTCTATGAGGACATTGGCGTATCTCAAAAAACATGGCCGCCATCGGCCAATGAAGTTTGAGCACCGATTAGACAAGGTTAACGGAGGCCGATCGGAACGAAACTCGATGGGCATGTTCGTCTCATGGCCCTAGAGGTCTGTAAGAATTTTGAAAGAAATCGGCCACTAGTTGGCGCTAACGAGTTTTATGGCTCTGTAATCACGTGGTGTTACACTCATCCACACAATATGCATATCATTTGATAGATCTGCTCATGCTGAACAACTTTGCCTCAAGAACCATTGCTGTCAATCAAACCGTTCATTAAATATTCACGAATATGTCTAAAACCTACTTTTGCGAACTAGTCCTAGGTTTTTCGCCCGATCAGAACCAGACCAGTCTAGGACAATTCTCTGGACTCTCTAGATCAATAATTATCAAAAAAAAGTTGAACTTTTGCATTTGTATGGCTGTAATAGGGTCATTTATAAAATGGGTGTGGCAAAATACACTCAAAAGCCTATAAATCCTAAATGAAAACATGGAACTTCACAAAAATTGGTCAGCCTATGTGTCATAACATCATTAACAAGCATGCAAAATTTTATGGAGATCGGACGATAGGTGGCGCTATAACTGTTAAAAAGCTTTAAAACCATATATTTCCTATGGTATGTTGCCTGTATTGGCTGTAAATGGTCTTTTCCATCTCTGATCATATAATTTTCATATCATAATGTTCAAAACTAGTGCAATACAATTCTCTGGACTCACTAGATCAATAATTGTCTGAAAAAGTTTAACTACTTCATTTGGATAGCTATAATAGGTTCACTTCAAAATGTAGCCTTTACCAAGTGTCCCCGAAAGCCTATATCTCTTTAATGAATGACTCAGACCTTCTTAAAAACAAGTCAGAACATGTGAAATATCACTCTGAACATGCATGAAAATTTTCAGACAGATCAGACAAAATTTGCCTCTATAACAGTTAAAAAGGTGAAAATGATATGATTATAATGGCATGTTAAGCCAATAAGTGGTATTTTACTGCCCCCTGCTGTTCAAAATAGTCATTTTGTCATATTGTTCTATAATTTATATTTAGACTTTATAAAATCACTATTTTAACATTTACAATTACATTTAGTCAAAATCCATCTGTTAAAGTATTAGTATTGACAGTTTGATCACATCATACATTTCAAATGTCTGCATCTACAACATAATGTGTGTGTGTAGTCTTAGGTTTCTGAATAAATTCTGAATCATCTGATTAATAGCTTGCAAAGACTTTGTGAAATGTTTATAGACCATTCAAATATATTTTCATAATGACATATCCCAATAGCATTGAAAAAACAACAACAACATTTGTCTTTGTGTGTGTGTGTGTGTGTGTGTGTGTGTGTGTGTGTGTGTGTGTGTGTGTGTGTGTGTGTGTGTAAACATGCATTATGAAGTTAAAATGGAAAAACTGGTTTGCTTTAGTGCAGAAAAATGGTGAAAATCAAGAAGTTTAAAGTGAAAGTGAGCCAATAAGTGGTCTTCTACTGCCCTCTGCTGGCCATTCTACTTATTAATGAAGTCTACTCACATATGCTTTTGCATTCATTAGACACTAAAAATCACTTATATAACAATAAAACACTAAAAAATCACTTATATAACAATTACTATTGTAGCACAATCATATTTTGTCAGTTTATCACTTCATTTTTACTGATACTTCACATAATTGCTAGCAATGTGGTAAATCATGGTAAATCACACTAAAAACATGGTAAATCATAATAAATAATACTAGAATGTGGTGTATCAAGGTAAATCATACTACAATCCTGGTACATCAATCTAGAACATGGTATATCATGGTACATCATGCTAGAACATGGTAAATCATGGTAAACTATGCTAGAACAGGGTAAATCATGGTAAGCCATGATAAATCATAATAAACTATGGTAAATCATGTTAGAATGTGGTATATCATGGTAAATCATGCTAGAACATGGTAAATCATGGTAAACTATGCTAGAACAGGGTAAATCATGGTAAACTATGATAAATCATGGTAAACTATGATAAATCATGATAAACTATGGTAATCCATGCTAGAATCACAGTAAACAATGGTAAATCATACTAGAATGTAGTATATCATGGTAAATTATGCTAGAATATGGCAAATCATGCTAGAATCATAGTAAATAATACTAGAATGTGCTAAATTGTTGTGGGAGGAGCCTATTTTACTAAAATGGCTATAACTCAAGAAGTAAATGAGATATCTTCACCAAACTCAGTACACATGTGTATGGGTTCAATTTGAGGTCACAGTAAACAATTTTATGGAGATCGGACCATAGCTGGCGCTATAACTGTTAAAAAGCTTTAAAACCATATATATCCCATGGTAAATTGCCTGTATTGGCTGTAAATGGTCTTTTCCATCTATTATGTCAGTGGTTACAAGCTTGCTAAATAAATCTTAATAACTTTTGATGCTTTTGTGCTTAAATGCCTTAAAGGCCTTAACTGCTTGAACCCCGATAAATGCTGCTTGCAGCTTTAATTATTATTATTATTTTCCCCTAAAACGCATCGTGCAGACCAAACCGTAAGAGCTGGAACCTTGAAAGTTGGCCAAATGGTAGTCCTCAATTTGGGGAGAACGTATCAAAGTATGACCTCGATTGGCCCATAGGTGGCGCTATAGCGACCAAAAGCGCGAAACTGCTCAGAACTCCTAGAACGTATGTCGTAGACTCAAGTGTCTTATATCATTGGAAAGCTGGACGCCTGACGAACAAAACGTATATCTCCGATTTCATTTCCGCCATGATAGATTTTCCGCCATTTTGAATTTTGTCAAAAACCTACTTTTGCGAACTAGTCCCTGGTTTTTCGCCCGATCGGAACCAAACCAGTGCAGAAATGTTCTCTAGAAACTGAAGATCAATAATTATCGAAAAAAAGTCGAAATTTCGATTCACGGTCGCTAAGGGGCGCCAAAACGTATGTTATGGGAGGGGCCTATTTTACTAAAATGGCTATAACTCCAGAAGTAAATGAGGTATCTTCACCAAACTCGGTAAACATATGTATGAGCTCAATATGAGGTAACACAAAAAAAATCGCGGCGATTGGCCACATGGTGGCGCTATAATATATAAAAAACATAAAACAGGCTTTAACCACCTGACCGTTAGTCCGATTGACTTGAAAATTGGTATGCAGTGTCTTGGTCCAAGGTGTCATGTATGTGTATGAGGACATTGGCGTATCTAAAAAAACATGGCCGCCATCGGCCAATGAAGTTTGAGCACCTATTAGACAAGGTTAACGGAGGCCGATCGGAACGAAACTCGGTGGGCATGTTCTACTCATGGCCCTAGAGGTCTGTAAGAATTTTAAAAGAAATCGGCCACTAGTTGGCGCTAACGAGTTTTATGGCTCTGTAATCACGTGGTGTTACACTTATTGTCACAAAATGCATACCATTTGATAGATCTCCTCTTGTTGAACAACTTTGCCTCAAGAACCATTGCTGTCAATCAAACCGTTCATTAAATATTCGTAATTATGTTAAAAACGTACTTTTGCGAACTAGTCCCTGGTTTTTCGCCCGATCGGAACCAAACCAGTCTAGGACAATTCTATGGACTCTCTAGGTCAATAATTATCAAAAAAAAGTTGAACTTTTGCATTTTTCGCATGGCTATAACAGGGTAATTTAGAAAATGGGCGTGGTAAAATGCACTCAAAAGCCTATAAATCCTAAACGAAAACTCAGAACTTCACAAAAATTGATGAGCATATGTGTCATAACCTGCTAAAGAAGCATGAAAAATTTTATGAAGATCGGACCATAGTTGGCGCTATAACTGTTAAAACGCTTTAAAACCATATATTTCCTATGGTAAATTGCCTGTATTTGCTGTAAATGGTGTCTTCTATCATCATATAATGTTCATATCATAATGTTCAAAACCAGTGCAGCACAATTCTCTGAACTCTCTAGATCAATAATTATCAGAAAAAAAGTTTAACTTCTTCAAAAGGTGATTTTATATGAATATAATGACATATTGAGCCAATAAGTGGTATTTTACTGCCCCCTGCTGTCATTTCATCATACTACTCCCTAATATTGTTATAAAATTCATATTTAGACTTTATAAAATCATTATTTTAACATTTACAATCACATTTTGTCAAAACTCATCTATTGAGTATTACTATTGACAATTGTGTTACACTGAGATATGGAAATGGACGAAAGTAAATGAATGAAATGAAACGAAAGTAACGGCATTTAAGCCACGCCCCCGAATACAAATTCATTCATAACTCGAAAACGGAAAGTCGTTGCGCGCTCAAATTTTGATGGTGAGGACCTCTCCGGGCTCTTGATCGAAACGTGTCGTCGCGGGCCTCGGGAGCGCGCCCCCCGCGCATCGCGAATCCGCGGGACCCCCGATTTTGAACGGCCATTACTCCCGACCCAGACCACCCCGAACATTGTGTGAGAGCTCGTTGGAAAGGGCGCGTCCTTGGCTAGCTTCGATTCAAATGTGGTGTTATTTGCCCTGGGCATTCCAGAGATAATAGCCCGAACAGATATGCCTTATAACAATCATAACTCCCAGCCCCAATCGCCCAAAAACACGTTGATGGTCTCATTCAACAGGGCTCCTCAAGCACTATCTATGCTCTGAGTTTCAGAATTTTTCGCCTTTTGGTTCCTGAGATATAAGTAAAAAAACAAATTCCCATTCATTCATTCAAACACTTCAACTGTAAAATGTAAGCTATAATACCACTGTTGTCCACTAGAGGGAGCAGCAGGATTACGCATGATCTTTTAATTCGCTTCAGTATTGGGAAATAAACAAATGCTTTAAGAAGCAATCTTTTTTATTATGATGTTGTTGTTTTTTATTATGATATTTTTTATACATTTTATTTTTTATTATGATTATGAACGGTTTGATTGACATTAGTGATTCTTCAGGCAAAGTTGTTCAAGATGAGGAGATGAAGATATTTTCACAATATCACATCCTAAAAACATTGAAAACATATTTGTCTTTGTGTGTGTGTGTGTGGATGTGTTTGTGTTTGTGTGTGTGTCTGTGTGTGTAAGCATGCTTAATGGAAAGAACATGGAGAAACTGCTTTGTTTTACTGGTGGATAAAAAAAGTCTTTCAAATGAAAGTGAGTCAATTAGTGGTCTTCTACTGCCCTCTGCAGGACATTCTACTTAATAAAATATTTTCATCTGTGCTTTTGCATTAGTTTTTGGACTATATAAAATTACTTGCATGAAAATCACCTATTATAACACAGTCATGTTTTGTCAAAGTTTATCACTTCATTTTTACTGAGCTCTCAGTTTGAACAATTCTGCCTCTCAGTGATTAAATTGAAATCTGAAAATGGTGTTATACAGAGGAGATTTGCAATTATCATTTTGTTACCTATCTTTTATTTTAAATATCTACATCTACAACAAAATGTGTGTGCATGTGTGTGTTCAAGCATGGTTAGTGTATTAAGTATTATTGTTTAAGTATTATTGTTTTCATTTACATTTTAACCACCAGAAGAAGAACACTCATTGGTTCATTCTGCTCACTAAAATATTATTTTTCATTTTTTTTCCATTTGAAATATTGTTTAAACTTAATAAAATCATTAAAATAACATTTCAAATCATATTTTGTCTGTTTATAAATCCCACAGACTCACATTGGCTGCAATACTAATGTTTTTGTAAAACACAGACCTGATAGTCTAATCTGTGTGTATTGTGCATATATTATTGATATTATTACTATTGCAAATCATGTTATTGTAACTCATATCTTAATAGAATATTATTTGTAATTTTAATTCTTTATTTCTTAATTGTTTTTTTATGATTACTACAGATATTATCACCAAAGATATCAACTACACCTTCACTTTTAGTATTGACACGCTGCACACACAGCACAATCACACACTCACTAATGCATTCAAATAAATGTAATCTTATTGTGCTACTTTATTTGTACATGATTAGAATGAACAGAAATCTAAGAATATTTTTCTTCTTTTATTAAAGCCATTTCAGACTCCAAGTAAGCATTATATTACTAATCATCTATTTTAAAGGTGCCATACAATTGAAAACTGTATTTATCTTGGCATAGTTGAATGATAAGAGTTCTGGACATGGAACTGACATACCGTGAGCCTCAAACACCATTGTTTCCTCCTTCATGTGTAAATCTCTTGTTTGCAAAAGACCGCTGAAAAATGAGTGAATCCCACCATAACACCGACTGTGACGTTGGAGTCAGGATCATTAATATTTATACCCCCCAAATTTGCATTTTCCAGTCCATGTTCTAGGCCAGGCAGTGTTAATGTGGACCTGCACAGCCGAATCATCAGAAGATCAGCAGGTATTTTGAAGAAGCAAGCAAGGACAATAGTGAAAATGGCAGATCATGGATATAAATGTTATGTCTGAGGCTGTGCTGCGGATTTGAGAACTTTTCATTCCCTTCCCACAAAAGAGAACTGTCAACAGGCATGGTTGATGTTTACAACAGGATAAACTCACCATTTTAATTCAAAGCTGTTAGTTTACTCTTAACGGAGGCCGATCAGAACGAAACTCGGTGGGCATGTTCGACTCGTGGCCCTAGAGGTCTGTAAGAATTTTGAAAAATCAGCCACTAGTTGACGCTAACAGGTTTTACGGCTATGTAATCACGTGATGCATATCATTTGATAGATCTCCTCATACTGAACAACTTTGCCTCAAGAACTACTGCTGTCAATCAATTTGTTCATTAAATACTTGCGATTATGTTAAAAACCTACTTTTGCAAACTAGTCCTAGGTTTTTCGCCCGATCGGAAATATACCAGTGCAGTACAATTCTCTGGAAGCTCTAGATTATTAATTATATAAAAAACTTTAACTTTACCCATTGGGTAGCCATAACAGGATCATTTAGAAAATGGGTATGGCAAAAAACACTCAAAAGCCTGTAAATCCTAAACAAAAACTCAGACAACTCACTAAACTGCCTTATGTGCTTAAAGACCCTAAATGCTTGAACCCCGCTAAATGCTGCTTGCAGCTTTAATTATTATTATTATTATTATTCCGCCGTAAAACGCATCGTGCAGCCCAAACCGTAAGAGCTGGAACTTTGAAACTTTGACAGATGGTAGTACAAAAATCGAGGAAAGGTTCAGAGATTATGACCCCGATTGGCCCATAGGTGGCGCTATAACAACCAAAAGCGCGAAACTGCTCATAACTCCTAGACCGTATGTCGTAGACTCAAGTGTCTTATATCATTGGAAAGCTGGACGCCTGACGAACAAAACGTATATCTCGGATTTCATTTCCGCCATGATAGATTTTCCGCCATTTTGAATTTTGTCAAAAATCTACTTTTGCGAACTAGTCCCTGGTTTTTTGCCCGATTGGAACCAATCTAGTGCAGAAATGTTCTCTGGAGACTGAATATCAATAATTATCGAAAAAAAGTGGAAATTTCGATTCACGGTCGCTAAGGGGCGCCAAAACGTACGTTGTGGGAGGGGCCTATTTTACTAAAATGGCTATAACTCCCGATGTAAATGAGGTATCTTCACCAAACTTGGTACACATGTGTATGAGCTTACTCTGGGGTCACAGTAAAAAAATCGCGACGATTGGCCTCATGGTGGCGCTATAAAATGAAAAAAACATAAAACAGGCTATAACCACCTGACCGTTAGTCCGATTGACTTGAAAATTGGTATGCAGTGTCTTGGTCCAAGGTGCCATGTATGTGTATGAGGACATTGGCGTATCTCAAAAAACATGGCCGCCATCGGCCAACGAAGTTTGAGCACCTATTAGACAAGGTTAACGGAGGCCGATCGGAACGAAACTCAATGGGCATGTTCGGCTCATGGCCCTAAAGGTCTGTAAGAATTTTGAAAGAAATCGGCCACTAGTTGGCGCTAACGAGTTTTACGGCTCTGTAATCACGTGGTGTTACAAATATCCACACAATATGCATATCATTTGATAGATCTCCTCATCCTGAACAACTTTGCCTCAAGAACCATTGCTGTCAATCAAACTGTTCATTAATTATTCATTAATATGTTAAAAACCTACTTTTGCGAACTAGTCCTAGGTTTTTTGCCCGATCGGAACCAGACCAGTCTAGGACAATTCTCTGGACTCTCTAGATCAATAATTATCAAAAAAAAGTTGAACTTTTGCATTTGGATGGCTGTAATAGGGTAATTTATAAAATGGGCGTGTCAAAATACATTAAAAAGCCTATAAATCCTAAATAAAAACTCAGAACTTCACAAAAATTGGTCAGCCTATGTGTCATAACATCATTAACAAGCATGCAAAATTCTATGGAGATCGGACGATAGTTGGCGCTATAACTGTTAAAAAGCTTTAAAATCATATATTTCCTATGGTAAACTGCCTGTATTGGCTGTAAATGGTCTTTTCCATCTCTGATAATATAATTTTCATATCATAATGTTCAAAACTAGTGCAATACAATTCTCTGGACTCACTAGATCAATAATTGTCAGAAAAAGTTGAACTACTTCATTTGGATAGCTATAAAAGGTTCACTTCAAAATCTGGCCTTTACCAAGTGTCCCCGAAAGCCTATATCTCTTTAATCAATGCTCAGACCTTCTTAAAAACAAGTCAGAACTTGTGAAATATCACCCTGAACAAGCATGAAAATTTTCAGACAGATCGGACAAAATTTGCCTCTATAACAGTTAAAAAGGTGAAAATGATATGAATTAATGGCATGTTAAGCCAATAAGTGGTATTTTACTGCCCCCTGCTGTTTAAAATAGTCATTTTCTCATATTGGTATTGGTATCAGCCATGGTAAATCATGATAAATGATGGTGTGTGTGTGTGTGTGTGTGTGTGTGTGTGTGTGTGTGTGTGTGTGTGGTACAAATATAACAAAGGTTTTATTTTCCAACATGAAAACAAACATAACAGAGTGCTAGTGCACAAACAATAACCGACAATGATAATGGATGAGAGGGGAACTTAAATACACAGATCAAGACAAGGACAACAGGTGACGGTTATGATGATGAGGAGCAGGTGATGATGAGGAGGGTGATGAGGAGCAGGTGCAGGTGATGACGACAGATGGTGAATGTGATGAAGACAGAAGGTGAATGTGATGAAGGTGAATGTGACACCAATATCACTGAAACATTTGTGTGTGTGTGTGTGTGTGTGTGTGTGTGTGTGTGTGTGTGTGTAGCATTATTGTGTGTAGCATATGTAGCAAGTATGCATTATTGAGTTAACATGGAAACACTGGTTTGCTTTAGTGCAGAAAACTGGTCAAAATCATGAGGTTTAAAGTGAAAGTGAGCCAATAAGTGGTCTTCTACTGCCCTCTGCTGGCCATTCTACTTATTAATTAAATTTTTCCACATGTGCTTGCATTTATACTTGAATACACACTAAAAATCACTTATATAGCAATAACTATTATAACACAATCATATTTTGTCAGTGTTAATCACTTTATTTGCACTGACACTTCAAATAATTGCTAGTAATGTGGTAAATCATGGTAAATCATGGTTAACTATGCTGTGTGTGTGTGTGTGTGTGTGTGTGTGTGTGTGTGTGTGTGTGTGTGTGTGTGTGTGTGTGTGTGTGTGTGTGTGTGTGTGTGTAAGCATGCATTGAGTTAACATGGATAAACTGGTTTGCTTTAGTGCAGAAAACTGGTTTAAAGTGAAAGTGAGCCAATAAGTGGTCTTCTACTGCCCTCTGCTGGCCATTCTACTTATTAATGAAATATTTCAACATGTGCTTGCATTCATACTTGAATACACACTAAAAAAATCACTTATATAGCAATAACTATTATAACACAATCATATTTTGTCAGTGTTAATCACTTTATTTGCACTGACACTTCAAATAATTGCTAGTAATGTGATAAATCAGGCTAGAAACATGGTAAATCAAAGTAAATAATACTAGATTGTCGTTTATCTCCTGGTAAATAATACTAGAACGTGGTATATCATGGTAAATCATGGTTAACTATGCTGTGTGTGTGTGTGTGTGTGTGTGTGTGTGTGTGTGTGTGTGTGTGTGTGTGTGTGTGTGTGTGTGTGTGTGTAAGCATGCATTGAGTTAACATGGAAAAACTGGTTTGCTTTAGTGCAGAAAACTGGTTTAAAGTGAAAGTGAGCCAATAAGTGGTCTTCTAGTGCCCTCTGCTGGCCATTCTACTTAATAATGAAATATTTTACATGTGCTTTTGCATTCATACTTGGACACACACTAAAAATCACGTATATAACTAACTATTATAACACAATAATATTTTGTCAGTGTTCATCACCTCATTTGCACTGACACTTCACATAATTGCTAGTAATGTGGTTAATCATGCTAGAAACATTGTAAATCATAGTAAATAATACTGAAATGAGGTGTATCAAGGTAAATCATGCTAGAATCCTAATAAATCATTCTGGAACATGGTATATGATAGTAAATCATGCTAGAATCATATTAAATAATTCTAGAATGTGGCAAATCGTTGTGGGAGGAGCCTATTTTACTCAAATGGCTATAACTCAAGAAGTAAATGAGATATCTTCACCAAACTCAGTACACATGTGTATGGGTTCAATTTGAGGTCACAGTAAACAATTTTATGGAGATCGGACCATAGGTGGCGCTATAACTGTTAAAAAAGCTTTAAAACCATATATATCCCATGGCAAATTGCCTGTATTGGCTGTAAATGGTCTTTTCCATCTATTATGTCAGTGGTTACATGCTTGCTAAATAAATCTTAATAACTTTTGATGCTTTTGTGCTTAAATGCCTTAAAGGCCTTAACTGCTTGAACCCCGATAAATGCTGCTTGCAGCTTTAATTATTATTATTATTCTGCCGTAAAACGCATCGTGCAGCCCAAACCGTAAGGGCTAGAGCATTGAAACTTTGCCAGATGGTAGTACAAAAATCGAGGAGAGGTTCAGAGATTATGACCCCGATTGGCCCATAGGTGGCGCTATAGCAACCAAAAGCGCGAAACTGCTCATAACTCCTAGACCGTATGTCGCAGACTCAAGTGTCTTATATCATTGGAAAGCTGGACGCCTGACGAACAAAACGTATATCTCCGATTTCATTTCCGTCATGATAGATTTTCCGCCATTTTGAATTTTGTCGAAAATCTACTTTTGCGAACTAGTCCCTGGTTTTTTGCCCGATCGGAGCCAAACCAGTGCAGAAATGTTCTCTGGAGTCTGAAGATCAATAATTATCGAAAAAATGTTGAAATTTCGATTCATGGACGCTAGGGGGCGCAAAATAATCGTTGTGGGAGGAGCCTATTTTACTAAAATGGCTATAACTTAAAAAGTAAATAAGATAGCTTCACCAAACTCGGTACACATGTGTATGGGTTCATTCTGGGGTCACAGTAAAAAAATCGCGACGATTGAACACTAGGTGGCGCTATAACATGAAAAAAACATGAAAAGGGCTATAACCACCTGACCGTTAGTCCGATTGACTTGAAAATTGGTATGCAGTGTCTTGGTCCAAGGTGCCATGTATGTCTATGAGGACATTGGCGTATCTCAAAAAACATGGCCGCCATTGGCCAATGAAGTTGAGCACCTATTAGACAAGGTTAACGGAGGCCGATCGGAACGAAACTCGATGGGCATGTTCGACTCATGGCCCTAGAGGTCTGTAAGAATTTTGAAAGAAATCGGCCACTAGTTGGCGCTAACGAGTTTTTTGGCTCTGTAATCACGTGGTGTTACACTTATCGTCACAAAAAGCATATCATTTGATATATCTGCTCATGCTGAACAACTTTGCCTCAAGAACCATTTCTGTCAATCAAACCGTTCATTAAATATTCATGAATATGTCTAAAACCTACTTTTGCGAACTAGTCCTAGGTTTTTTGCCCGATCGGAACCAGACCAGTCTAGGACAATTCTCTGGACTCTCTAGATCAATAATTATCAAAAAAAAGTTGAACTTTTGCATTTGGATGGCTGTAATAGGATCATTTATAAAATGGGCATGGAAAAATACATTAAAAAGCCTATAAATCCTAAATAAAAACCCAGAACTTCACAAAAATTGGTGAACTTATGTGACATAACATCATTAACAAGCATGCAAAATTTCATGGAGATCGGACGATAGGTGGCGCTATAACTGTTAAAAATCTTTAAAACCATATATTTCCTATGGTAAACTGCCTGTATTGACTGTAAATGGTCTTTTCCATCTCTGAATATATAATTTTCATATCATAATGTTAAAAACTAGTGCAATACAATTCTCTGGACTCACTAGAACAATAATTGTCAGAAAAAGTTGAACTACTTCATTTGGATAGCTATAATAGGTTCACTTCAAAATGTGGCCTTTACCAAGTGTCCCCGAAAGCCTATATCTCTTTAATGAATGTTCAAACCTTCTTAAAAACAAGTCAGAACATGTGAAATATCACTCTGAACATGCATGAAAATTTTCAGACAGATCTGACAAAATTTGCCTCTATAACAGTTAAAAAGGTGAAAATGATATGAATATAATGACATATTAAGCCAAGAAGTGGTATTTTACTGCCCCCTGCTGTTTAAAATAGTCATGTTGTCATATTGTTCTATAATTTATATTTAGACTTTATAAAATCACTATTTTAACATTTACAATTACATTTAGTCAAAAATCCATCTGTTAAATTATTAGTATTGACAGTTTGATCACATCATATATTTCAAATGTCTGTATCTACAATATAATGTGTGTGTGTAGTCTTAGGTTTCTGAATAAATTCTGAATGATCTGATTAATAGCTTACAAAGACTTTGTGAAATGTTTATAGACCATTCAAATATATTTTCATAATGACATATCCCAATAGCATTGAAAAAACAACATTTGTCTTGTGTGTGTGTGTGTGTGTGTGTGTGTGTGTGTGTGTTAACATGCATTATGGATTTAAAATGGAAAAACTGGTTTGCTTTAGTGCAGAAAAATGGTGAAAATCAAGAAGTTTAAAGTGAAAGTGAGCCAATATGTGGTCTTCTACTGCCCTCTGCTGGCCATTCTACTTATTAATGTCTACCCACATATGCTTTTGCATTCATTAGACACTAAAAATCACTTATATAACAATAAAACACTAAAAAATCACTTATATAACAATTACTATTGTAGCACAATCATATTTTGTCAGAGTTTATCACTTCATTTTTACTGATACTTCACATAATTGCTAGCAATGTGGTAAATCATGGTTAAATCACACTAAAAACATGGTAAATCAATAAATGATACTAGAATGTGGTGTATCAAGGTAAATCATACTACAATCCTGGTACATCATTCTAGAACATAGTATATCATGGTACATCATGCTAGAACATGGTAAATCATGGTAAACTATGCTAGAACAGGGTAAATCATGGTAAGCCATGATAAATCATAATAAACTATGGTAAATCATGTTAGAATGTGGTATATCATGGTAAATCATGCTAGAACATGGTAAATCATGGTAAACTATGCTAGAACAGGGTAAATCATGGTAAACTATGATAAATCATGATAAACTATGGTAATCCATGCTAGAATCACAGTAAACAATGGTAAATCATACTAGAATGTAGTATATCATGGTAAATTATGCTAGAATATGGCAAATCATGCTAGAATCATAGTAAATAATACTAGAATGTGCTAAATTGTTGTGGGAGGAGCCTATTTTACTAAAATGGCTATAACTCAAGAAGTAAATGAGATATCTTCACCAAACTCAGTACACATGTGTATGGGTTCAATTTGAGGTCACAGTAAACAATTCTATGGAGATCGGACCATAGGTGGCGCTATAACTGTTAAAAAGCTTTAAAACCATATATATCCCATGGTAAACTGCCTGTATTGGCTGTAAATGGTCTTTTCCATCTATTATGTCCGTGGTTACATGCTTGCTAAATAAATCTTAACTTTTGATGCTTTTGTGCTTAAATGCTTAAAAGGCTTTAACTGCTTGAACCCCGATAAATGCTGCTTGCAGCTTTAATTATTATTATTATTATTATTATTATTATTATTTTCCCCTAAAACGCATTGTGCAGACCAAACCGTAAGAGCTGGAACCTTGAAACTTGGCCAAATGGTAGTCCTCAATTTGGGGAGAACCTATAAAAGTATGACCCCGATTGGCCCATAGGTGGCGCTATAGCAACCAAAAGCGCAAAACTGCTCATAACTACTAGACCGTATGACGTAGACTCAAGTGTCTTATATCATTGGAAAGCTGGACGCCTGACGAACAAAACGTATATCTCCGATTTCATTTCCGCCATGATAGATTTTCCGCCATTTTGAATTTTGTCAAAAACATACTTTTGCGAACTAGTCCTAGGTTTTTCGCCCGATCGGAACCAAACCAGTGCAGAAATGTTCTCTAGAGTCTGAATATCAAAAACTATCGAAAAAAAGTTGAAATTTCGATTCACGGACGCTAAGGGCCGCCAAAACGTACGTTGTGGGCGGGGCCTATTTTACTAAAATGGCTATAACTCCAGAAGTAAATGAGGTATCTTCACCAAACTTGGTACACATGTGTAAGAGGTCAATCTGAGGTCACAGTAAAAAAACCGCGGCGATTGACCACATGGTGGCGCTATAACATGAAAAAAACATAAAACAGGCTATAACCACCTGACCGTTAGTCCGATTGACTTGAAAATTGGTATGCAGTGTCTTGGTCCAAGGTGCCATATATGTGTATGAGGACATTGGCGTATCTCAAAAAACATGGCCGCCATCGGCCAATGAAATTTGAGCACCTATTAGACAAGGTTAACGGAGGCCGATCGGAACGAAACTCGATGGGCATGTTCGACTCAAGGCCCTAGAGGTCTGTAAGAATTTTGAAAGAAATCGGCCACTAGTTGGTGCTAACGAGTTTTAAGGCTCTGTAATCACGTGGTGTTACAAATATCCACACAATATGCATATCATTTGATAGATCTCCTCATCCTGAACAACTTTGCCTCAAGAACCATTGCTGTCAATCAAACCGTTCATTAAATATTCGCAAACATGTTAAAAACCTACTTTTGCGAACTAGTCCTAGGTTTTTCGCCCGATCGGAACCAGACCAGTCTAGGACAATTCTCTGGACTCTCTAGATCAAAAACTATCAAAAAAAAGTTGAAATTTTGCATTTGGATGGCTCTAATAGGGTCATTTATAAAATGGGCGTGGCAAAATACATTAAAAATCCTATAAATCCTAAATGAAAACTCAGAACTTCACAAAAATCGGTGAGCATATGTGACATAACATCATTAACAAGCATTCCAAATTTTATGGAGATCGGACAATAGGTGGCGCTATAACTGTTAAAAAGCTTTAAAGCCATATATTTCCTATGGTACATTGCCTGTATTGGCTGTAAATGGTCTTTTCCATCTATTATGTCAGTGGTTACATGCTAAATAAAACCTGATAACTTTTGATGCTTTTGTGCTTAAAACCCCTTAAAGGCCTTAATAGCTTGAACCCCGATAAATGCTGCTTGCAGCTTTAATTAGGGGTTCAAGCACGAAGTGCTGAAACCCTATTGTAATTGTACTGATTTTTATTAGGGGTTCAAGCATGAAATGCTGAAACCCTATTGTAATTGTAAGGATTCGTAAAACGCATCGTGCAGGACAAACCGTAAGGCCTAGAGACTTGAAACCTGGCCAGATGGTAGGCCTCAATTTGGGGACAACCTATCAGAGTATGACCCCGATTGGCCCATAGGTGGCGCTACAGCGACCAAAAGTTAAAAATCGCTCATAACTCTTAGACCGTTTGTCCCAGGATCAAGTGTCTTATATCGTTGGAATCCTTGGCTCAAGGCGGACAAAATGGCTATCTCCGATTTGGACGTAGGCAGGGAAAATTTTCTGCTATGTCGAATTTTGTTCAAAACCTACTTTTGCGAACTAGTCCCTGGTTTTTCGCCCGATCGGAACCAAACCAGTCTAGGACAATTCTCTGGACTCTCTAGATCAATAATTATAGAAAAAAAGTTGATCTTTTGCATTTGGGTGGCTGTAACAGGGTCATTTAGAAAAGGGGCGTGGCAAAATACACTCAAAAGCCTATAAATCCCAAAGGAAAACTCAGAACTTCACCAAAATTGAGGAGCATATGTGTCAGAACATGGTGAGGAAGCATGCAGAGTTTCATGGAGATCGGACCATAGGTGGCGCTATAACTGGCAAAAAGCCTTCATTCTTATTAGGGGTTCAAGCATGAAATGCTGAAACCCTATTGTAATTGTAAGGATTCGTAAAACGCATCGTGCAGGACAAACCGTAAGGCCTAGAGACTTGAAACCTGGCCAGATGGTAGGCCTCAATTTGGGGACAACCTATCAGAGTATGACCCCGATTGGCCCATAGGTGGCGCTATAGCAACCAAAAGCGCGAAACTGCTCATAACTCCTAGACCGTATGTCCTAGACTCAAGTGTCTTATATCACTGGAAAGCTGGACGCCTGACGAACAAAACGTATATCTCCGATTTCATTTCCGTCATGATAGATTTTCCGCCATTTTGAATTTTGTCAAAAATCTACTTTTGCAAACTAGTCCGTGGTTTTTCGTCCGATCGGAACCAAACCAGTGCAGAAATGTTCTCTGGAGTCTGAAGATCAATAATTATTGAAAAAACGTTGAAATTTCGATTCATGGTCGCTAGGGGGCGCAAAATAATCGTTGTTGGAGGAGCCTATTTTACTAAAATGGCTATAACTTAAAAAGTAAATAAGATAGCTTCACCAAACTCGGTACACATGTGTATGGGTTCAGTCTGGGGTCACAGTAAAAAAAATCGCGACGATTGAACACTAGGTGGCGCTATAACATGAAAAAAACATGAAAAGGGCTATAACCACCTGACCGTTAGTCCGATTGACTTGAAAATTGGTATGCAGTGTCTTGGTCCAAGGTGCCATGTATGTCTATGAGGACATTGGCGTATCTCAAAAAACATGGCTGCCATTGGCCAATGAAGTTGAGCACCTATTAGACAAGGTTAACGGAGGCCGATCGGAACGAAACTCGATGGGCATGTTCGACTCATGGCCCTAGAGGTCTGTAAGAATTTTGAAAGAAATCGGCCACTAGTTGGCGCTAACGAGTTTTTTGGCTCTGTAATCACGTGGTGTTACACTTATCGTAACAAAATGCATATCATTTGATATATCTGCTCATGCTGAACAACTTTGCCTCAAGAACCATTGCTGTCAATGTTGTGGCAAATTCTCAGTCTCTGGTTCAGGTCTTCAAAATCAGGTTCAGGTCTCAGAAGAAATCTTTCAGAGTCGAAGTTTCAGGTCTCAGGAGAAATAACTTTATTGAGCAGTTCAACAAAGTGAGATGGTAGCTAAGCATCTGATCTTACAATGGTCTGCATTTGGGTCTTATACCTCATTTTACGTCATTTATTGTTTACTTTGGTATCCAATTAACATTCGTATAATTATCTTTTTCTCTTTGCTCCTCCTCATCACTTCACCACGATTAGAAACACCTGCATTAATGCCCAATTTCTATTGGTGGCCATACTGGCGCATGCGCTTTTCTGATGATGACTTTGCATATGGTTCTTTGGGTACTTTTCCACTCTTTAGCCTTATTTTATCTTTTACCCAGTTTTCTGTCTTGTCCTCACACGACTCTTATCCTCACATGCACTTTTGACATGTCCTGTGCTTCCCATCATGCTTTGTTTTCTCTTTCTCCCTTAATTGCAGGCCTTGTTTTCTATTTCTCCCTTGGTTGTAGGCCTCCCTTATTCTAGGCCTAGTTTCTTCAATGTTTGTATCATGCATTTGGACTCATATGAGACAGATATAATTCTCCAAAATATACTTATGTATAAAATTCTCCAACATCAATCAAACCGTTCATTAAATATTCACGAATATGTCTAAAACCTACTTTTGCGAACTAGTCCTAGGTTTTTTGCCCGATCGGAACCAGACCAGTCTAGGACAATTCTCTGGACTCTCTAGATCAATAATTATCAAAAAAAAGTTGAACTTTTGCATTTGGATGGCTGTAATAGGGTCATTTATAAAATGGGCGTGGCAAAATACACTCAAAAGCCTATAAATCATAAATGAAAACTCAGAACTTCACAAAAAAATTGGTCAGCATATGTGACATAACATCATTAACAAGCATGCAAAATTTTATGGAGATCGGACGATAGGTGGCGCTATAACTGTTAAAAAGCTTTAAAACCATATATTTCCTATGGTAAACTGCCTGTATTGACTGTAAATGGTCTTTTCCATCTCTGATCATATAATTTTCATATCATAATGTTCAAAACTAGTGCAATACAATTCTCTGGACTCACTAGGTCAATAATTGTCAGAAAAAGTTGAACTACTTCATTTGAATAGTTATAATAGGTTAGCAAGTATCCCCGAAAGCCTATATCTCTTTAATGAATGACTCAGACCTTCCTAAAAAGCCAGTGAAATATCACTCTGAACATGCATGAAAATTTTCAGACTGATCGGACAAAATTTGCCTCTATAACAGTTAAAAAGGTGAAAATTATATGAATATAATGGCATATTAAGCCAATAAGTTGTATTTTACTGCCCCCTGCTGTTTAAAATAGTAATTTTGTCATATTGTTCTATAATTTATATTTAGACTGTATAAAATCACTATTTTAACATTTACAATTACATTTAGTCAAATCCATCTGTTAAAGTATTAGTATTGACAGTTTGATTACATCATATAGTTCAAATGTCTGTATCTACAACATATGTGTGTGTAGTCTTAGGTTTCTGAATAAATTCTGAATCTTCTGATTAATAGCTTACAAAGACTTTGTGAAATGTTTATAGATCATTCAAATATATTTTCATTATGACATATCCCAATAGCATTGAAAAAACAACAACAACATTTGTCTTTGTGTGTGTGTGTGTGTGTGTGTGTGTGTGTGTGTGTGTGTGTGTGTGTGTGTGTGTGTGTGTGTGTGTGTGTGTGTAAGCATGCATTATTGAGTTAACATGGAAAAACTGGTTTGCTTTAGTGCAGAAAACTGGTAAAAATAATTAAATTTAAAGTGAAACTGAGCCAATAAGTGGTCTTCTAGTGCCCTCTGCTGGCCATTCTACTTATGAAGTCTTTTCACATGTGCTTTGTGCAAATCACTTATATAACAATAACTATTATAACACAATCAGATTTTGTCAGTGTTTATCACTTCATTTGCACTGACACTTCACATAATTGATAAATTCATGGTAAACTATGCTAGAACAGGGTAAATCATGGTAAACCGTGGTAAATCAAGATAAACTATGGTAAATCATGCTAGAATGTGGTATATCATGGTAAATCTTGCTAG
Source organism: Squalius cephalus (assembly GCF_949319135.1). Taxonomy (NCBI): domain Eukaryota; kingdom Metazoa; phylum Chordata; class Actinopteri; order Cypriniformes; family Leuciscidae; genus Squalius; species Squalius cephalus. The sequence goes on along the minus strand of NC_137140.1, from coordinate 14,050,077 downwards.
AACATGGTAAATCAAGGTAAACTAAGATAAATTCATGGTAAACTATGCTAGAACAGGGTAAATCATGGAAAACCATGGTAAATCATGCTAGAATGTGGTATATCATGGTAAATCATGCTAGAACATGGTAAATCAAGGTAAACTAAGATAAATTCATGGTAAACTATGCTAGAACAGGGCAAATCATGGAAAACCATGGTAAATCATGCTAGAATGTGGTATATCATGGTTAATCATGCTAGAACATGGTAAATCAAGGTAAACTAAGATAAATTCATGGTCAACTATGCTAGAACAGGGTAAATCATGGTAAACCATGGTAAATCATGATAAACTATGGTAAATCATGCTAGAATGTGGTATATCATGGTAAATCATGCTAGAACATGGTAAATCAAGGTAAACTAAGACAAATTAATGGTAAACTATGCTAGAACAGGGTAAACCATGGTAAACTATGGTAAATCAAGATAAACTATGATAAATCATGCTAGAATGTGGTATATCATGGTAAATCATGCTAGAACATGGTAAATCAAGGTAAACTGAGATAAATTCATGGTAAACTATGCTAGAACAAGGTAAATCATGGTAAACCATGGTAAATCATGCTAGAATGTGATATATCATGATAAATCATGCTAAAACATGGTATTTTCCATCTATGATGTCAGTGGTTACATGCTTGCTAAATAAAACTTGATGTCTTTTGATGTTTTTGTGCTTAAAGGCATTAAATGCTTGAACCCCGATAAATGCTGCTTGCAGCTTTAATTATTATTATTTTTCTTCTGCCGTAAAACGCATCGTGCAGCCCAAACCGTAAGTGCTAGAGACTTGAAACTTTGCCAGATGGTAGTACAAAAATCGAGGAGAGGTTATCAAAATATGACCCCGATTGGCCCATAGGTGGCGCTACAGTGCAAAAAACAAAAAAAAATCACATTTTTGCTTAAATCTCATTAACCGTTTGTCACAGACTCAAGTGTCTTATATCATTGGAATCCTTGGGTCAAGCCGAACAAAAAAGGCCTCAAGGATTTCATTTCCGGTATGCAAATTTTCCGCCATTTTGAATTATGTCCAAAACCTACTTTTGCGAACTAGTCCCTGGTTTTGTGTCCGATCGGAACCAAACCAGTGCAGAAATGTTCTCTGGAGTCAGAATATCAATAATTATCGAAAAAAAGTTGAAATTTCGATTGACGGTCGCTAAGGGGCGCCAAAATGTTTGAAGAAGGCGGAGCCTATTTTACTAAAATGGCTATAACTCCAGAAGTAAATGAGGTATATTCACCAAACTCGGTACACATGTGTAAGAGGTCAATCTGAGGTCATAGTAAAAAGATTGCGGCGATTGGCCACATGGTGGCGCTATAACATGGAAAAAACATAAATCAGGCTGTAACCACCTGACCGTTAGTCCGATTGACTTGAAAATTGGTATGCAGTGTCTTGGTCCAAGCTGTCATGTATATCTATGAGGACATTGGTGTATCTCAAAAAACATGGCCGCCATCGGCCAATGAAGTTTGAGCACCTATTAGACAAGGTTAACGGAGGCCGATCGGAACAAAACTCGGTGGGCATGTTCGACTCATGGCCCTAGAGGTCTGTAACAATTTTGAAAGAAATCGGCCACTAGTTGGCGCTAACGAGTTTTATGGCTCTGTAATCACGTGGTGTTACACTTATCATCACAAAATGCATATCATTTGATAGACCTGCTCATGCTGAACAACTTTGCCTCTAGAACCATTGCTGTCAATCAAACAGTTTATTAATTATTCACGAATATGTTAAAAACCTACTTTTGCGAACTAGTCCCTGGTTTTTTGCCCGATCGGAACCAAACGAGTCTAGGACAATTCTCTGGACTCTTTAGATCAATAATTATCAAAAAAAGTTGAACTTTTGCATTTTTCGCATGGGTATAATTGGGTCATAAAGAAAATGGGCGTGGCAAAATGCAAACAAAAGCCTATAAATCCTAAACAAAAACTCAGAACATCACGAAAATTGGTGAGCATATGTGCCATAACATTCTAAATAAGCATGCAAAATTGTATGTAGATCGGATGATAGTTGGCGCTATAACTGTTAAAAAGCAATGGTAAATTGCCTGTATTGGCTGTAAATGGACTTTTCAATCTATTATTTCAGTGGTTAAAAGCTTTCTAAATAAATCTTAATGTCTTGAATGCTTAAATGCCTTAAAGGCCTTAAATGCTTGAACCCCGATAAATGCTGCTTGCAGCTTTAATTATTATTATTATTATTATTATTATTATTATTTTCCCCTAAAACGCATCGTGCAGACCAAACCGTAAGAGCTGGAACCTTGAAACTTGGCCAAATGGTAGTCCTCAATTTGGGGAGAACCTATCAAAGTATGACCCCGATTGGCCCATAGGTGGCGCTATAGCAACCAAAAGTGCGAAACTGCTCATAACTACTAGACCGTATGACGTAGACTCAAGTGTCTTATATCATTGGAAAGCTGGACGCCTGACGAACAAAACGTATATCTCCGATTTCATTTCCGCCATGATAGATTTTCCGCCATTTTGAATTTTGTCAAAAACATACTTTTGCGAACTAGTCCTAGGTTTTTCGCCCGATCGGAACCAAACCAGTGCAGAAATGTTCTCTAGAGTCTGATTATCAAAAACTATCGAAAAAAAGTTGAAATTTCGACTCACGGACGGTAAGGCCGCCAAAACGTTCGTTGTGGGAGGGGCCTATTTTACTAAAATGGCTATAACTCCAGAAGTAAATGAGGTATCTTCACCAAACTTGGTACACATGTGTAAGAGGTCAATCTGAGGTCACAGTAAAAAAACCGCGGCAATTGGCCACATGGTGGCGCTATAACATGAAAAAAACATAAAACAGGCTATAACCACCTGACCATTAGTCCGATTGACTTGAAAATTGGCATGCAGTGTCTTGGTCCAAGGTGCCATGTATGTGTATGAGGACATTGGCGTATCTCGAAAAACATGGCCACCATCGGCCAATGAAGTTTGAGCACCTATTAGACAAGGTTAACGGAGGCCGATCGGAACGAAACTCGATGGGCATGTTCGACTCAAGGCCATAGAGGTCTGTAACAATTTTGAAAGAAATCGGCCACTAGTTGGCGCTAACGAGTTTTACAGCTCTGTAATCACGTGGTGTTACAAATATCCACACAATATGCATATCATTTGATAGATCTCCTCATCCTGAACAACTTTGCCTCAAGGACCATTGCTGTCAATCAAACCGTTCATTAAATATTTGCAAACATGTTAAAAACCTACTTTTGAGAACTAGTCCTAGGTTTTTCGCACGATTGGAACCAGACCAGTCTAGGACAATTCTCTGGACTCTCTAGATCAAAAACTATCAAAAAAAAGTTAAACTTTTGCATTTGGATGGCTGTAATAGGGTCATTTATAAAATGGGCGTAGCAAAATACACTAAAAATGAAAACTCAGAACCTCACAAAAATTGGTGAGCATATGTGACATAACATCATTAACAAGCATGCCAAATTTTATGGAGATCGGACCATAGGTGGCGCTATAACTGTTAAAAAGCTTTAAAACCATATATTTCCTATGGTACATTGCCTGTATTGGCTGTAAATGGTCTTTTCCATCTATTATGTCAGTGGTTACATGCTTGCTAAATAAAACCTGATAACTTTTGATGCTTTTGTGCTTAAAAACCCTTAAAGGCCTTAATAGCTTGAACCCCGATAAATGCTGCTTGCAGCTTTAATTATTATTATTATTATTAGGGGTTCAAGCACGAAGTGCTGAAACCCTATTGTAATTGTGCTGATTTTTATTATTTTTCTTCTGCCGTAAAACGCATCGTGCAGCCTAAACCGTAAGTGCTGGAGACTTGAAACTTTGCCAAATGGTAGTACAAAAATCGAGGAGAGGTTCAGAGAGTATGACTCCGATTGGCCCATAGGTGGCGCTATAGCGACCAAAAGCGCGAAACTGCTCATAACTCCTAGACCATATGTCGTAGACTCAAGTGTCTTATATCATTGGAAAGCTGGAACCCTGATGAACAAAACGTATATCTCCGATTTCATTTCCGGTATGCAAATTTTTCCGCCATTTTGAATTTTGTCAAAAACCTACTTTTGCGAACTAGTCCTAGGTTTTTCGTCCGATCGGAACCAAACCAGTGCAGAAATGTTCTCTGGAGTCTGAATATCAATAATTATCGAAAAAAAGTTGAAATTTCGATTCACAGTCGCTAGGGGGCGCAAAACTAATGTTGTGGGAGGAGCCTATTTTACTAAAAGGGCTATAACTCAAGATGTAAATGAGGTATCTTCACCAAACTCGGTCCACATGTGTAGGAGTTCAATCTTGGGTCACAGTAAAAAAATCGCGACGATTAATCTCTAGGTGGCGCTATAACATGAAAAAAACATGAAAAGGGCTATGACGACCTGACTGTTAGTCTGATTGACTTGAAAATTGGTATGCAGTGTCTTGGTCCAAGGTGCCTTGTATGTCTATGAGGACATTGGCGTATCTCAAAAAACATGGCCGCCATCGGCCAATGAAATTTGAGCACCTATTAGACAAGGTTAACGGAGGCTGATCGGAACAAAACTCGGTAGGCATGTTTGACTCATGGCCCTAGAGGTCTGTAAGAATTTTGAAAGAAATCGGCCACTAGTTGGCGCTAACGAGTTTTACAGCTCCGTAATCACGTGGTGTTACAAATATCCACACAATATGCATATCATTTGATAGACCTTCTCATGGAGAACAACTTTGCCTCAAGAACCATTGCTGTCAATCAAACCGTTCATTAAATATTCGTAATTATGTTAAAAACCTACTTTTGCGAACTAGTCCCTGGTTTTTCGCCTGATCGGAACCAAACGAGTCTAAGACAATTCTATGGACTCTCTAGATAAATAATTATCAAAAAAAAAGTCGAACTTTTGCATTTTTCGCATGGGTATATTGGGTCATAAAGAAAATGGGCGTGGCAAAATGCACTCAAAAGCCTATAAATCCTAAACGAAAACACAGAACTTCACAAAAATTGATGCGCATATTTGTCATAACATGCTAAAGAAGCCTGGAAATTTGTATGGAGATCGGACCAAAGGTGGCGCTATAACTGTTAAAACGCTTTAAAACCATATATTTCCTATGGTAAATTGCCTGTATTGGCTGTGAATGGTCTTTTCCTAGGAAAAATTCCTATTCCTATCTATGTTCATATAATTCTCATATAATAATGTTCATGACTCTTAATAAGCATGAAAAATTTCAGACAGATCAGACAAAATTTGCCTCTATAACAGTTAAAAAGGTAAAAATTATATAACATGTCATTAAGCCAATAAGTGGTATTTTACTGCCCCCTGCTGCCATTTCATCATACTGCTCCCTAATATTGTCATATAATTCATATTTAGACTTTATAAAATCATTATTTTAACATTTTAAATCATATTTTGTATCTATTCTCTATTGGAGTATTACTTGACAATTGTGTCACACTGAGATATGGAAATGGACTAAAGTAAATTAATGAAATGAAACGAAAGTAAAACGGGCATTTAAGCCACGCCCCCAAATACAAATTCACTCATAACTCGAAAACGGGAAGTCGTTTCGCGCTCAAATTTTGATGGTAAGGTCTTCTCCAGGCTCTTGATCGAAACGTGTCGTCGCGGGCCTCGGGAGCGCGCCCCCCGCGCGGATCTAGTCCGCGGGACCCCCAATTTTGAACGGCCGTAACTCCCGATCCAGACCACCCCGGACCTTGTGTGAGAGCTCGTTGGAAAGGGCCCATCCTTGGCTAGCTTCGATTCAAATGTGGTGTAATTTGTCCTGCGCATTCCAGAGATAACAGCCCCCAAATATTTGCATTTGAACAGTCATAACTTCCAGCATCAATCGCCCAAAAACACATTGATGGTCTCATTTAACAGGGCTCCTCAAGCACTATATATGCTTTTTCGCCTTCTGGTTCCCGAGATATAAATTCCCATTCATTAATTCATTAAATCACTTCAATTGTAAAATGCCAGCTTTAATACCACTTTTGTCCACTCGAGGGAGCAGCAGGATTGCACATTACCTTTTCATTAGCTTTCAGTATTGGGAAACAAACAAATGCTTTAAAAAGCAATCTTTTTTATTATGATAGGGCTGTAGCTATCGATTATTTTAGTATTTTAGTATTTAGTATTTTAGTATTCTATTCAAGTAATCGGATAAAAAAATTGTGGTAAAAAATAGATTCAAGTTAACAACAGCCTTTAAAATGACTTAAAATAGAAATATATAATAACAAGCAACAATAATTGGTTCAAGTAAAGTATCAAAGTAAGTAATTATATTGGTTTTATTGAAGAACACTGTTAAAATATACCCATGTAAAATAAATTATATAAACTAATATAAACATAACTTATGTACATAAATAACAAATGCCTGCAGAGGGCGCCAGCTGCCTGGTTGTTGTTACACTAAGCCTGGCATTATCAAATCCTTGTTTAATATTGTCCAAACAACTAATTCAAATGTCAACTTAAACTTTAATATTTGACCACTTCTGTACGATAGAAATGCTACAGTCACTGTAATTTCTTGAACGAGAACATGTGCACATCAAAACATGCAAATTCAGAGCAAGAGTTTAAACTTTTATTTTGAAATCGCGATGGACAGCAGTTTGAGAAACCCAGATGTGCTCCACAAATGATAACAGTGCAACTATGAAACACAAATTGCGTCCGACTTGCGTTCCCATATTTGCACGTTATTGGAAACCTAAACAAACAGCACTGCAGAGACTGAGTTTGCTTGGAGCAGCGTTTACTGTGGATGGAGCTGAGGTAATTTTAACATGTAGGCTAATCTGCACCCATGTGTCTTCTGTGTGAAAAAAAAAACAAACAAGCAAAAAACAGAGGATATATTTATTTAACTGAATCACAGACTTTGTGATTTCACAATGGCACTATGCTATACTATGACTGTAAATGGTTTTAAATATCGCGTTGTCCTAGAAAACTGTAATTCTGCGGTTGTTTGATTCTCGTCTGTGGAATGCACCACTTTTGGTATTTTGCCAATTACTCTAGGGGTAAATTGCAATCAAGGATTTTTTTAAATCGAGTACTTGACTATAATTGAGGAATCGTTACAGCCCTATACTGGTAACATAGTTTTATATTATTAGATCACAAAGAAATGCCTATAGACAAATAAATATATTTTCTCAATAGCATATCCAAAAAACGTGTGTGTGTGTGCGTGTGCGTGTGTGTGCGTGTGCGTGTGTGTGTGTGTGTGTGTGTGTGTGAGCATGCATTATTGAGTTGACATGGAAAAACTGGTTTGATTTAGTGCAGAAAACTGGTGCAAATCATTAAGTTTAAAGTGAAAGTGAGCCAATAAGTGGTCTTCTACTGGCTTCTGCTGGCCATTCTACTTATTAATGAAGTCTTTTCACATGTGCTTTTGGATTAATTCATATTTAGGGTAGACACTAAAAAAATCACTTGTATAACAATAACTATTATAACACAATCATATTTTGTCAGTGTTTATCACTTCATTTGCACTGACACTTCACATAATTGCTAGTAATGTGGTAAATCATGGTAAATCACGCTAGAAACATGGTAAGTCATAGTAAATAATAGTAGAATGTGGTGTATTAAGGTAAATCAGTAAGAATCCTGTTAAATCTTTCTAGAACGTGGTTTATCATGCTAGAACATGGTAAATCATGGTAAACTATGCTAGAACAGGGTAAATCATGGTAAACCATGATAAATCATGATGAACTATGGTAAATAATTTTAGAATGTGGTATATCATGGTAAATTATGCAAGAACATGATCTTTTCCATCTATGATGTCAGTGGTTAAATGCTTGCTAAATAAAACTTAATAACTTTTTATGCTTGTGTGCTTTGAGGCCTTAAAGGCCTTAATTGCTTGAACCCCGATAAATGCTGCTTGCAGCTTTAATTATTATTATTATTATTATTATTTTCCCCTAAAACGCATCGTGCAGACCAAACCGTAAGAGCTGGAACCTTGAAACTTGGCCAAATGGTAGTCCTCAATTTGGGGAGAACCTATCAAAGTATGACCCCGATTGGCCCATAGGTGGCGCTATAGCAACCAAAAGTGCGAAACTGCTCATAACTACTAGACCGTATGACGTAGACTCAAGTGTCTTATATCATTGGAAAGCTGGACGCCTGACGAACAAAACGTATATCTCCGATTTCATTTCCGCCATGATAGATTTTCCGCCATTTTGAATTTTGTCAAAAACATACTTTTGCGAACTAGTCCTAGGTTTTTCGCCCGATCGGAACCAAACCAGTGCAGAAATGTTCTCTAGAGTCTGATTATCAAAAACTATCGAAAAAAAGTTGAAATTTCGACTCACGGACGGTAAGGCCGCCAAAACGTTCGTTGTGGGAGGGGCCTATTTTACTAAAATGGCTATAACTCCAGAAGTAAATGAGGTATCTTCACCAAACTTGGTACACATGTGTAAGAGGTCAATCTGAGGTCACAGTAAAAAAACCGCGGCAATTGGCCACATGGTGGCGCTATAACATGAAAAAAACATAAAACAGGCTATAACCACCTGACCATTAGTCCGATTGACTTGAAAATTGGCATGCAGTGTCTTGGTCCAAGGTGCCATGTATGTGTATGAGGACATTGGCGTATCTCGAAAAACATGGCCACCATCGGCCAATGAAGTTTGAGCACCTATTAGACAAGGTTAACGGAGGCCGATCGGAACGAAACTCGATGGGCATGTTCGACTCAAGGCCATAGAGGTCTGTAACAATTTTGAAAGAAATCGGCCACTAGTTGGCGCTAACGAGTTTTACAGCTCTGTAATCACGTGGTGTTACAAATATCCACACAATATGCATATCATTTGATAGATCTCCTCATCCTGAACAACTTTGCCTCAAGGACCATTGCTGTCAATCAAACCGTTCATTAAATATTTGCAAACATGTTAAAAACCTACTTTTGCGAACTAGTCCTAGGTTTTTCGCACGATTGGAACCAGACCAGTCTAGGACAATTCTCTGGACTCTCTAGATCAAAAACTATCAAAAAAAAGTTAAACTTTTGCATTTGGATGGCTGTAATAGGGTCATTTATAAAATGGGCGTAGCAAAATACACTAAAAAGCCTATAAATCCTAAATGAAAACTCAGAACCTCACAAAAATTGGTGAGCATATGTGACATAACATCATTAACAAGCATGCCAAATTTTATGGAGATCGGACCATAGGTGGCGCTATAACTGTTAAAAAGCTTTAAAACCATATATTTCCTATGGTACATTGCCTGTATTGGCTGTAAATGGTCTTTTCCATCTATTATGTCAGTGGTTACATGCTTGCTAAATAAAACCTGATAACTTTTGATGCTTTTGTGCTTAAAAACCCTTAAAGGCCTTAATAGCTTGAACCCCGATAAATGCTGCTTGCAGCTTTAATTAGGGGTTCAAGCACGAAGTGCTGAAACCCTATTGTAATTGTACTGATTTTTATTATTATTAGGGGTTCAAGCACGAAGTGCTGAAACCCTATTGTTATTGTAAGGATTTTTATTATTATTATTATTTTCCCCTAAAACGCATCGTGCAGACCAAACCGTAAGAGCTGGAACCTTGAAAGTTGGCCAAATGGTAGTCCTCAATTTGGGGAGAACGTATCAAAGTATGACCTCGATTGGCCCATAGGTGGCGCTATAGCGACCAAAAGCGCAAAACTGCTCAGAACTCCTAGACCGTATGTCGTAGACTCAAGTGTCTTATATCATTGGAAAGCTGGACGCCTGACGAACAAAACGTATATCTCCGATTTCATTTCCGCCATGATAGATTTTCCGCCATTTTGAATTTTGTCAAAAACCTACTTTTGCGAACTAGTCCCTGGTTTTTCGCCCGATCGGAACCAAACCAGTGCAGAAATGTTCTCTAGAGACTGAAGATCAATAATTATCGAAAAAAAGTCGAAATTTCGATTCACGGACGCTAAGGGGCGCCAAAACGTACGTTGTGGGAGGGGCCTATTTTACTAAAATGGCTATAACTCCAGAAGTAAATGAGGTATCTTCACCAAACTCGGTACACATATGTATGAGCTCAATATGAGGTAACAGTAAAAAAATCGCGGCGATTGGCCACATGGTGGCGCTATAATAGGAAAAAAACATAAAACAGGCTTTAACCACCTGACCGTTAGTCCGATTGACTTGAAAATTGGTATGCAGTGTCTTGGTCCAAGGTGTCATGTATGTCTATGAGGACATTGGCGTATCTCAAAAAACATGGCCGCCATCGGCCAATGAAGTTTGAGCACCTATTAGACAAGGTTAACGGAGGCCGATCGGAACAAAACTCGGTGGGCATGTTCTACTCATGGCCCTAGAGGTCTGTAAGAATTTTAAAAGAAATCGGCCACTAGTTGGCGCTAACGAGTTTTATGGCTCTGTAATCACGTGGTGTTACACTTATTGTCACAAAATGCATACCATTTCATAGATCTCCTCTTGTTGAACAACTTTGCCTCAAGAACCATTGCTGTCAATCAAACCGTTCATTAAATATTCGTAATTATGTTAAAAACCTACTTTTGCGAACTAGTCCTAGGTTTTTCGCCCGATCAGAACCAAACGAGTCTAGGACAATTCTATGGACTCTCTAGATCAATAATTATCAAAAAAAAGTTGAACTTTTGCATTTTTCGCATGGGTATATTGGGGTCATAAAGAAAATGGGCGTGGCAAAATGCACTCAAAAGTCTATAAATCCTAAACGAAAACTCAGAACTTCACAAAAATTGATGAGCATATGTGTCATAACCTGCTAAAGAAGCATGGAAAATTTTATGGAGATCGGACCGTAGTTGGCGCTATAACTGTTAAAACGCTTTAAAACCATATATTTCCTATGGTAAATTGCCTGTATTTGCTGTAAATGGTGTCTTCTATCATCATATAATGTTCATATCATAATGTTCAAAACCAGTGCAGCACAATTCTCTGAACTCTCTAGATCAATAATTATCAGAAAAAAAGTTTAACTTCTTCAAAAGGTGATTTTATATGAATATAATGACATATTAAGCCAATAAGTGGTATTTTACTGCCCCCTGCTGTCATTTCATCATACTACTCCCTAATATTGTTATAAAATTCATATTTAGACTTTATAAAATCATTATTTTAACATTTACAATCACATTTTGTCAAAACTCATCTATTGAGTATTACTATTGACAATTGTGTTACACTGAGATATGGAAATGGACGAAAGTAAATGAATGAAATGAAACGAAAGTATAACGGCATTTAAGCCACGCCCCCGAATACAAATTCATTCATAACTCGAAAACGGAAAGTCGTTGCGCGCTCAAATTTTGATGGTGAGGACCTCTCCGGGCTCTTGATCGAAACGTGTCGTCGCGGGCCTCGGGAGCGCGCCCCCCGCGCATCGCCAGCCCGCGGGACCCCCGATTTTGAACGGCCATTACTCCCGACCCAGACCACCCCGAACATTGTGTGAGAGCTCGTTGGAAAGGGCCCGTCCTTGGCTATCTTCGATTCAAATGTGGTGTTATTTGCCCTGGGCATTCCAGAGATAATAGCCCGAACAGATATGCCTTATAACAGTCATAACTCCCAGCCCCAATCGCCCAAAAACACCTTGATGGTCTCATTCAACAGGGCTCCTCAAGCACTATCTATGCTCTGAGTTTCAGAATTTTTCGCCTTTTGGTTCCTGAGATATAAGTAAAAAAACAAATTCCCATTCATTCATTCAAACACTTCAACTGTAAAATGTAAGCTATAATACCACTGTTGTCCACTAGAGGGAGCAGCAGGATTACGCATGATCTTTTAATTCGCTTTCAGTATTGGGAAATAAACAAATGCTTTAAGAAGCAATCTTTTTTATTATGATGTTTTTTTTTTTATTATGATATTTGTATATATTTTATTTTTTTATTATGATTATGAACGGTTTGATTGACATTAGTGATTCTTGAGGCAAAGTTGTTCAAGATGAGGAGATGAAGATATTTTCACAATATCACATCCTAAAACCATTGAAAACATATTTGTCTTTGTGTGTGTGTGTGTGTGGATGTGTGTGTGTTTGTGTATGTGTCTGTGTGTGTAAGCATGCTTAATGGAAAGAACATGGAGAAACTGCTTTGTTTTACTGGTGGATAAAAAAGTCTTTCAAATGAAAGTGAGTCAATTAGTGGTCTTCTCCTGCCCTCTGCAGGACATTCTACTTAATAAAATATTTTCATCTGTGCTTTTGCATTAGTTTTTGGACTATATAAAATTACTTGCATGAAAATCACCTATTATAACACAGTCATGTTTTGTCAAAGTTTATCACTTCATTTTTACTGAGCTCTCAGTTTGAACAATTCTGCCTCTCAGTGATTAATTTGAAATCTGAAAATGGTGTTATACAGAGGAGATTTGCAATTATCATTTTGTTACCTATCTTTTATTTTAAATATCTACATCTACAACAAAATGTGTGTGCATGTGTGTGTTCAAGCATGGTTAGTGTATTAAGTATTATTGTTTAAGTATTATTGTTTTCATTTACATTTTAACCACCAGAAGAAGAACACTCATTGGTTCATTCTGCTCACTAAAATATAATTTTTCATTTTTTTTCCATTTGAAATATTGTTTAAACTTAATAAAATCATTAAAATAACATTTCAAATCATATTTTGTCTGTTTATAAATCCCACAGACTCACATTGGCTGCAATACTAATGTTTTTGTAAAACACAGACCTGATAGTCTAATCTGTGTATTGTGCATATATTATTGATATTATTACTATTGCAAATCATGTTATTGTAACTCATATCTTAATAGAATATTATTTGTAATTTTAATTCTTTATTTCTTAATTGTTTTTTTATGATTACTACAGATATTATCACCAAAGATATCAACTACACCTTCACTTTTAGTATTGACAACAACACAGCACACACAGCACACACAGCACAATCACACACTCACTAATGCATTCAAATAAATGTAATCTTACTGTGCTACTTTATTTGTACATGATTAGAATGAACAGAAATCTAAGACTATTTTTCTTATTTTGTTAAAGCCATTTCAGACTCCAAGTAAGCATTATATTACTAATCATCTATTTTAAAGGTTCCATACAATTGAAAACTGTATTTATCTTGGCATAGTTGAATGATAAGAGTTCTGGACATGGAACTGACATACCGTGAGCCTCAAACACCATTGTTTCCTCCTTCATGTGTAAATCTCCTGTTTGCAAAAGACCGCTGAAAAATGAGTGAATCCCACCATAACACCGACTGTGATGTTGGAGTCAGGATCATTAATATTTATACCCCCCAAAATTTGCATTTTCCAGTCCATGTTCTAGGCCAGGCAGTGTTAATGTGGACCTGCACAGCCGAATCATCAGAAGATCTGCAGGTATTGTGAAGAAGCAAGCAAGGACAATAGTGAAAATGGCAGATCATGGATATAAATGTTATGTCTGAGGCTGTGCTGCGGATTTGAGAACTTTTCATTCCCTTCCCACAAAAGAGAACTGTCAACAGGCATGGTTGATGTTTACAACAGGATACCTCACCATTTTAATTCAAAGCTGTTAGTTTGCTCTTAACGGAGGCCAATCAGAACGAAACTCTGAGCATGTTCGACTCGTGGCCCTAGAGGTCTGTAAGAATTTTGAAAAATCAGCCACTAGTTGACGCTAACAGGTTTTACGGCTATGTAATCACGTGATGCATATCATTTGATAGATCTCCTCATACTGAACAACTTTGCCTCAAGAACTAATGCTGTCAATCAATTTGTTCATTAAATACTTGCGATTATGTTAAAAACCTACTTTTGCGAACTAGTCCTAGGTTTTTCGCCCGATCGGAAATATACCAGTGCAGTACAATTCTCTGGAAGCTCTAGATTATTAATTATATAAAAAACTTTAACTTTACCCATTGGGTAGCCATAACAGGATCATTTAGAAAATGGGTATGGCAAAAAACACTCAAAAGCCTGTAAATCCTAAACAAAAACTCAGACAACTCACTAAACTGCCTTATGTGCTTAAAGACCCTAAATGCTTGAACCCCGCTAAATGCTGCTTGCAGCTTTAATTATTATTATTATTATTATTATTTTCCCCTAAAACGCATCGTGCAGACCAAACCGTAAGAGCTGGAACCTTGAAACTTGGCCAAATGGTAGTCCTCAATTTGGGGAGAACCTATCAAAGTATGACCCCGATTGGCCCATAGGTGGCGCTATAGCAACCAAAAGTGCGAAACTGCTCATAACTACTAGACCGTATGACGTAGACTCAAGTGTCTTATATCATTGGAAAGCTGGACGCCTGACGAACAAAACGTATATCTCCGATTTCATTTCCGCCATGATAGATTTTCCGCCATTTTGAATTTTGTCAAAAACATACTTTTGCGAACTAGTCCTAGGTTTTTCGCCCGATCGGAACCAAACCAGTGCAGAAATGTTCTCTAGAGTCTGATTATCAAAAACTATCGAAAAAAAGTTGAAATTTCGACTCACGGACGGTAAGGCCGCCAAAACGTTCGTTGTGGGAGGGGCCTATTTTACTAAAATGGCTATAACTCCAGAAGTAAATGAGGTATCTTCACCAAACTTGGTACACATGTGTAAGAGGTCAATCTGAGGTCACAGTAAAAAAACCGCGGCAATTGGCCACATGGTGGCGCTATAACATGAAAAAAACATAAAACAGGCTATAACCACCTGACCATTAGTCCGATTGACTTGAAAATTGGCATGCAGTGTCTTGGTCCAAGGTGCCATGTATGTGTATGAGGACATTGGCGTATCTCGAAAAACATGGCCACCATCGGCCAATGAAGTTTGAGCACCTATTAGACAAGGTTAACGGAGGCCGATCGGAACGAAACTCGATGGGCATGTTCGACTCAAGGCCATAGAGGTCTGTAACAATTTTGAAAGAAATCGGCCACTAGTTGGCGCTAACGAGTTTTACAGCTCTGTAATCACGTGGTGTTACAAATATCCACACAATATGCATATCATTTGATAGATCTCCTCATCCTGAACAACTTTGCCTCAAGGACCATTGCTGTCAATCAAACCGTTCATTAAATATTTGCAAACATGTTAAAAACCTACTTTTGCGAACTAGTCCTAGGTTTTTCGCACGATTGGAACCAGACCAGTCTAGGACAATTCTCTGGACTCTCTAGATCAAAAACTATAAAAAAAAAGTTAAACTTTTGCATTTGGATGGCTGTAATAGGGTCATTTATAAAATGGGCGTAGCAAAATACACTAAAAAGCCTATAAATCCTAAATGAAAACTCAGAACCTCACAAAAATTGGTGAGCATATGTGACATAACATCATTAACAAGCATGCCAAATTTTATGGAGATCGGACCATAGGTGGCGCTATAACTGTTAAAAAGCTTTAAAACCATATATTTCCTATGGTACATTGCCTGTATTGGCTGTAAATGGTCTTTTCCATCTATTATGTCAGTGGTTACATGCTTGCTAAATAAAACCTGATAACTTTTGATGCTTTTGTGCTTAAAAACCCTTAAAGGCCTTAATAGCTTGAACCCCGATAAATGCTGCTTGCAGCTTTAATTATTATTATTATTCCGCCGTAAAACGCATCGTGCAGCCCAAACCGTAAGGGCTAGAGCTTTGAAAATTTGCCATATGGTAGTACAAAAATCGAGGAGAGGTTATCAAATTATGACCCCGATTGGCCCATAGGTGGCGCTATAGCAACCAAAAGCGCGAAACTGCTCATAACTCCTAGACCGTAAGTCCTAGACTCAAGTGTCTTATATCATTGGAAAGCTGGACGCCTGACGAACAAAACGTATATCTCCGATTTTATTTCCGCCATGATAGATTTTCCGCCATTTTGAATTTTGTCGAAAATCTACTTTTGCGAACTAGTCCCTGGTTTTTCGCCCGATCGGAACTAAACCAGTGCAGAATTGTTCTCTGGAATCTGAAGATCAATAATTATCGAAAAAAAGTTGAAATTCCGATTCACGGTCGCTAGGGGGTGCAAAATTAACGTTGTGGGAGGAGCCTATTTTACTAAAATGGCTATAACTCCAGAAGTAAAAGAGGTATTTTAACCAAACTTGGTACACATGTGTAAGAGGTCCATCTGAGGTCACGGTAAAAAAATCGCGGCGATTGGCCACATGGTGGCGCTATAACATGAAAAAAACATAAAACAGGCTATAACCACCTGACCGTTAGTCCGATTGACTTGAAAATTGGTATGCAGTGTCTTGGTCCAAGGTGCCATGTATGTCTATGAGGACATTGGCGTATCTCAAAAAACATGGCCGCCATCGGCCAATGAAGTTTGAGCACCGATTAGACAAGGTTAACGGAGGCCGATCGGAACGAAACTCGATGGGCATGTTCGTCTCATGGCCCTAGAGGTCTGTAAGAATTTTGAAAGAAATCGGCCACTAGTTGGCGCTAACGAGTTTTATGGCTCTGTAATCACGTGGTGTTACACTCATCCACACAATATGCATATCATTTGATAGATCTGCTCATGCTGAACAACTTTGCCTCAAGAACCATTGCTGTCAATCAAACCGTTCATTAAATATTCACGAATATGTCTAAAACCTACTTTTGCGAACTAGTCCTAGGTTTTTCGCCCGATCGGAACCAGACCAGTCTAGGACAATTCTCTGGACTCTCTAGATCAATAATTATCAAAAAAAAGTTGAACTTTTGCATTTGCATGGCTGTAATAGGGTCATTTATAAAATGGGTGTGGCAAAATACACTCAAAAGCCTATAAATTCTAAATGAAAACTCAGAACTTCACAAAAATTGGTCAGCCTATGTGTCATAACATCATTAACAAGCATGCAAAATTTTATGGAGATCGGACGATAGGTGGCGCTATAACTGTTAAAAAGCTTTAAAACCATATATTTCCTATGGTATGTTGCCTGTATTGGCTGTAAATGGTCTTTTCCATCTCTGATCATATAATTTTCATATCATAATGTTCAAAACTAGTGCAATACAATTCTCTGGACTCACTAGATCAATAATTGTCAGAAAAAGTTGAACTACTTCATTTGGATAGCTATAATAGGGTCACTTCAAAATGTAGCCTTTACCAAGTGTCCCCGAAAGCCTATATCTCTTTAATGAATGACTCAGACCTTCTTAAAAACAAGTCAGAACATGTGAAATATCACTCTGAACATGCATGAAAATTTTCAGACAGATCAGACAAAATTTGCCTCTATAACAGTTAAAAAGGTGAAAATGATATGATTATAATGGCATGTTAAGCCAATACGTGGTATTTTACTGCCCCCTGCTGTTCAAAATAGTCATGTTGTCATATTGTTCTATAATTTATATTTAGACTTTATAAAATCACTATTTTAACATTTACAATTACATTTAGTCAAAATCCATCTGTTAAAGTATTAGTATTGACAGTTTGATCACATCATACATTTCAAATGTCTGCATCTACAACATAATGTGTGTGTGTAGTCTTAGGTTTCTGAATAAATTCTGAATCATCTGATTAATAGCTTGCAAAGACTTTGTGAAATGTTTATAGACCATTCAAATATATTTTCATAATGACATATCCCAATAGCATTGAAAAAACAACAACAACATTTGTCTTGTGTGTGTGTGTGTGTGTGTGTGTGTGTGTGTGTGTGTGTGTGTGTGTGTGTGTGTGTGTGTGTGTGTGTGTGTGTGTGTGTGTGTGTAAACATGCATTATGAAGTTAAAATGGAAAAACTGGTTTGCTTTAGTGCAGAAAAATGGTGAAAATCAAGAAGTTTAAAGTGAAAGTGAGCCAATAAGTGGTCTTCTACTGCACTCTGCTGGCCATTCTACTTATTAATGAAGTCTACTCACATATGCTTTTGCATTCATTAGACACTAAAAATCACTTATATAACAATAAAACACTAAAAAATCACTTATATAACAATTACTATTGTAGCACAATCATATTTTGTCAGTTTATCACTTCATTTTTACTGATACTTCACATAATTGCTAGCAATGTGGTAAATCATGGTAAATCACACTAAAAACATGGTAAATCATAATAAATAATACTAGAATGTGGTGTATCAAGGTAAATCATACTACAATCCTGGTACATCAATCTAGAACATGGTATATCATGGTACATCATGCTAGAACATGGTATATCATGGTACATCATGCTAGAACATGGTAAATCATGGTAAGCCATGATAAATCATAATAAACTATGGTAAATCATGTTAGAATGTGGTATATCATGGTAAATCATGCTATAACATGGTAAATCATGGTAAACTATGCTAGAACAGGGTAAATCATGGTAAACTATGATGAATCATGGTAAACTATGATAAATCATGATAAACTATGGTAATCCATGCTAGAATCACAGTAAACAATGGTAAATCATACTAGAATGTAGTATATCATGGTAAATTATGCTAGAATATGGCAAATCATGCTAGAATCATAGTAAATAATACTAGAATATGCTAAATTGTTGTGGGAGGAGCCTATTTTACTAAAATGGCTATAACTCAAGAAGTAAATGAGATATCTTCACCAAACTCAGTACACATGTGTATGGGTTCAATTTGAGGTCACAGTAAACAATTCTATGGAGATCGGACCATAGGTGGCGCTATAACTGTTAAAAAGCTTTAAAACCAAATATTTCACATGGTAAATTGCCTGTATTGGCTGTAAATGGTCTTTTCCATCTATTATGTCAGTGGTTACATGCTTATTAAATAAATCTTAATAACTTTTGATACTTTTGTGCTTAAATGCCTTAAAGGCCTTAACTGCTTGAACCCCGATAAATGCTGCTTGCAGCTTTAATTATTATTATTTTTCCGCCGTAAAACGCATCGTGCAGCCCAAACCGTAAGTGCTAGAGACTTGAAACTTGGCCAGAAGGTAGTACAAAAACCGAGGAGAGGTTCAGAGAATATGAGCCAGATTGGCCCATAAGTGGCGCTACAGCACAAAAAACAAAAAAATTGCACATTTTTGCTTAAATCTCATCAACCCTTTGTCACAGACTCAAGTGTCTTATATCATTGGAATCCTTGGCTCAAGCCGAACAAAACTGGCCTCAAGGATTTCATTTCCGGTATGCAAATTTTTCCGCCATTTTGGATTTTGTCCAAAACCTACTTTTGCGAACTAGTCCTAGGTTTTTGGACCGATCGGAACCAAACCAGTGCAGAAATGTTCAGAGGAGTCTGAATATCAATAATTATCGAAAAAATGTTGAAATTTCGATTCACGGTCGCTAAGGGGCGTCAAAACGTTCGAAGGAGGCGGAGCCAGTTTTACTAAAATGGTTATAACTCCTGAACGAAATGAGGTATCTTCACCAAACTCGGTACACATGTGTAAGAGGTCAATCTGAGGTCACAGTAAAAAAATCGCGATGATTGACCACATGGTGGCGCTATAACATGAAAAAAACATAAAACAGGCTATAACCACCTGACCGTTAGTCCGATTGACTTGAAAATTGGTATGCAGTGTCTTGGTCTAACGTGCCATGTATGTATGAAAGGATATTGGCGTATCTCAAAAAACATGGCCGCCATTGGCCAATGAGTTTTGAGCACCTATTAAACAAGGTTAACGAAGTCCGATTGGAACGAAACTCGGTGGGCATGTTCGGCTCAAGCCCCTAGAGGTCTGTAAGAATTTTGAAAGAAATCGGCCACTAGTTGGCGCTAACGAGTTTTATGGCTCTGTAATCACGTGGTGTTACACTTATTGTCACAAAATGCATATCATTTGATAGATTTGCTCCTGCTGAACAACTTTGCCTCAAGAACCATTGCTGTCAATCAAACAGTTCATTAAATATTCGTAATTATGTTAAAAACCTACTTTTGCGAACTAGTCCCTGGTTTTTCGCCCGATCGGAACCAAACTAGTCTAGGACAATTCTCTGGACTCTCTAGATCAATAATTATCAAAAAAAAGTTGAACTTTTGCATTTGTATGGCTGTAATAGGGTCATTTATAAAATGGGTGTGGCAAAATGCACTAAAAAGCCTATAAATCACATATAAAAACTCATAACTTCACAAAAATTGGTGAGCATATGTGACATAACATCATTAATAACCATGCAAAAATTTATGGAGATCGGACCATAGGTGGCGCTTTAACTTTTAAAAAGCTGTAAAACCATATATTTCCTATGGTAAATTGCCTGTATTGGCTGTAAATGGTCTTTTCCATCTCTAATCATATAGTTTTCATATAATAATGTTCAAAACTAGTGCAGTAAAATTCTCTGGACTCTCTAGATCAGTAATTATCAGAAAAAGTTGAACTACTTCATTTGGATGGCTATAATAGGGTCACTTCAAAATGTGGCCTTGACCAAGTGTCCCCGAAAGCTTATATCTTTTAAGTTGCTCAGATCTGCTTAAAAACAAGTCAGAACATGTGAAATATCACTCTGAACAAGCATGAAAAATTTCAGACAGATCGGACAAAATTTGCCTCTATAACAGTTAAAAAGGTGAAAATGATATAAATGTAATGCCATATTAAGCCAATAAGTGGTATTTTACTGCCCTCTGCTGTTAAAAAATAGTAATTTTCTCATATTGTTCCATAATTCATATTTAGACTTTATAAAATCACTATTTTAACATTTACAATCACCTTTACTGAAAATTCATCTATTGAAGTATCACTACTGACAATTGTGTCACATTGAGGAATCTGAATCTTGAAGGAGACTTGCAAAAAACAGTTTGATCGCATTATCCATCTATGATGTCAGTGGTTACATGCTTGCTAAATAAAACTTGATAACGTTTGATGCTTTTGTGCTTAAAGACCTTAAAAACCTTAATTGTCTATGTCTGAGTTTCAGAATTTTTTGAATGTTCCTGAGATATAAGTGAAAAACCAAATTCCCATTAATTAATTAATTAATTAATTCATTCATTCATTCAATCAATCAATCACTTCAATTGTAACATGGAAGTATACCACTGTTGTTCACTAGAGGGAGCAGCAGGATTACATATGATCTTTTCATTAGCTTTCAGTATTGGGAAACAAACAAATGCTTTAAAAAGCAATCTTTTTTATTATGATAGGGCTGTAGCTATCGATTATTTTAGTAATCGAGTATTCTATTCAAGTAATCGGATAAAAAAAAAATTGTGGTAAAAAATAGACTCAAGTTAACAACAGCCTTTAAAATGACTTAAAATACAAATATATAATAACAAGCAACAATAATTGGTTCAAGTAAAGTATCAAAGTAAGTAATTATATTGGTTTTAATGAACAACACTGTTAAAATATACCCATGTAAAATAAATTATATAAACTAATATAAACATAACTTATGTACATAAATAACAAATGCCTGCAGAGGGCGCCAGCGGCCTGGTTACACTAAGGCATTATCAAATCCTTGTTTAATATTGTCCAAACAATTAATTCAAATGTCAACTTAACCTTTCATATTTGACCACTTCTGTACGATAGAAATGCTACAGCCACTGTAATTTCTTGAACAAGAACATGTGCACATCAAAGTATGCAAACTCAGAGCGAGAGTTTAAACTTTTATTTTGAAATCGCTATGTTTAAACTTTTATTTTGAAATCGCGATGAACAGCAGTTTGAGAAACCCAGACGCGCTCAACAAATATAAATGATAACAGTACAACTATGAAACACAAACTGCGTCCGACTTGCGTTCCCAAATGCACGTTATTGGAAACGTAAACAAACAGCACTGCAGAGACTGAGTTTGCTTGGAGCAGCGTTTACTGTGGCCGGAGCTGAGGTAATTTTAACATGTAATCTGCACTCATGTAATTGAAGCGTCTTCTCTGTGAAAACAAACAAACAAACAAACAAAAAAACAGAGGATATATTTATTTAACTGAATCACAACCTTTATGATTTCACAACAGCACTATGCTATATTTATGACTGTAAATGGTTTTAAAGAGCATCTTGCAGGTTAGAAGACCCAACAAGTCAATGTATAGAAAAATAATGTAGGAACTAGATTTTCTTTAAAAAAAAAATTAGAAATGCGCTACAGTGGCTTCTGGAGTCGTTTTTGTGAGAAAATTTTACTTCCGCATCTGAAAATGGGCATGACGGGCGTGACGTAGCACGAGGGAGAGTGGTCGATTCAAACAACAGGGAAAAATGGATTGCAATGACATTTCGGACGCTGAGGAAATTGTTGACGGACCACAGCCATACAATTATGAGCCTGCTAGGCTGCCCAGAGAGCAGGGACAGGCCAGGATTAATGTTAGACAGAACATATTGGAACTTACAATAACAGAAACTAAGCTTTGATCAGGCGTTTGTCATGCTCATTAATATCCGCCCAGACTAACGTTACGTGATATAACTTAGCGGTTTCTCATCGAGAGACAGAGAGATATTTATTCCTGATAAATTTTTTTGTTCCATAGGTGCTTGTGTGGGAAATGCGAGGCAATGTTTACAGCTGAGGAAAGTCAGTGTTGCAGGGAGGTGGATGCATACTGGGCCTTTGTGGAAAATGCCAAACTTCCATGGTTGCAGTTAGTGTTACTACAGTAAAGCCATGGTGAATGTTGCTGATCTGTGGACACTGGATAGTTCGTTCATTCATTGCACAATGTTTATTCCTGGTTTCCACGTCAGCGCTGTTTGATCCGTTAATAACAGAGAAATGTGAATATTTCTCACTAGATCTCGCAGCGATGTTATTACTTCAGTGGCGAATTCAAATGCTTTATTTACTGGATCTCGCAGTTACAGTGTTGCTTGATCAGGCTCGCGCTGCACTGGTCCAAACTGATAAACAGTCCACACAAACACAATAACGAGTAGCTCAGTTTCGTTCCGCTTACATTGCGTTTGCCAGTTGATGTTGTGCTCACGCCTACATCCAGCGGGAGAACCCGAAGATGCGTGCACTGAAGGAACCGCACCGCACCAGCTCTGAGTCTCACCCGGTTCTTACTTCGGTATCCCATGTTGAGCTCCATCATATCGCCGGGACGATAATCCTCCGATCTGAAGTGAACGCTACACACGACCGCGTTTTCCGAAGCCGACGCGGAAGAGAAATCCCGTCTCTTCACCTGCACAAACCGCACCCAGGCACGAAAGATAGCACCGGCCTTTTTCTTGTTAGGAAACTGGTGGACTCGATGTCCTGATAGGCTGGAGTTTTTGCAAGCTCCACAAACACAAAAATTTACCATGACGATGATAAATTGAAATACAAAAACTACTGAAAACACACTGACTCACGACCGCTCTTACTGAATACCAACCTACTCTGCACTGAGCTGCGGCAGAGCACAGCACACATCTCCCTCGTGTGACGTAAAATGACGCGATGTTGAAAAAAAGCGGTTTGTACGAGCAGTCAAAGAAACGCTCACTTTATCTACTAAATTGGTGTCCTTATGTCATTTTAAAACATTTGAAATCCTGCATTATCTTTTCATATGGTATTTTCATACACGGTTATATATTCATTTAGATTTTTTTTTTACATGCAAGATGCTCTTTAAATATATCGCGTTGTCTTAGAAAACTGTGTAATTCTGCGGTTGTTGGATTCTCGTCTGTGGAACGCACCACTTTCGGTATTTTGCCCATTACTTTTTGGTAAATTGCAATCAAGGATTTTTTTAAATCAAGTACTTGACTATAATCGAGGAATCGTTACAGCCCTATACTGGTAACATAGTTTTATATTATTAGATCACAAAGAAATGCCTATAGACAATTAAATATATTTTCTCAATAACATATCCAAAAAACATATTTGTGTGTGTGTGTGTGTGTGTGTGTGAGAGCATGCATTATGGAGTTAACATGGAAAAATTTAGTGCAGAAAACTGGTGAAAATCATGAAGTTTAAAGTGAAAGTGAGCCAATAAGTGGTCTTCTAGTGCCCTCTGCTGGCCATTCTACTTATTAATGAAGTCTTTTCACATGTTCTTTTCACATGTGCTCACATTAATATTTAGACTCTAAAAATCACTTATATAACTAACTATTATAACACATTCATATTTTGTCAGTGTTTATCACTTCATTTGCACTGACACTTCACATAATTGCTAGTAATGTGGTAAATCATGGTAAATCACGCTAGAAACATAGTAAATCATGGTAAACTAAGATAAAATCATGGTAAACTATGCTAGAACAGGGTAAATCATGGTAAACCATGGTAAATCATGATAAAATATTGTAAATCATGCTAGAATGTGGTATATCATGGTAAATCATGCTAGAACATGGTAAATCAAGGTAAACTAAGATAAAATCATGGTAAACTATGCTAGAACAGGGTAAATCATGGTAAACCATGGTAAATCATGATAAATTATGGTAAATCATGCCAGAATGTGGTATATCATGTTAAATCATGCTAGAACATGGTCTTTTCCATCTATGATGTCAGTGTTTAAATGCTTGCTAAATAAAACTTGATGTCTTTTGATGCTTTTGTGCTTAAAGGTCTTAAAGGCCTTAACTGCTTGAACCCCGATAAATGCTGCTTGCAGCTTTAATTAACATTGCTTTTATTAAAACAGCAAAGTGACGTTCTTGCCAGCGCATAACTTTTTTGTACAGCTATTAAGATGATTGTGCGTGCAATGCGCATTTATATAAGTGCAACATAGAATTTAGTGTGAGCATAATACACGTGACTCTGCCTGTAAAAACCCAGCAGTATTTTTTTTGATTTTATACACAAAATCATCCTAACATAATGAAAGGCTTAAATAAAGCGACTTACCCAGATTCTTAATTCGTGCAGATATTTCTTGTGTGATTGTTCTTGTGCAGATATTTCTTGTGAGGTAATGTTGCAGCACAACGCGTTGCATTTATATTTTGGGCGCATCTGATTGCCATTACATTTTTAATAAATATTTTAATTGAACTGTCTTAATGCATTAAGCATAAAGCTTTTTCCACGTTAGTCTCAGAATGTCCGGGGATGGCTTGAGGTCTTGCCGACAGGTTGTAAATCTTTTAAATATTCATATTCACAAAATCCATATAAAGGGTGATCAACAGTTATGACTTCTAAAATAAAATAAAAATGACCAGATAAGAGGTAGGTATCTGATTGACAGTTTGACAGATGTTGTTTTTAAAATTAATTACATCATTATGGGGAAGTGGTATTAAAAATTTGGTAAAACATAATACAATTATTTTAATTACGCATTTTGTTCGGTTTTGCTTTTACAAAATGTTCCCTGTTTTTTATATAATTAATTTAACCTGAGATGTGCGTTATATCGCCTTGAATTTTGAATTATCGTGTTGTCGAATTTTGACACAGTTTCATTGTTTGTTCATAATGATTTGATTCATAATTATGTCATTTTTTTCTAAAAGTAGCAATATTTTAAAGAGATAGAAAGACAGAGAAATGACAGAGAAATTATGTTAGTCTGGTCACATATGGCCAGATCAATTAATCTATTGCAGAAATACAAGACAAAGTGCATGAGAAAATTAGAAGTATGCAAAAGAGCACAGTTCAGATATTGTTAACTGTAATTGAAGCGGTTTTTATAGGCTACACGTTTCTGCTTTTTTTAAATTGACAATTTAAAATTTTATTCGCCAACACGTTTTGTGATTGATTTACGGATTTATTACAGAAACTTGTCAGAAGCAAAGATATTGTACTAAGCATAAGTGCAAGCAAACAGTTTCCAATGATCAATAAAACAGCATGCTGTAAATAAATTTAACTCATCCATAACATAACAACATTAAGTAGAAAAAGAGCAATGACAAATAAGATAAAACTAACAATTTAAATGGCTTTTAGAAATCTGTCTACTCAAGTAGGCCTACAGTATAGTTCACTTAACCACCAGTCACAACCAATTAAAACCGAAAAAAACGAAATCTAAAAACTTAAATCTGATGGTGTTAGTTGTGTTTTAACATAATTGTAATTTTTCCTGATTAATAATTCTGTAATAATTGTAACCTGATTCACTGAACTCATATAGGTTTACTTTATTAGTTAAAGCAGCACTGTCCTGGTACAGCATAATATTTTTTTCCATTTCAATTAGATCCAAATAATCAAATTAAAAATAAAATAAAAAAACGTCAATTATTTTTTTATGTAGGAGTTAAATTTTTTATGTTAAAAATTGGAGTAGGATTTACTTAAATAAAAGCTAGGAAACAATTTTCACTCAGAAAATGCTAGTAAATTTAAACAAAATTATCAGCAGCTTTAACTTTATTACTTTTTTTATTCTTATTCACTCTTTGTTTTAGCGATGTTTATAAATATACTATATTTTTGCATTTTGTTAAACTGTCCTGCACTGAAAAGAAACCAGTGTAATCTTCCTGATTTAATCACGTAAAACACAAGTCTAAACACAAGCACCACTCTTCTGAATGATGGCAAACCTCCAAGAGTTTGTAAACCAATTGTTTGTAAAACATATTTAATGCTAACTTTACTTACAAATTCAAAAAAATATTTTTTACAGTGTATAAATAAAACGACATGAAGGAAGTTAATTCCAAAATGTAATTTCACAGTCTTTGTTTTAGCTGCTTGTTTTAGCTGCCACAGAGTCAAGAAAGTACAAAACCCCCACCCCCCAGTCTACCAATTCTTTGCCAACCCCCAATGCTAATCGATCTCCTCTCAGGGAATCAAAAGAAAACCGGTTTTTCCAGTTTTCACCAGCGTGTGGGCGGGGTTTTAATCCCTTGCAGTTCCTTTGTTTAAATGCTATTTAACCAAATCTACTACACACGCTTTAAGTTATTTCAAATTAATGTTTATAACTTATAAAAATAAGTTGATATCGCGTAACTTAATTTGACATATGTTGATATAACCAACTGACATTATTATTATGGATGAATTAAATTTATTTACAGCACATGCTGTTTTATTGATCATTGGAAACGTCTCGGGTTACGTATGTAACCCTCGTTCCCTGAGTAGGGAACGAGACGCTGCATCGATACTCGATACTTTGGGGAATGCCTTCGGCATGAAGCGTCTGAAGTCAACTATGGAACTATTCCAATCTTGATTGGTGCAACGTCACCCGTGACGTCGCATGTGACGGTGATCCGGAAGCTACAAAAGGGTCACAGGAACCAGGAAATGTTAGCTTCTAATTGGTCAAAGCAAGTCGTTCTCAGGGGCGCGAAAAGTGTGGCCGAGGGATGCAGCGTCTCGTTCCCTACTCAGGGAACGAGGGTTACATACGTAACCCGAGACGTTCCCTTTCGTAAAGGGAACTCCCGCTGCATCGATACTCGATACTTTGGGGAACGAATACCCACGCCGCCACACTGAGAGAAAAAACGCCCTGGTATAAAGCATCTGGTACACTCACGGATGATAGAATGAGTAGAGGGCAGATCCAAACTAGCTTGTCATAAGATTTGGTGCAAGAAGGGGAGGTCTGGAGCCGGAGGCTCGACTGACCTCATGGCTGGGAGCCCCAGACAGTAGAAAATATTAGATGAGAGGTGAAGGCAGAAGCGCACCTTGTACTTCAAATATGAGTGGTTTTAGATAACCAACTGTACTCTTAATAAAGGGAATAGCTCCTAACCCTTGATGCATAACTAGATGGACTGACTCCTCTCAGCCTGAGTCCTAATGTAGGAACCTCAAAGGCTACGACCTTGACCATCCGACACATGCGATGGAGGATGGAATACCTGAAGAATCTTAACATTGCCTACAAGTACCTCAGTACCGGGCAAAAATAACGTTGAGTGGCTCCCACGCTAGCAAGTAAGAGGGGGCAGCACCACCACTCTTCCAGGGAGTAAGACGAGCAGGAAGCAGACTCAATAGATTCTCCTATATATACTTATATATCTCAAATATATATTTGTATACCTCACCCACAGGACATGATGGGTGCCAGGGATAACCCATCAGCCTGATGCCAATAGGCTGGATGACAGGATTCATCCTCCAATCTACAGGAACATGGAGTTTCAGTGGGAACGTCCTTTCGAGAACACCCTTAGAGGCTTGCGGAGGGCACTGAGGCCGCCACAGAGGCCCTAAGCATGAACAGGAGATCCCGTTAGAGAGCGGGATAGAACACCAGTACTGAAGCCAGTGGGCAGTAATAAACTGGGTTCAATGCCCTCCCTAACTTAATTGTTTAGTTCCTAGTAGAGTGGGGTTCTAGTATGGATGTCCTGACCACCTCGGTGGAAAGGGCAACCTAATTATGGGTGGGACCCCCTCAGGGGCCAGACCCATAGTCTCCATAACTCTGGTCGGGGATGAAATAATATACCATCAGCCTGAGACAGAAGATCTCTCCTAATAGGAATTTTCCATGGAGGACTCTCCAAGAGACTAATAAGGTCCGAAAACCAAATTTGGGCCGGCCAGTATGGAGCTACAAGGAGTAGTCTCACTCCGTACCTCCTGACCCTTTCTAGAACCCCAGGGAGCAGAGCGATCGGGGGAAAAGCATACAGATGTGACCTCAGCCACATCTGTACCGTGGCATCCAAGCCCAAAGGAGCTGGATGTGAGAGAGAGTACCAGAGCGGGCAATGAGAGTTCTCATGAGAAGCGAACAGGTCAACCTCCGCCCGGCCAAACTCTCTCCATATAAGCTCAACCACTTCAGGGTGGAGCCACCATTCCCCGGGCCTCGGCCCCTGCCTCGACAGGATGTCTGCTCCCATATTTTCAACCCCAGGAATATAAATAGATCTGACAGAGAGAAATTTGTCCTGGGACCAAAGAAGAATTTGATGCGCCAGTCTACAAAGAGGGCGAGATCTCAAACCTCCTTGGCGGTTGATATAAGAGACCACCGACATATTGTCTGTCCTAACAAGAACATGATGGCCTCTGAGGTCTACAAGGAAGTGCCTCAGGGCAAAAAATACAGCCAACATCTCCAAGCGATTAATATACAATGTGAGATGATGGTCTTTCCAAGTACCTCGGGTGTAACGGCCCTCCATAACCGCACCCCAGCCCGTGAGGGACGCATCCGTGGTCAGAGTTTTTCTCTCACATGGTGCTCCCAAAACCGGGCCCTGAGACAGGAACCATGGTTTCTTCCATACGACAAGAGAACGAAGGCAACTGCGCGTAACTCTGATCGTACGAAAAGGGTTTTCCTAGAGGAGAAAATCCCTTGTTCCTGAGCCACCACTGCAAGGCCCTCATATGGAGCAGACCAAAGGGTACTACCGTGGAAGCTGCAGCAATAAGACCCAAAGCTCTTTGAAAGTGTTTGACAGTGATAGCCTGGCCTAACCTAATACTTTTCATTGTGTTTAAGATAGTATTTATACGAGCAGGAGACAATTGTGCCCGCATCGTGACTGAGTCCCACTCTACTCCCAGGAACGTAATCCACTGAAGAGGAGTTAAGGAACTTTTCTTCACATTGAGTCTCAACCCCACGCACCTCAATGACGCAAAACAACATCTCGATGTTGAATTGCTAGTTCTTTTTGACTGAGCCAAAATGAGCCAGTCATCTATAAGATACGGACCCCCTGAAGTCTCAATGGAGCAAGGGCCGTGTCCATACATTTAGTGAAGGTGCGAGGGGATAAGGCTAGGCCGACTGGAAGAGTCCAGAACTGATGCGCTTTTCCCCCCAAAAGCGGATCTCGGAAACTTCCTGTGATGGGGTTAAGAGGAGTTAAGGAGCTTGTGGATCTATCAAGACAGACCAGTCCTCGGAGCTGGTCTGACTGACAGTCGGTAACTTGAATCTGAACCCCCTCGGAGGTTGATCCAGTACCCTGAGATCCAAAATAAGGCCTAACTCCCCCCCTCATAGGAACTATGAAGTGCCAGCTGTAGAACCCGGGCTCCCGTAACCAAGGAAGAGCCCACTTTGAGGTTTCCTGTGTTAAGAGGGACTAGACTTCCTGTTCCAAAAACCGACCCTGCTCGGGACTGGCCGACATGTGAACCACCCTTAGTAGATAATATTTGTATATTAGCTCCACTGTAAGCAGGACCCCCTAAGCTATATTTTGAAGATCCCTCGGGGTGTCTAAATATGCCATTATGGGGACCAGTCCCTCGAGACTGGCCTCGGGTATAAATTTCCAAATGGTTTTGGTGACCTGAAGCAGCTAACTGGCAGGAACTAACCGAAATATGCTCTCTACAGACCTCCTGAGAGGCGGCGAACTCGACAGTGCCGCAACGTCTTCGGGCAGATACTGCGATTTGTGTTCGCTGGAAGCCGATGTGTCCCGAAGCGCCATCGGCGGCGGGAAGCAAACATCGATTTCCTAAGGGCTGCATAAGGGGGCGAGACTCCTGTACTCGCTCTCCTGGGGGAGCGCCCATAAGGGTCTGCGTGTTACGACAAGACCTCTTAGTTGAAGCCTTCTTAGCCCGAGAGACAATCCTCAGACCTGTCTTCGGTATGGAGAGCTTCGTGCGAGAATGTTTCTTCTGGCCCCAAGCCTTATACGGGGGGGCACGAGAGGAAACCTTCTCAAAATATGAGGAGCTGGCGGCTGTCCCATGAGGCTGCCCCCTGGCAGCAACCCCATGAGACCTGGACTGACAACTGGGGATAGCTGATTGTCGCTCTGCCTCCTGAAGCCTCTCGACAACGGTTCTTGCCGCGTCGCCAAAGAGGCCAGAAGGTGAAAGGGGAGCATCGAGAAGGAAAGCCCTGTCTTTCTTCCCGATCCACAAGGCGAATAAGCCATAAATGTCTCTCTGAGACGACTAGTGCTGCCATAGAACGGCCAATAGCACGGGCCGTCTCTTTAATAATACGGAGAGATAAGTCAGATACTCTACGATATTCAGTAATATAGAGTAAGACCTCCCAGTTATCATCCACCTGCTTGAGGAGGTCAGCCAGGTATGCCTGTAATAACCCCATCGTGTGTGGGCATGCACCAGCTCGACCACCGCCATATATGCTTTCCCTAACAAATTCGATGTACGAAATTTGGAGGGAAGTGTCTGAGCTATCAGGGGTGACGCAATGTCGGGGAGAAAATATTTCGCAAAATATTCCTCAACCCGAGCCATCACCTAATAACCATTTTCATTAGATTCCCTAATGGATGAGTAAATATATACATGGGGGGAAATAATTGAGATGAAAATGGATTTTTCCACGATCTTGATACCTCAGTATGGAGATCAGTGAAAAAGGGAAGGCTCTGACACGAAGATTGTGACTGGGTCTGCAGGAAGCGCTCATTCATTTTATTTTTCTTAGTCGCTTCCTGCTTATTATATGGCCATTTAACATTTAATTTAACCACTGCCCTGATTACAACCTCCAGCAACTCCTCACTAACGGGAATATGGGGTGGCGAATCCCCCTATCCACGTGATTCAGTGTTAATAGATAATATCTAACTCCTCGGAGCCAGATAAATCAAACGCTGTGTCTTTAACACGGTCGGAAGAAGCCGTAGCGCGGGCTTCCGAACCGTGCGCGAGACCAGTGGAGCTGGTTAATAAACACTGAGAAAGGGTCGCAACCGTCTCAGTATCATATGCCAGCCCCACGTGCGAATCACATGCATACAAGCGGCGCGCTGCCTCAACAGACGCGGGACCTGATGCACTGGAAACGCGAGCCTGATCTAATTGATCGAACAAGCTCAAACGGGAGCGGAGCTTTTTCATTGAAAACAGTTTGCACAGACAGCGCCCTCGAGCACCGCCCGTGCATGCTCCACTCCCAGACAAACTACACAAAGCGTGTGTGTGTCATCCTCGCTTAAATAACGTGGGCAAGGGGACGCACACTGCCTGAATAGCTTCTCTTTTTTCGCCATAAATAATACTCTTTTCACGGGACAAACAACACCAAATAGAACAGACAAGATGACATAGAGCGCTTGCTGAAGACCAGAAGCTAACATTTCCAGGTTCCTGTGACCCTTTTGTAGCTTCCGGATCACCGTCACATGCGACGTCACGGGTGACGTTGCACCAATCAAGATTGGAATAGTTCCATAGTTGACTTAAGACGCTTCATGCCGAAGGCATTCCCCAAAGTATCGAGTATCGATGCAGCGGGAGTTCCCTTTACGAAAGGGAACTGCTGTTTGCTTGCACTTATGCTTAGTTTCATACCATGTAAAGGGAAACATGATAATATAAAAAGTACTGTACAGTAATGCAGAAAAGCGCATCACAACCACGTTAAAGCTATTAAAAACGTTCAGATGCAAAAAGGAACTAAATGTAAAATTAGATAAACTAGTTAATGATATTGCGCAAATGCTCTCGGTCTCTTCAAAGGTCTTCGCGAATTATTGTGTTATAAGACTCAGTTTGAGCAGAAATGAGTGAGAAACACCCAGAAACACCTCATATGTGCTGTAAGTAAGGGTCTTTCCTTGCCATTAATGCTTGGATAACAAGCATACGTTTCCTTCCATTAATAATAATAATGTCTAGTGCGGTAGGCCTACGTGGCTGTAGCAGCGTTTCCATTACAGATTTGCGCAAATGTTTTCTTCTTCATTTATATAGCGCTTTTAACAACGTAGATTGTTTCAAAGCAGCTTCACAGAGATAAGCGTATAATTTAAGGTAACAGATTGTTTTGGCTTTATAGCAGAGTTAAGTTATTTTCCATCTAAAGTTAGTTTTGCGCTATATCTAAATATCGATAAAAAACTATTGCGAAATGACGGCGTTTCCATTAACCGATGTTATGCGACTAAAACATCCTCTTTTATGGACTAAAAAGTCATTCCAAAAATCACGGCAACGGACGTTGGTTATAATATCACAGCCACCGCATTAGACATTATTATTATTAGTGGCTGTTATCCAAGCATTAATGGCAGGGAAAGACCCCCGAACGACACATAGGCTATTAGGAGTTTCTGGGTGTTTCGCCCACATTTCTGCTCCGATGATTTGATTGTGGCATTTCTTTGAGATTTAGAATCCAGTATTCCTATAGAATCCGTGTATCATTCGTTCAGTCGTTTTTTAATTTAATATTGAAAGTAGAAAAATGAGAAAACGGTTCCTTTTTCGATTTTTCATTTTTTCCAAAAAAAAAAAAAAAACGAAAAACAAGAATTCAGTTTGATTTTTCGTTTTTCGTTCTGAGGTAGAAAAATGTATAAACAGCTGGAATATTCGATTTCTACACGTGGGCGGGAATGAACTGTTTTCTCTTTTTTCTACTTTCAATATTAAATTAAAAACGACTGATACACGGATTCATAGGCTAATTGTTTCTTTTATGAATTTAATAAAGAATTCTGTCTCGTATTCTGTCCAAACGATCCACGTAGGCTACTTTTGTGTCCATTTGTTTTTCCTTTTTTAACCCCTAATTGAAAAATGAAAAATGAACGGTTGTTGTCTTTTTAAAACGCAAAGTTGAACACCAAAATTTTAATTTGAACTGGCTACACCAACTGCTGCGCAAAAAAGTAAATATCGACGAATTTTCAGATTTTTGTTTATGACTTTTTGTCCCTTTATTAAACATTTAAAATATTCACAAATTAATATGGAAAATATGTCGATTTTACTGGTTTTCTAAGGCCAAATTAGAAACTGGAATTGATGTCTTTCCCGCAGTGCTGAATGAGAAGAGCCATTAATATTATTAATAAACTATTGTTTTCTAAGTGTCGGCTAAAATCACATCTCCATCTCCGCTGTTAAGCAGATGCGCTTTTAGAGAGAAATACACCTTCATACGCATTACATAATCAGAAGGTATTAGCTTTCGATTCGAATTTGTTCGTTTTAAAGTGGACATTTCAAGCTTTAGCCTACATAGGCTATATTTTGTTTCAGTTCTCGCGCTCCAGTTTACGGAGATCATGAAAGTGTCTGATTGTTTCTTTTATTTTACAAAAGCACAGTGTTTTCTTGTTATTGTGAGTTTACACAAATAAAAGTAGTTGAGAATAATTTATTATTTTCTGTATGACCAGAAATGATAGAGTATTTTCAATCAATCAATCAATCAATTTTTATTTATATAGCGCCTTTACAACAACCAGAAAGGTGCACAAAGCGCTTTCCATAAAACACATAAAAAGGCAACAGGATATAAAAATTGCAAGTTAAAGCTAATTTAAGCAGTTTAAACAAAGTAACTAACACAACGACTAAAAACACAAAACAGGTGGTTACGTGTTGAAAGCCTTCCTGAAAAGAAACGTTTTTAACTGCGATTTAAAAACACTAAGCACAGTTATGTTACGAAGGGGAGTAGGTAAGGCATTCCACAAAGTAGGTCCCTGGATGGCAAAAGATCGCCCTCCAAACTTTTTGCATCTAAACTTAGGGATAATCAAAGAGGTGTTCTGAGAGGAGCGAAGGGTTCTGGCAGGTTGGTAAACAGTGACCAGCTCGGAGAGGTATGCCGGGGCCAGACCATTGATGGCCTTAAAAACAAACATCAGAACCTTATACTCCACCCTAAACCGTACCGGGAGCCAGTGAAGTGAGCAGAGGACGGGGGTGATGTGTGAATGTTTATGGGTATTGGTAAGGAGACGCGCTGCTGCATTTTGAATCATCTGAAGACGGTTGAGAAGTGATTGGTTAAGCCCAGTGTAGAGGGCATTACAGTAATCTAGCCTTGAGCTGATAAAGGCATGGATGGCTTTTTCTAGATCAGCACGGGACAGGAATGATTTCACCTTACTGAGGAGCCTTAGCTGGAAAAAGCTAATCTTAACGACTGCACCAATCTGTTTGTCAAAATGCAATCTATTGTCGAAAGCAACACCCAGGTTACGAACAGTGGATGCAAACTGGGGCATGAAGGGGCCAAAACTGAGAGAGCTGCAAGGTGAGTCTGGGGTGAACAGTATGTACTCGGTCTTACCTTCATTTAAATGAAGGAAGTTTTGAGAAAGCCACTGTTTAATGTCCTGGGTGCAGTTATGGAGGGGGTCTAGTGCTGAATGATTGTTCAAAACTACAGGAAGGTAGACTTGAAGGTCATCAGCATAGAAATGAAATTGTACGTTGTGTTTTGAAATGAGTTGACCAAGTGGCAGCATATAAAGGGAAAACAGGATAGGACCAAGAATAGAACCCTGGGGCACACCAGATGATAAAGGGGCAGCTGAGGAGGAGAAGTCATCAAGCATTACTGAGAATGTTCTGTTGGTGAGATATGACGAGAACCAGTTGAGCACCGTGCCCTGTAGACCCACAACATGTTGTAAACGGGAGATAAGGATTGCGTGGTCCACGGTGTCAAAAGCAGCGGTGAGGTCAAGCAGCACCAGAACCACTGAGTTTTTATTATCCAAGGCTCTGAGAATGTCATTATGAACTCTCAGTAAGGCTGACTCAGTACTATGTCTAGACCTAAAGCCAGATTGAAATTTGTCCCCTATACCATGCAGATTGAGGTATGACTGAAGCTGGGAGAAGACAAGCTTTTCCATAAGTTTAGACAAAAATGACAGGTGGGATATGGGGCGGAAATTAGACAGTACTGAAGGATCAAGGTTTGGTTTCTTAAGTAGCGGTCTAACAATGGCGTGCTTGAGAGGAGTGGGAACAACGCCCAAACTAAGACAGCAATTCATGAAGGATACAAGGAAAGGGCCTACGATGTCGATGGCTTCTTTCAGAATCCTAGCAGGAACAGCATCTAGAGGACAGGAGGTTGGCTTCAACTCATGAACAGCTTTTTTGAGATCAACAAAAGAAACCACCTCAAAATTCTCCAGCACACATTGTGTCGCTTGAGAGGGAGAAATGACAACAGAGGCTGGTATGATAGTTTGCCTAACAGACAGAACCTTATCAATAAAATATTGTTTAAATACATTGCATGTATTAACTGAAGCATCATTCAATACAACAGGGACTGGATTTATAACAGAGTTTATAGTACTGAACAAGATACCAGGGCGGTGGCTGTTATTATTAATGAGCTTGGAGAGATACTGACTTTTAGCATCCTTCACGGCTCTCTGATAGGTGACAAGGCAGTCTCTAAAAACCTCCAGTGACACCTGCAGCCTGTCTCCTCTCCATTTCCGCTCAGCCTGCCTGCACTGGCGCCTGAGGGTCCATGTCGTCTCGTTCAGCCAGGGGTCCGAAGAGCCATTTGCAGACTTCACCCTGTAGGGCGCAACTGAGTCCATAATCCGGGAGCAGGTGATGTCGAATGAGGAGAGGAGAAACTCTGGACATAGAGGCGGGGCCAGTTCTACAGTGGAAGTGATGTTAGAAGCAGAAAAGGCAGCGGTGAAGTCCTCAGCTGTAGATGGAGTAATAATGCGCCGACGCCGGGGAGCAGTGGATATGGGTGCAGGTGGAACAGCACAGATGTCAAACCGTATGAGGGAGTGATCAGAGACGGGAAAATCCAGAACCTCACAGGATGACACTGTCACCCCACGAGAAATAATCAGGTCAAGAGTGTGACCTAGCCTATGAGTAGGACAGGATATCGACTGGGCTAGGTCTAACGAATCTAAAAGAGCCTTAAAATCATTAGCGGATTTATCAGAGGGGCAACAAACATGAATGTTAAAATCACCACAGATTAAAATATTGTCAAACTTTGCCAAAAAGTCTGACAAAAACTCTGAGAAATCATTTAAAAAATTCCCATTTAGTTTTGGGGGCCGGTAGATTACTGCACAAAAGATTGGATTAGGTAGAGTGAGTACAAACGTCTGCAACTCAAAACTGGAGTACCCTCTAGTGGACAGTTGACGGCACTTCAGGGACTGTCTGTGTATACTAGCTATCCCCCCGCCCCTACCCGTTTGCCGTGGAGTGTTTAGAAACAAATAGCCAGAGGGAAGGATTTCAGAAAATGCACTAACATCACCGGGAGATAGCCAAGTCTCTGTGAGAAAGAACAAATCCAGAATGTTAGTAGTAATGACATCGTTTAGAACAAAAGTTTTGTTGCTGAGCGATCTGGTGTTACATAGTGCCATACGGAGTGTGGTAGAGTTGACAGGCGATGAGGACATACGTGGAATTGGACGAAGGTTGTCTAGGATAGAGCCCCGAGAATGAGTACCAGATGATCGGCGGTGACAGGAAAAAGGAGCGCCAATGTTGTCGGAGCTAGTGGACCGAAGCCACCGATAGCACACCCGTAATCCGCCAGGCCCTGGTTTGACACCACTCCTTTGCAACGGATAATCCAGGTGAGTCCTATTTCTGACGTGTAGCCCGCTTCTCCTACCCCGTCTCTTGCGACGCTTACTGCCTGGTAGTAGATAGACAGGATAGCTCAGGAATGGAGAAGTAGAAGTAAACAGCGGCGGAGGTGGTTTAAAGGTTTGGGTGATCAGGCGGTGGTTTGTTGAAAACCGTAATTCCAGCAAAGTTGTGCGATCGTAAACAATAATTGTAGAGACGGTGGCAAAATCTAGCATGAGAAAACACAGGAGCAAACAGAGGTGCATGAGGCATGCCAAACATAGCGGCGCCATCTTCGTAGTGAATTTTAAGTTGTCTCCACTGTTGATAGGAAAATGCAAGTGTTCGCGCCCGCGCCTCCGTGCCATGCAGTGCGTGCTCCGCTTTGTTCCTTTTTTTGCATAAAAGCGTCTTCTAAATATAGCCTATTAAATGTTATAATAAAAAAAATAAAATTATTATTAGTGTAGCTATACATGGACTTCAAACACACCGCGTCTTCTAAGTAAGGTGACTGTAAATGCGCAAAAACTGTTTCCATTGCAGTTTTGCAAAATATTCCTTTTTCGAATTGCCTAAAAAAACCACCTCATGCGAGCTTAAACACTTTGTGATAAATGGGAGTTTTTGCGAAATTGACGTGTTTCCATTAAGCGTATTTTCAATTCGCAATTTCAATTTGCGCAATTTGAAGGGTAGGCTAATGGAAACGCAGCTTGTGATATATATAAACCTACCAACGTCCGTTGCCATGATTTTTGGAATGACTTATCGCGAAAGGAAAAAATGACGCTGTAGTCGCATAACATCGGTTAATGGAAACGCCGTCATTTCGCAATAGTTTTTTTATCGATAGGCCTATTTAAAAAAAAAAAACCTCAAAAGTTTTGCACAAATCTGTAATGGAAACGCGCCTAGTATGGCCTACATGAAACACGACTGCCATCTACAGGTTTTAGTAATTCCTGCGTCCAACACCTAATCCCCCTTCTGTAGGATCCTGCAGAATTTCGGAAGTGCTCGTGGCATTCTTCTCTCTGAGACGCGCATTTTTTAAAGGCCACGTCTGTAAGTGATCAGGAGTCTGTGGGTCATGTAATGACGAGACCAGACACTGAGTGAAGGGAGACTGTGGGTTTTGTAGGGAGTGCTGGTGATGGGACACAATCAGGGGAGAGTGAACGGGTGACTTGATGACTGGGCGGAGAGAGAGAACGAGTGGGCGGAGGTGAAGGAGAGCGTGGTGGTGAAGATGGAATCCTGACACCAGTCACATGTCTGTCTTGTTCAGTTTTCCTGCTTGTCATTATCAGTTCAGTTAAATCACCTGTGTCCTGTTAATTATCATCATCTGTCTCACCTGTTTCTGTTCATCAGTGTTAGTATTTAGTTCCCTTCAGTTCAGTTAGTCTTTGTCTGTAGTTGTCGTCGTATACTCGTGTTTTCCCTGCCTGTCTGTACCTTTGGAAGTATATCTGTGATTAAACTCTTACATTGGAGCCTTCAGCTAGAGATGGGCAGATCGAGGCTTCGTGAAGCAATGAAACAGTTGAACCAAATGTGCCATATTGTTTCGAGGCTTCGAATCAATCCGACACCCGTCTCAACGGTGACACCTAGTGGTCACTTGCAGGTGTTGATCTGAAACAACCTTGACAAGCCATTAAAAAAATGTGTTGTTTTTTTATTAGTGTATTTTTCTAATACGTGAAGCTTGTAACCTATAGGCTCCTCACTGTGCATAATGTTATTTTGGTCCTGCAAAATGAATATTAATAAAAGTACGGAAGCCCTGAACCGCAAGGTGAGAAAAAAAATAAAGAAAACTTATCTCGTTATTTCGACTTAATAAGTCGTTATTTCGACATAATATCTCGTTATTTCGACATAATATCTCGTTATTTCGACTTAATAAGTCGTTATTTCGACATAATAAGTCGTTATTTCGACATAATAAGTCGTTATTTCGACATAATAAGTCGTTATTTCGACATAAATATCTCGTTATTACGACATAATAAGTCGTTATTTCGACATAATATCTCGTTATTTCGACATAATATCTCGTTATTACGACATAATAAGTCGTTATTTCGACATAATATCTCGTTATTTCGACATAATATCTCGTTATTACGACATAATAAGTCGTTATTTCGACATAATATCTCGTTATTTCGACATAATATCTCGTTATTTCGACATAAATATCTCGTTATTTCGACATAATAAGGGGGCATTCTAATATGCATTAAGCTACATTTAGCGTTCTTATAATGAGTTTCTATGGGAGGAAAATGCTTAACGTCAAATTAAACGCTTTGCGTTCATATTCTGGACTTATCTGATTTTTGTAGTAGCCTATAGCCTACTTTATTATGATTTTAGTATCATATTGATTAATAAATGCACGCACAATTATCCGTGAACTTGATAAATGTTGCAGATATGTTTTAGGCTACTATCCACAAACAAATTGCTTTCAATTATGTGTGCAAAATTCAGAATTCAACGAATGCAGTGCAACAACAACAATAATAGTTAAATTAATATTAGTATTATTAATAATAATAATAATAAAGGTCGCCATAGTGCTAGGCTAAGGCAGTGCAAGCCAAGTCAAGTAAAACAGAGTTTCTTTGCGTTCATAGTCTGGACTTATCTGGTTTTTTTGTAGTATACTTTATTATGATTTTAGTATCATATTGATTAAGAAATGCACGCACAATTATCCTTGAACTTGATAAATGTTGCAGATATTTTAGGCTACCCATAAACAAATTGCTTTCAAATGTGCAAAATTCAGAATTCAACGAATGTGCAGCAATTTGTACAAATAGAGACATTTTTGTGTATAAAATACATTTTTGTTTTATTTTGTATTAGTGATTATAATTTGCGCGTCCATTTATTGACGTCTGAGTCGATCTCATTTGAGTGTATTCGGCAATTTGCTTAACGTGGAATTAAACGCGTATATTCTGAGCTCATCAGATTTTGTTGTACATATACTTTATTAGTATGATTATTTACTGTGTTTGGTCTGTTAGTAAATATGTTAAGGTTTGTATTCATTTCGATATGCCACTAGAGGGCAGAATAAGACCGGGAATTATAGAATACATTGTAGTTATGTTGACCTACTGTTTTCATAACACTGGATATTCTACTAAGTTATACTTTTCTAAAACGTTGCATATTAATGGCAAATAACTTATTTGGCAATTACACATAGTGATATTGTAAGAACGGCTATTGTAAGAATGCAGTGTGTGGTCGAAATTTTAAACCGAATATTAAATTACCCATTTTTTTAACATCTAACCTTATTTAACAACATTCATATGCTTTTGAATTTTAAATGTATTTTACTGTGTGTGTGTGTGTGTGTAAATACAAAATAAAACAAAAATGTATTTTATTCACAAAAATGTCTCTATTTGTACAAATTGCTGCACATTCGTTGAATTCTGAATTTTGCACACATAATTGAAAGCAATTTGTTTGTGGATAGTAGCCTAAAACATATCTGCAACATTTATCAAGTTCACGGATAATTGTGCGTGCATTTATTAATCAATATGATACTAAAATCGTAATATAGAATAGGCCTAGGCCTAGTATAAAAATCAGATAAGTCCAGAATTCCACTGTTGATAGGAAGATGCAAGTGATCTCGCCGGCGCCTCCATGGCGGCGAGATCACTTGCATCTTCCTATCAACAGTGGAATTCTGGACTTATCATGCAGTGTGCGCTCCACAATAATGGTGGAATATGTTGGAATAGACGATTTAATATGAATGATGAGCGTCAAAATCTTGTGGTTATTTGTTATAATCTTAGGACTTTATTATTATTGTCTAACCTGTATTATGATATTTGACGAATTGCTTTGTTCCTTTTTTTTACGTTTTGGACAAAAGCGTCTTCTAAATATGTAGACTAAAATGTAATAATAATAATAATAATAATAATTATTATTATTATTAGAGTTTATAACTATAAATGAGTTCACTTAGTAATAGAGTAATATGTTTGTCATAATATAATTTAATAATATGATTTATCAATGCTTTATTTTTATAAACGCTTTTACAGTTTTGGATAAAATAGGCCTACATTTTTTGCATAATTTTTGCTTACAAATATAGCATTCATAAACTATTTTATGATAAACATATTACTGTCTTAAGTTAACTCATTTATAGTTATAAACTCAAATATTAATAATAACATTTTAGGCTACATATTTAGATGACGCTTTTGTCCAAAACTTACAAAAAAAGGAACAAGGCAATTCGTCAAATATCAGTCATAATACAGGTTAGACAATAATAATAAAGTGCTAAGATTATCACAAATAAACAAAATATTTTGAAGTGAAGAGAAGTGTCCTTGAGACACTAGCAGAGACAATATTTCGTTACACTGCGCAGTGCGTACCCAACAGGTGTCCAGATTATGAATGTAGTAGAGATGTTGATTGAAAAGTACCCATCCCGTCCGCTCAGTTTATAAACTGTAGGCCTACTCATGAATTCTCAAACTGTTTAACATTTGGCAATTACACATAGTTTTGTGCTAGTTTTGTTGTCAGTATTGCTCTTTCAGCCAGCTTGATAGTTTATCTAGATTTGGTTTATTTGTTAACTTTACACAACTCAATCGCAGATAGCCTATTTTGCAGATCAGAAACTATGTTTTACTTGACTTGGCTTGCACTGCCTTATACCACTACTGCGGCTGTTATCATTTTTATTATTATTAGTGTAATTGCCAAAGTTAATTTCCATTAATATGCAACGTTTTAGAAAAGTATAAATTAGTAGAATATCCAGTGTTATGAAAACAGTAGGTCAACATAACTACAATGCATTCTATAATTCCCGGTCTTATTCTGCCCTCTAGTGGCATATCGAAATGAATACAAATCTTAACATATTTACTAACAGACCAAACACAGTAAATAATCATACTAATAAAGTATATGCACAACAAAATCTGATGAGCTCAGAATATACGCGTTTAATTCCACGTTAAGCAAATTGCCGAATACACTCAAATGAGATCGACTCAGACGTCAATAAATGGACGCGCAAATTATAATCACTAATACAAAATAAAACAAAAATGTCTTTTATACACAAAAATGTCTCTATTTGTACAAATCGCTGCACATTCGTTGAATTCTGAATTTTGCACATTTGAAAGCAATTTGTTTATGGGTAGCCTAAAATATCTGCAACATTTATCAAGTTCAAGGATAATTGTGCGTGCATTTCTTAATCAATATGATACTAAAATCATAATAAAGTATACTACAAAAAAATCAGATAAGTCCAGACTATGAACGCAAAGAAACTCTGTTTTACTTGACTTGGCTTGCACTGCCTTAGCCTAGCACTACGGCGACCTTTATTATTATTATTATTATTATTATTATTAATAATACTAATATTAATTTAACTATTATTGTTGTTGTTGCACTGCATTCGTTGAATTCTGAATTTTGCACACATAATTGAAAGCAATTTGTTTGTGGATAGTAGCCTAAAACATATCTGCAACATTTATCAAGTTCACGGATAATTGTGCGTGCATTTATTAATCAATATGATACTAAAATCATAATAAAGTAGGCTATAGGCTACTACAAAAATCAGATAAGTCCAGAATATGAACGCAAAGCGTTTAATTTGACGTTAAGCATTTTCCTCCCATAGAAACTCATTATAAGAACGCTAAATGTAGCTTAATGCATATTAGAATGCCCCCTTATTATGTCGAAATAACGAGATATTTATGTCGAAATAACGAGATATTATGTCGAAATAACGAGATATTATGTAGAAATAACGAGATATTATGTCGAAATAACGACTTATTATGTCGTAATAACGAGATATTTATGTCGAAATAACGACTTATTATGTCGAAATAACGACTTATTATGTCGAAATAACGAGATATTATGTCGAAATAACGACTTATTAAGTCGAAATAACGAGATATTATGTCGAAATAACGAGATATTATGTCGAAATAACGACTTATTAAGTCGAAATAACGAGATAAGTTTTCTTTATTTTTTTTCTCACCTTGCGGTTCAGGGCTTCCGTATAAAAGAAATCAAGCCACAATGTCTCACTTTTTTTAGAGATTTTTATTCAAAAATATTAATTTCTCTGCTGTGGAAGGACTTAGCCTACTTCTTTTTTTACAGATAATTTCTCCAGCCTTTGAAAAAATCCTCTCACAAGGGACACTTGTTGCTGGCATGCAAAGATATTTTTTAGCAAGGACATACAAATGAGGAAAGATTACTGCTCTCTCTTTCCAGTAAGTTAGTGGATCATGAATTCTGGGCAAAAACGCATCGTTGATGTATTTTTTCACTTCCACTGTGGCATCAGCTGTAGCATTGTGTGTCTCATATGTAGACCTATAAAATGTATATTCACACAATATTATATTATATTATATTCACACTGAAGCTATTTTTAACATGATTGGCAGTTGTGATTGGGACATTAGGTTGTAGGGCATAGGGCTATGGACTTTCTAAACAGTGTCCCAAAAGTTTGTAATTATATTTCAATTATAATTATATTTCAAACAATGCATACCTTGCTGAGATGGCCCAGCAGTGTCAGTAGCAGGCACAGGGGGAATGCCATCCTCTGCACCCTGCAAAATGGCAGGATGAGTGCTCCTCAAATGGCACATCATGGAGGATGTATTGTTGCAGTATACAGGCTAGCTGCCGATCACAATACACACATCTCACTTTAATTAGGGTTTCTAAACGGAAATGCTCCCACACCACAGATGTACGGCATCTATTCTGGGGAGCCTCCATTTGATCTATCTATCCAAATCTATCTATCTATGTATCTATCTAAATGAATCTATCTATGTATCTAGATATGTATCTATAATGTATCTATGTATATAGATATGTACCTAGATATATATATGTATCTATCTATAATCTATGTATTTATATATCTATAATCTATCTATCTATTAGCTGTCTATATATATTTATATCTATGTATCTATTAATTTGTCAA
This sequence comes from Squalius cephalus, assembly GCF_949319135.1. Taxonomy (NCBI): domain Eukaryota; kingdom Metazoa; phylum Chordata; class Actinopteri; order Cypriniformes; family Leuciscidae; genus Squalius; species Squalius cephalus. The sequence goes on along the minus strand of NC_137140.1, from coordinate 14,005,669 downwards.
TATAAATGATGTATACTCTGTCTGTCTCTAGCCTATCAGTCAATGTGTTGTGTAAATGTAACGTTAAGCCTAAATAGCTTATATATAATCAAATCGCACTATATGTCACTATATCATTAAAAATCCGCTATCTCAAAATCAAACTCCTCTCACAAAAACCCACGAGGTCAATATGCGTTGATTTCACTTTTATACAGATGTGCGATTGTGTGGTCTGTTCCCGACCGTGTCACTCAAACGCTGATTCGGCTGACCACACCTGATGAAACACTTAGTGAAACACTTCGAGGCTTCGTTTGGCCATAGCCACGTGACATGGGTGTTTTGAATCACGCTTCGGATCAGTGTTTAGAGTCATCTGCACTTCGTGATCTCGCAAAGCTTCGGAACGACTGTTTCGCGTCAGCCATCCCTACCTTCAGCCTTACGTCTTCATCTGCCTGCACTCACAACCCGTGACAGGGAGGGGATAAATATTCCAAAACTTTATGAAAATACAGTATGAGAATTAACTGCACAATTATTAGAAATGTTTACATTGGATATTATACAATTTGCATGCATACAAAATTTGTGGAAAAAGACAAAATATTTTCAAGATGTTTTCAACTCTAACTTTGAACCAATTCTGTAGAATGGCCCATATATATAGCCCATTTGAACAGGATTTGTTTCCAGGTATGACTGTGTACTACAAGTGAAACATTGTAGTTAAACCAATTCATAATCCCCAATACTGAAATTACAGTACAAATTTAGAACTGAAACAAATGTAGGCTTCTATTATTGCAGCAAATTTAAGCAAAGTAGGTAAAAAGTAGCTAAATGTTAACATTGTGTGCCTAGTTTTTCTATAGGCTAATTTAGAAAGGCTATGCATGTCAAGGTTATGTGTCTTATACTTTGTGTTATTTTAGTTTGTAAGTAGGACTAGATTTTGGTACTGAAACATAATAGTGAAATAAATTAAACTAAATGATCGTAAAATTAAAACATTGTCAGGACTTGCTAACTGATGTTAGTCGGCAACATTTTTGTTTAGTATTAATTAATATTTAAATAAGCGTAGGCTACAGTAGGTTGTTATGATTAGCATAATTTTCTTTAATAAATAATGAAAACATTTCAACATAAAACATTGCAATAGAAAAATGTAAGCATAAGACATTAAGCTCTTGCTCATTAAACAGAATTCAGGCGATAGCTGTATGGTCAATGCTTCAACTTGTGCATCACAGTGGTTCAAGCGCTCTGAGTTTGAATCTCAACTCTACTATCCTCATAATTTTGTTTATAGTTTAATAGGATATTTGTCAAAAATAAAAACTTCTGAAATGTTCATTTATTGATTCAAAACACTTTTCGGAGCTTTGTTATTCATTGTCTGTTATTTTTATTAATAGGCATTTAGACGGTAACACTGAAGCTTATAGGCCAGCATGTCATACACAGAATGTATTGGGTTATTGGAGACATGTTTGTGTATGGGGATCCTAAGAATTATTAGGCCATGGATGTTGGCTGACAGCGTTTATGTTTTACCGTTCTTGATGCTTAAATAGGTAACATATTATTAAAGTCAAGCGTTTTGTTTAATAATAATTGCACATTACAACATAAATTTGCTACATTCCAGTAGAGTCTCTGTTGCGCTCCACAATGACAAAACCCGAAGGTGCTGTTGAAGGAGATTATCAGATGATTGCACCAGAAAATGAAGGTGATGAAGCTCATCTTTAATCTGCTAAATTATTGTTTTGTGAATCATTCACGAAATTGAGATGACTGACAGTGATACCCAGCCATAGCAAACAGATTTTCAAAACAGATCCATACATTGAACAAATCAGAAAAAAGACTGACTTTGTTGACTTCTACAAAAAATAACAGACTAACTAAATGGTATTGCTTTCAATATAAAAACCAATGAAAATGTAAAAGAACACTAAAATTAATTCAGTTTAAAACCCCATCACACATTTCAAGGTTTAAATAAAGAGTCGGGACAGTTTTAGGACAGTTTTAGTTTTAGTCCTGTTAAGCTGCAACCCCACTTTTGAAAAATCCCCAGAAATGACATACCCAAACTGAAACAGATACAGTTCATGAACCCTTGGTACTAAAAGCACAAGTATGATCTCGTTTGAAAGCTGACACCTGGCAGTTTATTGTAAATGTAGAATTAATTATTGTCGTAATGACAAAAATTGTTATAAATAGCTTCAAAGTTTTGTAAAGTTATTAGAAATTATTTTTTATGAAACATCCTCATGAAAATAAAATTGAAGTTGGCACTGGAGCAATCTAGAAATGCACTACAGCTAAAGCCACATGTCTAAACATTTTATGTTTAAAATCTGAAGATAATAAGTCCAAAACTCTGTATTTAGTTAAATGTTTTTCAAGACCATGTCATGTGACTTTATTTTGATTTGACGCTAAAATGCTACTGATGTTTATTGTCATCTTCTAACCATCTATCCAGTATATTGTCTCTATTGTTTTGTGGTGCAAACGAGCCCCATTCAGTCTCAATCTCCCCCTGCACACATTCACACCTCTCCAGCCTGGTTATGGCTCTAAATATGCTTTTCTTTTGTCTGCATTATAGTTACTAACGACTGGCTATTCACAGGCTATTCATAGGGTTTCAGTCCCTAATTTCTTTTCTCAAAGTTCACCTCACATTTTAAACTGTATCAAATGCATTTCTTGAATAAAGAAACAATTCAGTAAGCATTCAAAAAATCATAAAAGTATAACTGCTAGACGTGGCAGGTGCACCTAGGGCTAGCTAGCATGTTAGCCTAGCACACCATCAATACACGACAATTTATGAGATTAAAACCATGTTTGTGCTCCAAACTTACTTTATAACGCAAGACGAGTGTTTTAAATAATCTTCTGTGATCTAATTTGGCTTCAGATAAAAAAATCAGACAGAAAATATACTTTTGGATAGTGTTCTGCACAATGATAGTCTATATAGATTAGCATTACATTTTAAATATAATCTATTATTATGAAAATACCTGGCATGGCTTGAAAAACACAGGTAACTCAAATATCATTGCAAACATGTTTATTGTCTTCAAAACGTCTGTATCTGCATGTTACAGCGCGATCTCTTGTTAGCTTTGTGTGTATCACTGACGTCCTGGAATGTCACATGATCATGGCTCTTCTTCATGTTCCATATATGGACTATTATTGTGCATATAGCGCCCTCAGGCTAGTGGTATGAATTGAAAACACAGTATCAGAGTACCAAACGCTCATAAAGATTACATCGACGCATTTGGGTATAAATTCAATAAACATTATTCCTGTCTATAGAAATATGATGTAAATCTATGAGAATCTATCAATATTTCTCCAAATCTGCACAGTTTTGAGCTAAAGCCCTGAGGGACGTTGTTTTGTGTATCGCTGTCATGACGACAGCACGGAGTTTTTTATGAATGAAAGCGGCTGACGCGCATAATTCATATTAAAGGTATCGACTCATTTTTTTATTTCATAACTCCTGACACAAATTAAGACATAACTGTCACTATGAGTTTCTCAGAATACAATAGTGGTCAAATACTGAAACTTGAGTATTATATCTTTTTAATTATGTATAGTTTGTCAAGGTTTAACATTAAAGGTAGGGTAGGTCAGAATTGTCTAAAAAAACTTTTATTCAAATTTGTTTAAACTGTCTTTATATACCAATACATAATTAAAATGCAAGTACTCTGAAATAGAGAGTATAAAAAATTGAGTGACTCTAGTGTATTTAATCTTCAATAAACACAGCTCATTAATTCCATTCACTCCCACCTAAAACCGGGTGCGCGACTGCGCGCACGTGGGCAGAGCCAGTAATAGCGGCGGTAGTCATGGCGACGGAGAGTGACAGTCGCGCAAGCCAATCACTTGTTTCGTCCCGGTAGGAATTAATGAGCTGTGTTTTTTGAAGATTAAATACACTATAGTCACTAAATTTTTATACTCTCTTTTTCAAAGTACTTACATTTTAATTATGTATTGGTATATAAAGACAGTTTAAGCCAATTTGAAAAAAAGTTCTTTAGACAATTCTTACCCACCCAACCTTTAAATCTGATAGTAACTTTGAATTAAATAAATAAAAAACGCTTCAGTGCGCGGGCGCACTGGCAACGGTTAACAGGTTAAAACAAGTTGAGTTTAGCGTTTCCATGTGCGATGCAAAATGGGAAATACAGAATCTTATTCTTGCGAAATTGCAGCTTTGCTGTGTACAATTAAAACAGTAGGCTACAAAATAAAAATTGTACAAAGCAACATAAATTAATATTGGACATTTTTCTTTGCCTCTCTCTCTCGAGGACATGCTGAATCTCTTTTTAGCAAGTTTCTTTTTTCTCCCTCACTGCGCGCAATCTCTATTCTCTATTGAAATAAGGGGCCCTATTTTAATGATCAAGCGCGAAACACAAGTAACTTTGTGGGCTGGTCTTGGGCGCTGTTGCTATTATACCGGCGGGATAAATTACTCTTGCGCCCGACGCAAATCTAAAATGGGTTGGTCTGAAGTAGCTTCATTATTCATAGGTGTGGTTTGGGCATAACGTGAAATAAACCAATCAGAGCGACATCTCACATTCCCTTTAAGAGCAGGCCCGCTTTTTCCATGGCGGATTGCTATTATAACGGCGGATTTGCCAGGTGCGCGCCAGGAGAGGTTTAAAGCCGAGGAGACCGACGTTCTGTCAGGGCCGTAAAACACAGAGAGGTGACATTGGGGATGGGAGAAACCCACACAAATTAGCTTCGGTTAAACAGGCGTATAATAATTTGGGTAAATGTGTAAGCTAGATTTATGCCTATTTTTTCATATCTTCATGGACACAACAATGATTTCCCTCGTGTGTTAATATTTTTCCTTGTAATAATGTATGGTTTTCTAAAAATGAGAACTGCTGCGTCTGTGTGTAGATGAGATAAGCAAAGTGTATGCGCGTTGTGCACACGCTACATTGATTATGGCCAAGCATGCGCCCTTAAAATAGCATATGAATAACATGTGCAACGCGCCACTGACTTTAGACTGTTTTTCCTGGTCAGTGGCGTTGTTTTACAAACCTGCAAAATAGCACCAGGGAACGTTTGCGCCAGAACATGGCTCCTCTTTGCGCTGAACCGCCCCCGGGAGCGCAAGTTCATTTCCTAATTTACCGACGTGCGTCTGTGGAGGGAAAAGTCCGCTGTGTGCGGGTGCAAAATAGGAATGATACATGCGTCGGTGTACAAAGTCAATTGCGCTGGGTGCAAGATAGGGACCTAAATGTTTCAGGATAGAAACACATCATACAGCTGATAATACTGTATAACAACTGTAACTGTACAAAAAACAACTGTAACAAATAATTTAGCCTTTGTTGCTTCAAAGAAAAAGAATGCCTTGTTGAATTCACTTTAGGCTACAATAAAACGAGGTTGATCGCGAATTAAAGCGCTCTGTATCGTTTAGTTGGCTTGAACGCGCTTTGTCAACAGTTCATGTTTAGATAAGGCCAGATTGTTGACAATCATACACACTGCTCAAAACCAGTTAAAACAACTGGATTGAACACTTCAATTGATTTTTTAAATGAAAAACCTTTAAATAGCTACATTAGCTACAATATTTATAATTGAAGATAGGGCCTATTTGGACACATCGAGAGATTTATTCTGAAAGGAATTATGCCTTTGCCTGCTCTGTATCATCAGGCTGGATATCCGACGCTCTCCATATGAAAGACGAAATATTAACACCTTGTCCTTCACCCCCACGCTAAAGCCACTGAACTGCCCCTCCAAACCCCCCATAGGCTCTCTGAGAGGAGCGTCTGAGACAAAGAGAAGTCACAATTCACACTTAGACATGAGCATTATTAAAGTGTTGATAATGAAAGAATTAAATCGTTTAGGCTACATGTAGTAATATTTCTGTCATAAAAAAAGTTTATTAAAGGGGTGGTTGAGTATAATTTCACTTTTCTAACTTAAGTTATTGTGTAATGTTGCTTTTTGAGCATAAACAACATCTGCAAAGTTACAATGCTCAAAGTTCAAAGCAAAGGGAGATATTTGCTTTTAAAGAAATCGTTTTTTTAAGGACTACAACAAACAGCTGGTAGAGACTAAACGACATTCCTCCAGGGTTGGTGACATCACCAACCCTAATATTTACATAAACCCCGCCCCCGGGAACACCCAGTCCATGTTGAGAAGAGGAAGAGTTGTTGTTGTCAAGCACATTTGTGAGTCAGCTCAAACTGTATCATCCTTCTTTTCACATGCAATAGAAAGTCACTCTGTGTGCATCTCACAACAGTTCCTATATGAGCGATTTATAGATTATCATGACAGAATATGCTAATTGAAGATAGTTAACTCCACATCAGCTACATAAATTCATCAACTAACCATTCAGAAATGTCCTGTTGCATTCTACGTGTTGTCACTTCTTCTTGAGTCTCTCCATCTTTGTCTGACTCCAGTTTGAACATAAAAGGCAGAACAGTTTCTGTCATTTTAGTGTGTCTCTGCGTGAGGTAATCAGAGCTGCTAACACACAAGCTCTTGAAACCCTGCCCTCTGTGTCGGGAGCAGCAGCTCATTTGCATTTAAAGGGCCAGACACAAAACGGTGCGTTTTTGCTCACCCTCAAAAAGTGACAACTTTAACATGCTATATAAAAATATCTGTGGGGTATTTTGAGCTAAAACTTCACACACACACTCTGGGGACATCAGAGATTTATTTGACATTTTGTGAAAAGGGCACCCCTTTAACTAAAGATTTAATTATTTCAATAGAAGAATTAAAATGCTAATTCGGTTTAGGCCAGCTTTTTCCAAGCAAAACAAAATACAAACTTCAAACTCATGTTCATTTGTTATCATGAAAAAAAAAAATGTTCAACTCAATATTAAATTCCACAGGGAAACCAGGGTGCGATTTGTGAATTAAGCAGAGGGCGGTTATTTTTATTTTTATTCAAATAAATCTCAAACCACAGTGGGTATTTCGTGCTGCTGTTAAACTAAATGACATTTATAGAATAATTATGAAATTAAATGAAACAATATTGCAACACTTTGACAAAGAAATTATTTGATCTGTTTTTACATTTTAATTCAGGGCGATTTACGTTTAATTAGAGCAAGATTTTCACTCTTGCCTTGTCCTTTCCTCATGGGAAGCTGTCTTACACATGATAAACATGTTTGAGTAGATCCTCTGTACCTCTCGGTTTCATATGGATTAGGCTATATAATCAGATAACATTTATTAAATATTTAGACATTTAAAGCTTTAGACTTATATTGTGACTGAGCCGAGGAAAGTGGCTTTCGGTTAATTTTTGTGACGCGCATTTCCCGGAGACAGAGACCACAGAAAACGTTTTGTTGTTAGCCTATTGTGAGTTTACATGAATAAAAGTTTACAGTTTTGAATTATGTACTCTTATCTGTATAACCAAAAAATGGTGGAGTATAGGCTATTAAGTTCTTTTAGCTGTTATGCAAAAAATAAATCCAAATGAAAGCGCCACTCGGCATGGTGGGCCAAAACACTCCAATATTTCATTCAAAACAATCCCAAAACGCTTTGTGACATTTAGAAAAGCCGTGCATGCATTAAGGCTACTGGAACCAGGATCGTAACTGAAACGCGCTGCTTGTTATCTCTCAATACAGGAGCAGAGGCGCTGGTTCTGATTTTATTGTTTGTTGTTTAAACGTGCGTGTTGCATATCTGAATATACTGAATATAAACCCAACAGATCACTCAGATCATTAGGATCATATCAGCTAGAAATACCAAGGGTTCACTCTAAGCATGGCGAGTCCGCTTTTAGCTATTATGCCAGCCGCAGCTGGAACCAGCTTCCAGAGGAGATCAGATGTGCTCCTACAGTAGTCACTTTCAAATCCAGACTCAAAACACATCTGTTTAGCTATGCATTTACTGAATGAGCACTGTGCGGCTGTTTGTCCGACTGTTTGTACTGTACTGTATTTTATTTTATTTTTCTAAACTGTTTTAATTATTCTTACCTCTTTTTATTATTTTAATTTATTCTACGTAAAGCACTTTTAATTGCCATTGTGTATGAAATGTGCGATATAAATAAACTTGCCTTGCCTTGCCTTGCCTTGCCTAGAACACAAATTTACTAGAAAGCCCAGAAGAAGGAGAGAGAAGCGGTGTTCATTCATCTCATTCCTCAATAGAAAAGTAAAAATAATCAGCGTCATTGCACCTAATTTATTTTCACTGACTGCGATAGGCCTATGATGGTCTTTTGGTGTATTTTTTGTTTGTTTGTTATTGCACTGCTCCCTGAGGAATAGGCTTCTATTGCACACCAACGTCTACACAATATGAAACACAGGCTATATTGTTGTAGTCTCTATTTTTAACTTTTTTTTCTCTTCTAAAAGTTTGTTCTATTCGGTTTAAAATTGACTATTACATATTTAATTTTTGCTTTTGTTAAATTTAACCAATTATGTTGTAGCCTAATAAACATAGGCTATTTTATTATAATTATTATTATTTATTCTTAAAGTTTGTTTTATCTATTTTTTGTTTGTTTATTTTTATATATATTTAATCAGTCTCATTCTTGTTGAAATAATGAAAAAAGTTTTTTTTTTTTTTTTTTACAATACGTTGTGTGTATGTGTGTTTTTTTTAAATAAACAGAGCCTACAAATTCACTGTTCGTTCAAATAATACGTATGTATGTTTAGTTTGTTTAAACAACATTCACCAAATTGTCTTTTTTTATTTAATAATAAAATTAGCCATTATTATGACATGCAGTTTAAACTCCACGAAATATTAGGTTGTTTCATTATAGTACAGCAAATGTCAATAGCTCTTTTTTTATTTTTCATGTTTGTTGTAGGCTTATTTGGAAATTACCATAGTTGTAGCATTTCATCCTTACTGTTAATTGACATTAGCCCCACTTACGTTTCAAAATGCAGCAATTGAAACTGTTTTGCAAAATGTCCCTTTGCGCCACCTGGCGGTCATTCCGTGAATGACTTTGAAATGCGACTGGTTTATTTTTGCCGCTGTGACTTTGCCGTGGCAGCTAGCGCAGCGGTAATAGGCATTCTGGTTGACTACCTACTGTATATGTATATATATTTCTTTTGTCCTCGAATTCTTTCTTGTGGTACCCTCTCATGACATACCTGACTGAAAAGCTCATTATGCGGCTCATTATGCAGGTCATGGTCTTCTCAGGTGTGAATCACAGCATTATTCATGATCATTCACGCCCCCACGCATATTGCCTTTCTACTCAAAAAGTGTCTTACACAATTTAAATCAATGTATTGTTTTATGTGAATGAGTATGCAGGATGATTTTCTTTGTCTTGTGGACACAATATTTAGTATGTGTTTTGTGGCCGTTTTTCAGAAAGTTATTTTTTTTGTTTTTTCAATATCCATGCATAAACATTATAACATTATATTAAATTATATTGCACATATTATGGTAGCCCTGTTAGTGCTGAATAGAGTGTAATTACACCTTTGCATTTAATATGTTTATAAGCAACTGAAAAAAGCACAAATGTCAGGGGATGTCAAAACATCTCAAGGACCCCAAAACACCTTAGACCCCTAAGGGTTAATGAGGGCTTGAAAGAAATCAGGAGCATTAGTGAGACCGAAAGGCATAAATAAGTATTCGTAGTGCCCAAATAACACTGGCCTTTCTTTTGCTGAACACGGCCTTGAAGTGGTGGTACTGAGTAGGGACTTGAGACAGATCTATTGGTTCCTGGGACTCGAGAACAGGATCAGGGGAGTTCTGGGCCAAGCATGTGGTCTGACAGCTGGAACCCCAACTGAGAACTGCGCCAGTGGACCAGTCTAAGTGTGGATTATGCTGGAGGAGCCAGGGGGGACCGAGGATAGCAGGGAACTCTGAAGAATGTATTAGGTGAAAGCACATTCTTCTTCTGGTGCTGGTTAGTGAAGAGACAAAGAAGAGATGTGAGGTGGGTTACTTTCCCAGGAGCTAACGGTCTTCCATCCAAGGCTGTCTCTTTAAGGGAGGCAGGAAGGGGATTATCCCCCTGGGGTCGGCAATCACGCCGGCGTGATCTGCTCGCTTTTTTTCTTATCAGTGCAAAAGAGACTCAAAATACTCTATCGATTTTGATCTTACTTACAAGTGTTATACATCATTCGAAAAAATGATGTATAACAAAAAACTTATCGAAAAATAAGTGTCCATTATTTTTGTGTATACTCACAATAAAAACAAAGTGTTGTGCTTTTTGCCAAATAAAGAAAAATAAACATGATGCGAGTTCTGCCTTCTCTCTGTCAGTGAAATCCAATCTGAAACGAGGATCACATCGAGGAACAACGGGTCCAGCTATTCAGAGGACTGTAGTAAGTTTTTTATTTTTAAGTGCTTTGTTCTAATCGCTATATGCAATAGTGTCGGTAAACTGCAAAAGGACTGTTTAAATATGAATCGCGTATCTGTGTGTGAATGAATGAACGGCACAGATGTTTACTACAGCTGTAAACAACAGCACACACTTGCACTTACAATAGTAAACATGTTATTTTTACATGAACACATCTACTAGTTTAGCTTTTACCAAACTATATTGCTATACTGAGATGAGTAAAATCGACTGAAATATGTTGAAATAAAATGTCTTTGTATAAGCAACGTATTAAACTGCAAATTAACATTTATATGCAAATATTTCTGCTCATATGTTAAAAATATTGTATGTGATGTTTTGTTAAAAATAGGTATATTGAATTATCAACTAAGATGTTATTATAGTGTTTGTTCCAATATTCAAACTAATGAATCCTTAACTTTGAAATATGTATGATAAAATCGATGTATACTTTTTAAAAAGAAAGATTACACTTGAAATACTGTTAAAATTGTAATTGTTGATTTATATGTGAAAACTGTTAAATAAAATAGCAAAACATATATTTACATGGTAAATGTAAGCAACATCTTAATAAGTCAATATAAACCTTCTCATTAAATTATTTATTATAGTTTTTTATTAGTGTCACATTTGGAGAGAGGATATATTCCAAAACATTCTGTAAATACAGTATGAGAATTAACTGCATAGTTACTAGAAATGTTTTCCATGAATATTATGCATGCAAATTGCAAAATCATTATGCAGCCCACATAATGAGCTGCATAATGAGCCGCATAATGAGCCTGAATGAAAGGGTCGTTGTCTCCTCAGGTGTGAATCACGCCCACACGCATATTGCCTTTCCAAACAAAACGTGTCTTACAAAGTTTAAATCAATGTATTGTTTTATGTGAATGATTAGGCAGGATTTTTAGATCATTTTGAAGAAAAAACTCTAAGCGACAACACCCATTATTCAAAAGTCTTGTGGACACATATTTAGTATGTGTTTTGTGGGCTTATTTCAGAAACTTTAATTTTTAGTTATTTCAATAACCATGCATAAACATTATTCTCTCAAAAATACAAACATGTACATACATGTTGCTCACATATTATGGTAGCCCTGTTTGTGCTAAATAGAATGTAATTACACCTTTGCCATTGATATGTTTATAAGCAACTGAAAAAAGCACAAATGTCAGGGCATGTCAAAACATCTCAGACCCCAGAGGGTTAATAGGGATCTGGAGACTTTTGGCCAGGGAAATATCCATGAAGTTCCCGGCTGCCCCGGAATTAAGCAAGGCCTGGAGTTGGCGTTTTTTGTCTCCCCAAGTGAGTGTGATGGGAAGGAACAACCCAGAGTTGGAAGGTGAAGAAGTGTGAGGTTCAGCCAAAGGAGACAGCATTCGAGAATCCAGAAGGGGTATAGAGGCAGCACATGTGAGTGTTTAGCCATCAAAGACTCTGTCTCTGACTCAGCTGTCTTGTGCCTTTGGACTGTGGACTCATGCTGAGCATGCTCATTCTCCGGGACTCAAACTCGGGTCTCTGACACAAAAGTCTTACTTTCCACCAGAAAAGAGAAAAAATGGGCGTGCCAGATTAAGCCGCGATTCGAGGCTTGTGTTGTTAACGTGAAAATCACTTGACTAATGACAAACGAGGCCTCAGTTTGTGTGGATATGTCATCGGTTTGGTCTGAGTGTCGCTTCCGGATAAAGGGGGATCGAAACTCGCGCCACCTTGTGGGTATTGTCAGGAGTAGTAGAAGCAGTTGTAGTAGTGTCAGAGAGTTAGAGAACTCCCATTGTCGTTATTGTGTTATATATGTGTTAGGGCTGTATATTATTACATTATATCAGGTTAGAATAGTTATAGTATATTGTTATTATTAATTATAGTAGGCCTAGCTATATTGTAGTCTTGTTATATTAGTTATATAAGATTATTTGGATTGCTTTGGACTTTTGGATCTGGACTGGACTGCTTTTTGATTTGGATTGCCCTTTTTGATTTGTTTGCTTTTTGTGACCTCTTCCATTTTCCTGGTAATGGAGCCAGCAAGAAAGAGGAAATCCTCCCCTGTCTGGTCTCAACAGAAGCATCAGTGTCCTCATTTATACCAGCTGGCACTGGCATTTTTATGTTCCCCTGCATCGTCTGTGGCTGGAGAGGTTTTGTCCAAGAAGAGTAATTGTCCCCAACACACCCCAACACACTTGAAAAAATTCCCCAGTCCCATAAGCAAAACACTGCACTAAAACTAGTAACAGTTCACTGCACAAAACCCCCCAGAAACAATTTTTAACTTTTCCCACCCCAGACTATTCTGTTGCAGTTTACTTTATTACACTCCCTCCACCATAAGCACTCAACACAGTGTCACTTTTGCTGTTCATACTGTCACTATCCAAATGATTTATGAATAATTAATTAATTGTGTGTGTGACAGTTGTCTCTGCACAAGTAAATTCAGACAGAGAAAGATACATATTTTATTTTATACCCAGGCAATGGACAAATGTCTGCTCAGGTCACTGGTTCAAAATTAATTAATTTGTCTGCTATTTCTTTGCACAGTAGCTAGGTGTCACTAGTGAGCAATGCTGAATGAAGCTTTGAGTAATGAACCTTTGGGTGAAGCAATGGGCTGCAAGGTCTCAGTGGTTCAGGAAGCCTCATTTTGCCATCACTAACAACAATCTCTACAACACAAACTCAGGAAAAAAGGTTCTTAAAACAGCAAACATAAACTCAGGGAAACAATCGAGAAGGCACAAAAGAAACCTCTTGGAGCAGGAGCAAGAGCAGACTTACAGCAGTAACTGGCTTAGGAACATCAATAACCAAGGGAAGATACAGAGAAACAGACCAGCTTAATATACAGCACAGAACAAGGCACATGTGAAAACAATAGCACTGATCACAAAAGGCACAATATTAGACATGAGAGTTCTATAGGGACCTCTAGTGGTCAAACTAAAACATTACAAAGCAAAAACTCTGACAAGTGGGCTAAGAAAAGTATATCTAATTCAAGATTGGATTGGACCATGGGCGTAGATTATGCGGGGGACGTGTCCGCCCCACTTTTTATAAAATGTAAATTCGTCCCCCACACTTTTTCGTAGTGTGTTCACGATAAGTTGAGGTTTTCGCGGGCCAATGTGTATACATCCAGATTTAAAATTCAAAGAGTCAAGATAGTCTATACGTGAGTTTCACGTTTCCATGGTAATCAGTCACTTGTGCATCACAACACTGAATTATCAGTCACTATTATAATATAAATATACAAGAAATAAACAAAAAAATATGTTGGGCTGCAGACTCAATGCAAGCTATGATCATGCCAAACTCTTTCCACTTGATTTCAGACTCCAAAAAGTGCTGAAATTTTCTTATTATGAATGATTAACAGCCAAGAAACACAAAGCCATTAACTGACTCACCATTGCCATGATGGTGAAAGAGAAGTTTGGTGTCATCTGTGGAGGAAAGAGACTGTCGTTGCACAGAGCGATGCAAGCACAAGACCATGAAGGACAACAAAATAGTATTTAAGCTCTGCATGCAAAATGTACAAAAACAATGACATACATTACTATTCCAGCTGTAAGACCCTAAAGATCATGCAAATGAATCCTTAGTCATCAGAAAAATGCTGCAGTTATGAGTGTGATGGGTTATGTATCATGGTTCTTATGTATGTCTTGGACATACTCGCCTTTAGTCACAGGACTGGCGGGTAGAGCTGCAGGAGAAGGAGTCATCGATGGCAGTGAAGAACTAAAAGGGCTGATTGAACTCTCTGGGCTTCTCTGTGCATATTCGTCACATGTGCCTTTTGCCTTAGACAAGAACATACCAACTCATATTATTATGTTTTAAATTCAAGTACATGCAAACTAAAAAAACAAAAACAGCATTCACTTTGTTAATGGCATATGCACTCTCATGATCCTAACATTGCCCATGAAGCCACCATATTTGCCACATGAAGTAAATAATGAAGTATTGTATCTTATTATTAGGGGTGTGACAATATCTCATGCCACAAGATCTCGCGAGACTAAAAGGTGACGAGATTTCTCGTCAGATGAAAAGCTGTCTCGCTATTTCGCCATGGCGGAGAGTGATAGTGAAATTAGCATAGAATTTTTCCATCGCTACATTCACATTACATTATGGTGCCCACTTTCGTTTTGCTGTTAGTTCACTGATCGCGTGACGATGGTGGAGGATTCATTACATAGCAGAGCCTAAATGTCTGCCGAATGCCTAATCTTGTAGAATGCGCACTCAGCACCGCCAGTTTCCTATACACAGAGTATGTGCAATCGCGAATTCGAAAGCGAAAGTAAAACATGACCTCCCTGATGCGGCAAATTAGGCTGCATACTATAGACTGTCTCCCAATATCAAACCTATCTCTGGACTGTGTAGTTGTGGCTCTGGTCTCTGTTTGCACTTTGAATACCGAGAAAGTACTTTGATTATGGTTTCACTTGTTGCATGTATTGTTTGCACTTAGACAGAATAAGAAAAAACTGTTATTTTTTTGTTTTATTTATACTGTTTTTATTTCTATGCCCAGGTAGCATGGTGACATTGATACAATGTTGAGTTTTGATCCAAACCATAATTTTGGTTGAGATTGACATTTCAATATATAAAGTGTGTTGGACCAGCATTGGAATTTTGATGAAAGACAACAGCACACATGGGTGGAGACAATGACATTGAACTAACCAGTGGCGTTTTCTTGCGGAGGCCAAGGGAAGCCAGGCTTCCTCACTTTTTCAGAATATAATCGTCATTTAATAAACACTTTGGTTTTCACAGTTTACGTAATCCTTCTGTCATCTCCTCATCGTCTCTCTTCATTCATTACTGAGCGTTTTATGATGTGTAAAACAGCGCCCCTATAAAAGTGACATGGTGAATGAGCGTTGAAAACATGGTACTGCACCCTGTGTCTGTGAGGAGGCCAGGCTGAGTTGGCATCCCTTGATAGAAAAAAAAAAGAATGATTAACCTATCAGGTGACGCTATTGTCACGACACTGCTCCCCTGTGATTGGTCAGGACAGTGTCAAGGGAAGCCATGAACTTGTTGGCATCAGGCCAATCACATCACGTTATCATCGTCAATGAATGAATGAATGAAATAGCGGAAGATTTGTGGATTTGTGTTGACATCTTGTTTAGCTAGTTAGCTAAAATTATTAATTGTAATTATGGAGGGTGGAGATTTGGAGTATTTGATAAAAAAAATCTTTTACTAAACTGCCTCTACAGCAGCAACTCAGAATTAAATCCGATGGCAGGCCAACACCAAAACTAAATGAAAAAGGTTCTCTTCTTGTTGCTTACCGTCCGTTCCCTATCTATCTGCGAATGTTTTAATGAAAAGACCATAAGATGTTTAAGAGGACTGACTGTGTGTGTGTGTGTGTGTGTGTGTGTGTGTGTGTGTGTGTGTGTGTGTGAGAGAGAGAGAGAGAGCGAGAGAGAGAGAGCGCGTTTGGTCTGAACTGCCCATTTAGCGATGTGTTATTTTTTTAATGTGATTATAGTTCTTCTTACTGTTTCTTGCGTGCTTTGATTAAGCAGCATGTGAGTGCACTTTGTTGTTTACTGTTGTGATTGTTTGTGAATAACCGCTATTGTATATCCTTACATGAGCGTCACACCGATTTAAGGGTGTATTAAATGAAAAAGGTTATCTTCTTGTTGCTTACCGTTGGCGTTTACTATCTGCGAATGTTTTAATAAAAAACACCATGAAAGATGTTTAAGAGGACTGACTGTGTGTGTGTGTGTGTGTGTGTGTGTGTGTGTGTGTGTGTGTGTGTGTGAGAGAGAGAGAGAGAGAGAGAGAGAGAGAGAGAGAGAGCGTCCGTGCTCAAAGTGTTGGATTGTAACAAGCGTAAGTCCCGGTAAGATGATGCTGGGCGCTCTAATAGTTCATCCAAATAGCAACATATAAATGGTAACGTATGATTTTCTGCCCCCACCCCTTAAAACACACAGCTTAGAGGTTGTGTCTTAATTGGCTTCCTCAGAAATTTTCCCCACGCCACGCCACTGGAACTAACAGGGATTTGTAGTTGATGAGCACAAGATCATTCAGGCATGTATCTCTGCAGAACACTAATGGGTGTTTCTCAATCAGTTGGCCGTTTTCAAACCACAATGGGCATTTTCAACCGCTTTACCCGATTTGCTCTAATCCACTGGGGGCTTGGTTTAAGGGTGGGCCTTCATGATTTTATCAAGTCTGTTGAAAAATGGTTGAAAAACATTTATTGTAGTTTGAAATTGGCCACTGATTGGTAAACGCCCATTTTGGTTAAGCATGTGCACTTCTCAGTAGTCTAATTGATGCTTCCTCATTAGAGACAAAACACAGGTGCATCCTATACAGAAGTCTTGTTTGTTGAAGCACCTGACATACTTACATGACTTCTCTAGCACAGTTTCAGTGCCATGTTCCTTTGTTTTGCGTGCTTATTTGCATTTGATTTGTGTTGTTACTGACTGTAATAAGATACTTAAAAAAGTTATTAAAGTGTTTGAATATAGCATCTATTTTTCTACATTCTTAAAAAAATGCATCTTGTAAAATTTATTAGGAATTTCCTGAATAAAATTCTAACATCATTTAACAGATTTCTTGAAGTGCAGGAGACATGAACATGTGCAAGAATGTTACACTGCAAACATAGCCCATGTCTTGCATCCATCAGTGCTTGCAGACAGGAGCACAGGGGGGTTGCTCAGGTTGCCTGGGCAACTGCCCATATGCCCTTCTCGACTCACGTTGCCCTTCCGAGGGGGAAAATAAATAAATAAATAAATCGTACAATGGATGCAGAATTTCACGTAGGCCTAGATAAAAAAATAAATAAATCGCAAAGCCTCATTCACTTCCATTCGGGCATCGAAAGTGAAAGTCAGTAGGGGAAGGGCAAACTCTGTTTAAGTGGCTGTAGCGCTGCACGCAACCGGTGTAGCTGTCGATTCTGTTCCCTTCTGGAATTCCTGTTCCCTTTACGCAATCATACTACAAATCATGTGTAGTTGCCCAGTTACCATACGTACCATCAGAATACGAGCAAGAAGCACAACTGAATGTACGGGAAGCCAAAAGGTTAAAAAAGGATTGTATTTTTTCCCGAAATTTAAGCTTTTTTTTGGGGGGGGGGGGGGGGGGGGGTGTCCTTTTTTCAGGTCAGAGCAACTGCCCCTCAAAATTCCTGTGCACGTCCCTGCTTGCAGAGCACCTTTAGTAGGTGTGAAGGCAGATGATGGACAATAGAAAGAAAAAAAGAGAAGCACCCTCCTGATAATTCTGACATTGATTATACATCGAGTTGTGGTCGACAGCATAATCACCTGACCTGGGACATGATGATATCCTGTGCCTTATCACTGCTTAATCAGATAATCATTCATATTCCTGAATCTGTATTCAATTTGAGAATGTAAAAAAAAAAAAATAAAAAATAAAAATATATATATATATAGCTGCGAGTAGCGATTGCGGGCCCAAGGCACCGGGGTGCCGGTGTCACCGGCTTGGGCCCTCCATCGCTGCTCGCAGCTATATTTCTATATATATATATATATATATATATATATATTTCTATATATATATATATATTTCTATATATATATATATATATAGATATATATATATATATATATAAGTAATATTCTCTGTCTTGTCACATGTGCAAAAATGTGCTTGGAAACATCACAGTTGAGCGGTGATTACTGTGAATAGTTTGAATTGTACTACTGACTATTTAAACAGAGCAGTGTAATTTTTATATGTTAGGTTGACTATTTTATTATTATATTTTATTAAGGCTATAATGAACAGACTGCGATTTCAAGATTGCAATGCTGGAATGTGTGTGTGTGTGTGTGTGTGTATGTGGCGTGGGCGCGATTGTGTGGACACATAAAAAGATACTCCGTCATTTTGTTCATACAGGACATCATTCACACTGCAAAGTTTTAACTTATATTTGTGCACAGTCGAAATAAAACACAACATTGGGCTTTTGTAAAATAAATTCAAGCAATCTGCCCCCGAAATGGCGCTAATTTTAAAATTAAACTAAAATGCTCACGGCTGCACGGGCTTTCATAACGGTGCACGTCCACGGCGAGGAACGGGCAGAACAGAGTCAACGTTTTTAAGTTAATTTCTACTTCCATAGGAATTCATTGAAAACGCTCGCTCTGCTCTGCACCATTATCCATGTCAGTGCGGACAAACATATTTTACTTTAATTTTTAAGTTAGCGATTCAAAAGCCCCCAGCGGTGTCACACGTTGATTAACCGGTGTTAAAATATTCTCACCGTCACATACCTAGTATATTTTTATATAGATACAATAGGCCTACCTGATTTTGAACACAAGAGGGCAGTATAGCACTATGAATGACATAATTTATTTTTTTATTTAAACAATTATTAAATTGAAAAAAAAAAAAGAATAAAATGGGTTTAGTTCTGATATTTGTATAATTTTATATAGAAATAAATGGTGTATAATTACATTTTTAGAAGATATGAGGCTTTTAGTGTTTCCTTTTTTGACATTACTTTAATCCCTCGCCATAGCAAAACCGTTTGAGATATTTATTATCTGTTTACAATTTAGCATCTTTAATGTATTTTCATCATGTTGAAAAAGTTTGGTGGGAATAAAATAAACCTTTTAGGAGGAGTAATTAAAAACTCAGAGGCTGATTTAGCAAAAAATCCATATTCAGACCAAAATATCTGACACCCTGTTGGTCGTAGCTAATAACTGTCAATTAGAAAGTTGTCCGGCTCGATGAGCCCAATATACGTACCAAGTTTTGTGATTCTAGGTAAAACTAAGCCCTCATTTTTGACTAAAGGTGGCGCTACTGAGCCCCTCACCACACCCGTTTCTGAAACTTTGCACATGTCTACTGGATAATAAGTGTGATGTGTCTGTCGAGTTTCATGCAATTTCAAGTATGTTAAGAGTCTCAAAAGCATCAAAAAAGAATATTAAAGTTTGATGCGTTGCCACGACAACAGTATCTAAGATATCAATAATCCTTTCACAGGCCTACATCTGCCATGTGTCTACATTATACACATAAAGTTTGAAGCAAATCGGGTAAAAATAAGAGGGTGATTTCAAAGCATTTTGAAAGTGACACACTTCCTGCTGCCAGTTGGTGGCGCTATATCTTTGACTCACAATAGTCATGTTCATGTGATCGGCCTCTTACAACGAACACACTGCTGAAGTTTCATCAAGATCAGTTTATGTATGCAGAAGTTATAACACACTTCCTGTTTCCATTATTCGCCATAAATTAGTTTCCTCGCCACGGCCAAACCGTTCGAGATATCAAAAATCCGTCCGCAATTTAGCATCCTCAATGTCTTGACTTCATGCTGACCGAGTTTGGAGGCGATTGGATGAATTTCCTAGGAGGAGTACATCAAATTCCACAGCATGCGTTTCCAAACAACCCATAATAGCCGACTTCCTGTTGGGCTGGCGTAAAAAGTAAAAGTACGAAAGTTGTTCGGCCCGATGAGATCTATATGTGTACTGAGTTTCATATTATTACATGCAAGCGTGTCTGATTTATGGACCAAGTTTTCGGACTTCGTTCAAGGGGGCGCTGTCGAGCCCCCCTGCCACACCCGGGTACCAGCTTCAGCCCGGCCCTGATGGCCGCAGGTTCTGACCCGTGTGCAAAGTTTCAAGACTTTTTGAGCACGTTAAGGGCCCCAAAAGTGCCCGAAAGGTTGACAGAAAAATAATAATAAATATAGCTGCGAGCAGCGATTACGGGCCCAAGCCGGTGGCACCGCAACCCCGGTGCCTTTAGGTAACGGTGCCGCCGGCTTTGGCCCTTCATCGCTGCTCGCAGCTATATATATATATATATATATATATATATATATATATATATATATATATATATATATGTAACAAAAATATATATATATCTGTTCACAATTTAGCATCTTTAATGTATTTTCATCATGTTGAAAAAGTTTGGTGGGAATAAAATAAACCACTTAAGAGGAGTGGGTAAAAAATCAGAGACTTATTTTGCAAAGAAATCCACATTCAAACCAAAATGTCTGACTTCCTGTTGCTCGGAGCTAATGACTGTAAATTAGAAAGTTGTCCGGCTCGATGAGACCAATATACGTATTGATTTTTTAAACTGTAGGTAAAACTAACCCCCCCACTTTTGTCAAAAGCATTTTGAAAGTGACACACTTCCTGCTGCCAGTTGGTGGCGCTATAACTTTGACTCACAATAGTTACATCCATCTGATCGGCCTCTTACAACGAACATACTGCTGAAGTTTCATCAAAATCAGTTAATGTATGCAGAAGTTATAACACTTCGTGTTTCTCTTTTCTCGCCATAAATTCGTTTCCTCGCCACGACCAAACCGTTCGAGATATCAAAAATCCGTCCGCAATTTAGCATCCTCAATGTCTTGACTTCATGCACACCAAGTTTGATGGGCATTGAATTAATTCTCTAGGAGGAGTGTTTCAAATTCCACAGCAAGCGTTCTCCAAACAACCCATAATAGCTGACTTCCTGTTGGGCTGGCGTATAACTTAAGAGTGCGAAAGTTGTTCGGCCCGATGAGATCTATATGTGTACCGAGTTTCATATTAAATTATGCAAGCTAGTTTGATCTATGTACCAAGTTTTCGGATCCCATTCAAGGGGGCGCTGTTGAGCCCCCCTGCCACGCCCGGGTACCAGCTTCAGCCCGGCCCTGATGGCCGCAGGTTCTGACCTGTGTGCAAAGTTTCAAGAGTTTTCGAGCACGTTAAGGGCCCCAAAAGACCCTGAAACCTTGAAAAACAATTATAAAAGCAACTTTCTCCTAACAGACAAATCCCCCACACCCCACACACACACAGAGAGACACAGATACAGAGAGAGAGAGAGAGAGAGAGAGAATTCTCCAAAAAATCACATTCAAACCAAAATATCTGACTTCCTGTTGGTCGGAGCTAATAACTCTAAATTAGAAAGTTGTCCGGCTCGATGAGAACAATATACATACCGATTTTTGTGATTCTAGGAAAAACTAAGCCCCCATTTTTGACTAAAGGTGGCTCTACTGAGCCCCTCCACCATGCCCGTTTCTGAAACTTTGCACATGTCTACTGGCTAATAAATGTGATGTGTCTGTCGAGATTCATCCAATTTCAAGCATGCTAAGAGTCTCAAAAGCATCAACAAAGAATATTAAAGTTCGATGCGTTGCCATGGCAACAGTATCTAAGATATCAATAATCCTTTCACAGGTCTACATCTGCCGTGTGTCTACATTATACACATAAAGTTTGAAGCAAATCGGGTAAAAATAAGAGAGTGATTTCAAAGCATTTTGAAAGTGACACACTTCCTGCTGCCAGTTGGTGGCGCTATAACTTTGACTCACAATAGTCACATCCTTGTGTTCGGCCTCTTACAACGAATACACTGCTGAAGTTTCATCAAGATCAGATAATGTATGCTGAAGTTATAACACACTTCCTGTGTCCCATTATTCGCCATAAATTCGTTTCCTTGCCACGGCCAAACCGTTCGAGATATCAAAAATCCGTCCGCAATTTAGCATCCTCAATGTCTTGACTTCATGCTGACCGAGTTTGGAGGCGATTGGATGAATTCTCTAGGAGGAGTACATTAAATTCCACAGCATGCGTTTCAAAACAACCCATAATAGCTGACTTCCTGTTGGGTTGGCGTAAAAAGTAAAAGTACAAAAGTTGTTCGGCCCGATGAGATCTATATGTGTACCGAGTTTCATATTATTACATGCAAGCGTGTCTGATTTATGGACCAAGTTTTCGGACCCCGTTCAAGGGGGCGCTGTCGAGCCCCCCTGCCACGCCCGGGTACCAGCTTCAGCTCGGCCCTGATGGCCGCGGGTTCTGACCCGTGTGCAAAGTTTCAAGAGTTTTCGAGCACGTTAAGGGTCTCAAAAGTGCCCGAAAGGTTGACAGAAAAATAATAATAATAATAACTAGAATGTACATTTCCTGAAGAAAATGTGAAATGGTGCTTGCAGTGGCAAAACTCTCCACTCGGTTGCTAGGGTGTTGTACATGATTGCATACGAGCCAACAACCATGTCTGTACGATGTTGTGGAGCTGAAATATAGGTTCTATATTTTGCAATATGGTTTATATGTGGCTCTAAACGGTTGCTAGGGTGTTCTGGGTGGTTGCTATGGTGTTGCTAGGCGGTTGCTAGGGTATTCTGGGTGGTTGCTATGGTTTCGCTAGGCGGTTGCTAGGGTAATCTGGGTGGTTGCTAGGGTGTTCTGGGAGGTTGCTAGGGCGTTGCTAGGCGGTTGCTATGGTGTTCTGGGTGGTTGCTATGGTGTTGCTAGGCGGTTGCTAGGGTATTCTGGGTGGTTGCTAGGGCGTTGCTAGGCAGTTGCTAGGGTATTCTGGGTGGTTGCTAGGGTATTCTGGGTGGTTGCTATGGTGTTGCTAGGTGGTTGCTAGGGTATTCTGGGTGGTTGCTATGGTGTTGCTAGGCGGTTGGTAGGGTATTCTGGGTGGTTGCTAGGCGGTTGCTAGGTGGTTGCTAGGGTATTCTTGGTGGTTGCTAGGGCGTTCTGGGAGGTTGCTAGGGCGTTGCTAGGCGGTTGCTAGGGTGTTCTGGGTGGTTGCTAGGGCGTTGCTAGGGTATTCTGGGTGGTCGCTATGGTGTTGCTAGGCGGTTGCTAGGGTATTCTGGGTGGTTGCTAGGCGGTTGCTAGGGTATTCTGGGTGGTTGCTAGGGCGTTGCTAGGCAGTTGCTAGGGTATTCTGGGTGGTTGCTATGGTGTTGCTAGGGTATTCTGGGTGGTTGCTAGGTGGTTGCTAGGGTATTCTTGGTGGTTGCTAGGGCGTTGCTAGGGTACTCTATTTGGTTGCTAGCGAGTGGCTTGTCAGCTGCCAATCATGAAACTCCAAAGGCTTCTTGTCACTATGAATGATATAAACCAACTCCCATGCCTCTGCGACATTCAGAATGGAAGATATGCCTCTTTGGATTTTGGTTGCTAGGGTACTCTGTTTGGTTGCTAGGGAGTGGCTTGTCAGCTGTCAATGATGAAATTCCAAAAGCTTCTTGTCAGTATGAATGATATAATCCAACTCCCACGCCTCTGTGACATTCAGAATGGAAGATATGCCTCTTTGGATTTTGGCTGCTAGGGTACTCTGTTTGGTTGCTATGGAGTTACTTAGCACCTGCCAATGATGCAATTCCAAAGGCTTCTTGTCACTATGAATTATATAAACCAACTCCCATGCCTCTGTGACATTCAGAATGGAAAATATCCCTCTTTGGATTTTGGTTGCTAGGGTACTCTGTTTGGTTGCTAGGGAGAGTCTTGGCAGCTGCCAATCATGAAACTCAAAGGCTGCTTGTCAATATGAAGGATTTAAACCAACTCCCATGCCTCTGCGACATTCAGGATGGAAGATATCCCTCTTTGGATTTTGGTTGCTAGGGTACTCTGTTTGGTTGCTAGGGAGTGGCTTGTCAGCTGCCAATCATGAAACTCCAAAGGCTGCTTGTCAGTATTAATGATATAAACCAACTCCCATGCCTCTGCGACATTCAGAATGGAAGATATCCCTCTTTGGATTTTGGTTGCTAGGGTACTCTGTTTGGTTGCTAGGGAGTGGCTTGTCAGCTGCCAATCATGAAACTCCAAAGGCTTCTTGTCACTATGAATGATATAAACCAACTCCCATGCCTCTGTGACATTCAGAATGGAAGATATCCCTCTTTGGATTTTGGTTGCTAAGGTGCTCGACAATGGTTGATAGGGAGGGGCTTGGAAGTGTTGAGGTGATTCATGATTGGCTGTTTGCTGCCCCGAGTCAAATGAGACCACCCCCATGTTTCTATGACAATTCAGTCTGGAGATATCTCTTTGAACTCTTTCAATGGAAGTCTATGGAACTTGTTGCTAAGGTACTCTAAATGGTTGCTAGGGCGTGGCTTGATAGCTTCACAATGATCCTGAGAGACTGATTGGTCGTCTGAGTAAAATTAGCCCTCCCCCTTGTCTCTATGACACTGTGATCCAGAGCTACGTTCAATACAAAGTCCCTATGCAATTTACCATAGTAGGAAAAGCATGTGTGTTTCACGGGACGTTCCTTCCCCATAGTAAGTCAATGGGGCAGCTTTGGGCATCTCCTGCCCCCCAGGGGTGCAACTTTTACCCCATTGTGAGGTATGTTCTTACAGAGCCTGTCAGCCTCTTCAAATGTGGCAAATCACACGTTTCTGCGAAATCCTCGCTCAGAGCTACGTGTGGTCAAAGTTCGTCGCAATGTTAAGTCAATGGGACTTTTTTGGCCGCTTTTTCGCCCCTGGGGCGAACACCGCACCCCCGATCGCTTATAAAAGTCATAGCACACCTCTCCTTAATGAGCCGGTCGATTTGACACCTCATTCATGGGTCTGAGACAAATGGTGCGGGGCGAGTTACGCGCCAAACTTTGTCCAGAATAATAATAATAATAATAACTAGAATGTACATTTCCTGAAGAAAATGTGAAATGGTGCTTGCAGTGGCAAAACTCTCCACTCGGTTGCTAGGATGTTGTACATGATTGCATACGAGCCAACAACCATGTCTGTATGATGTTGTGGAGCTGAAATATAGCTTCTATATGTTGCAATATGGTTTATATGTGGCTCTAAACGGTTGCTAGGGCGTTGCTAGGCGGTTGCTAGGGTATTCTGGGTGGTTGCTAGGCGGTTGCTAGGGTATTCTTGGTGGTTGCTAGGGCGTTGCTAGGTGGTTGCTAGGCTGTTCTGGGTGGTTGCTATGGTGTTGCTAGGCGGGTGCTAGGGTTTTCTGGGTGGTTGCTAGGGCGTTGCTAGGGTATTCTGGGTGGTTGCTATGGTGTTGCTAGGCAGTTGCTAGGGTGTTCTGGGTGGTTGCTATGGTGTTGCTAGGCGGTTGCTAGGGTATTCTTGGTGGTTGCTAGGGCGTTGCTAGGTGGTTGCTAGGCTGTTCTGGGTGGTTGCTATGGTGTTGCTAGGCGGTTGCTAGGGTATTCTGGGTGGTTGCTAGGCCGTTGCTAGGCAGTTGCTAGGGTGTTCTGGGTGGTTGCTATGGTGTTGCTAGGCGGTTGCTAGGGTATTCTATGTGGTTGCTAGGCGGTTGCTAGGGTATTCTTGGTGGTTGCTATGGTGTTGCTAGGCGGTTGCTAGGGTATTCTGGGTGGTTGCTATGGTGTTGTTAGGTGGTTGCTAGGGTATTCTGGGTGGTTGCTATGGTGTTGTTAGGTGGTTGCTAGGGTATTCTGGGTGGTTGCTAGGGTATTGGTAGGTGGTTGCTAGGGTATTCTAGGTGGTTGCTAGGGGGTTGCTAGGCAGTTGCTAGGGTATTCTGGGTCGTTGCTATGGTGTTGCTAGGTGGTTGCTAGGGTATTCTGGGTGGTTGCTAGGGTATTGCTAGGCGGTTGCTAGGGTATTCTGGGTGGTTGCTAGGGCGTTGCTAGGCAGTTGCTAGGGTATTCTGGGTCGTTGCTATGGTGTTGCTAGGTGGTTGCTAGGGTATTCTGGGTGGTTGCTATGGTGTTGGTAGGCGGTTGCTAGGGTATTCTGGGTGGTTGCTAGGGCGTTGCTAGGGTATTCTTGGTCGTTGCTAGGGTGTTCTGGGTGGTTGCTATGGTGTTGCTAGGCAGTTGCTATGGTATTTTGGGTGGATGCTAGGGCGTTGCTAGGCAGTTGCTAGGGTGTTCTGGGTGGTTGCTAGTCAGTTGCTAGGTGGTCTGGGGGGTTGCTAGGGTGTTCTGGGTGGTTGCTACTGTATTTTTGGTGGTTACTAGAGCATTTCTAGACGTTGCTAGGGTGTTCAGGATGGTTGCTAAGGTATTTTTTTTAGTTGCTATGGTGTTACTATGTGGTTGGTAGTTGTCAAAGATGGTTACTATGGAGTTTTTATAGAGTTATTAAAATCTTTAATAACGAGTGCCTTCAGTACGGCACTCGGCCTGCGGCCTCGTGCCTATGGCCGAATAGGCACAAGCATGGAGCAATATCGCAAGGCCACGAGTGTAATATTGCGTTAAAAAATACAAAAAAATTTAAAAAACATTTTTTTTTTTGGTTTAGGGTGGTTGCTAGGGAGCTCTTAGTGGTTGCTAGGGTGCTGAAACTGGTTGCTAGGGTGTGGCTATGAAGCTTTTAGGCCATTACTTATTGGCTGCTTGATAATATAAATCCTCTGAGGGAGAGAGAGAGGGAGAGATGCAGGGCTGTTGCTAGGGTGTTGCTAGGCGGTTGCTAGGGTATTTTGGGTGGTTGCTAGGGCGTTGCTAGGCGGTTGCTAGGGTGTTCTGAGTGGTTGCTAAGGTGTTTCTAGGCGGTTGCTAGGGTATTCTGTGTGGTTGCTAGGGCATTGCTAGGCAGTTTCTAAGGTGTTCTGAGTGGTTGCTAAGGTGTTGCTAGGCGGTTGCTAGGGTATTCTGTGTGGTTGCTAGGGCGTTGCTAGGCAGTTGCTACGGTATTCTGGTGGTTGCTATGGCGTTACTAGGCAGTTGCTAGGGTATTCTGGATGGTTGCTAGGGTGTTGCTAGGCGGTTGCTAGGGTATTCTTGGTTGTTGCTAGGGCGTTGTTGGTGGTTGCTATGGCGTTGCTAGGCAGTTGCTAAGGTGTTCTGGGTGGTTGCTAGGCGGTTGCTAGGGTATTCTCAGTGGTTGCTAGGGCGTTGCTAGGTGGTTGCTAGGGTGTTGTGGGTGGTTGCTATGGTGTTTCTAGGCAGTTGCTATGGTATTCTGGGTGGATGCTAGGGCGTTGCTAGGCAGTTGCTAGGGTGTTCTAGGCTGTTGCTAGGTGTTCTGGGTGGTTGCTAGGCAGTTGCTAGGGTGTTCTGGGTGGTTGCTCTGGTATTTTTGGTGGTTACTAGAGCGTTTCTAGATGTTGCTAGGGTGTTCAGGGTGGTTGCTAAGGTATGTTTGGTAGTTGCTATGGTGTTACTTGGTGGTTGGTAGGTGTCAAAGATGGTTACTATGGAGTTTTTATAGAGTTCTTAAAATCTTTAATAACAAGTGCCTTCAGTATGGCACGAGGCCTGTGGCCTCGTGCCTTTGGCCGAATATGCACAAGCATGGAGCAATATCACAAGGCTACGAGTGTGATATTGCTTTAAAAAATGTAAAACAATTTTTTTTAAATTATTTATTGGTTTAGGGTGGTTGCTAGGGAGCTCTTAGTGGTTGCTAGGGTGCTGAAACTGGTTGCTAGGGTGTGGCTATGAAGATTTTAGGCCATTACTTATTGGTTGCTTGATAATATAAATCCTCTGAGGGAGAGAGAGAGGGAGAGACGCAGGGGTGTCAGGCCCTTTGGAGTCTGTGTGTGTGAAAACGGCAGTTGGGATTCAAATATTTTTAGAACTCCCAATGTAAAGTCAATGGGACTTTTTTGGCCGCTTTTTCGCTCGCTGTGCGAACATCGTACACCCGATCGCTTAGAAAAGTCATAGCACACCTCTCCTCAATGAGCCGCTCGATTTGACGCCTCACTCAGGGGTCTGTGACAAACGGTGCGGGGCGAGTTTCGCGCCAAACTTTTGTGTGGAAGAATAATAATAAGAAGAATAATAACTAGAATGTACATTTCCTGAAGAAAATGTGAAATGGTGCTTGCAGTGGCAAAACTCGCCACTCGGTTGCTAGAATGTGGTACATGATTGCATACGAGCCAACAAACATGTCTGTACGATGTTCTGGTGCTGAGATATGGCTTATTCGTGTTGTTCAGGTGGTTGCTAGGGTGTTCTGGGTGGTTGCTTGGCAGTTGCTAGGGTATTCTGGGTGGTTGCTAGGGTGTTGCTAGGGTATTCTGGGTGGTTGCTAGGGCATTGCTAGGCAGTTGCTAGGGTGTTTTGGGTGGTTGCTAGGCAGTTGCTAGGGTATTCTGGGGGGTTGCTATGGTGTTGCTAGGCGGTTGCTAGGGTATTCTGGGTAGTTGCTAGGGTGTTCTGGGTGGTTGCTATGGTGTTGCTAGGCGGTTGCTAGGGTGTTCTGGGTGGTTGCTATGGTGTTGCTAGGCGGTTGCTAGGGTGTTCTGGGTGGTTGCTAGGGCGTTGCTAGGCGGTTGCTAGGGTATTCTGGGTGGTTGCTAGGACGTTGCTAGGCAGTTGCTAGGGTGTTCTGGGTGGTTGTTATGGTGTTGCTAGGCGGTTGCTAGGGTGTTGCTAGGCAGTTGCTAGGGTATTCTGGGTGGTTGCTATGGTGTTGCTAGGCGGTTGCTAGGGTATTCTGGGTGGTTGCAAGGCGGTTGCTAGGGTATTCTTGGTGGTTGCTAGGGCGTTGCTAGGGTATTCTGGGTGGTTGCTAGGGCGTTGCTAGGCAGTTGCTAGGGTGTTCTGGGTGGTTGCTATGGTGTTGCTAGATGGTTGGTAGGGTATTTTAGGTGGTTGCTAGGGAGTTGCTATGCAGTTGCTAGGGTGTTCAGGGTGGTTGCTAAGGTATTATGGGTGGTTACTATGGTGTTACTAAGTGGTTGGTAGTTGTCACGGATGATTACTATTGGAGTTCTTAGCATTTTCTTGGCATGATTAGCACTTACCTAATTGCTATTAGCATGTAGCTATTCACAGCTAGCATGTGTAGGATGTTGGAATTCCTCTTTGCTAGCATGAGTCAAAAGAGCCAAGCCCCATCTCTATACGATGTTCTGATGCAGAGAAATAGGTCTTGCAAAATGGTTGCTAAGGTACTTTGTTTGGTTGCTAGGGAGTGGCTTGGCAGCTGCCAATCATGAAACTCTAAAGGCTGCTTGTCAGTATGAATGATATAAACCAACTTCCATTCCTCTGTGACATTCAGAATGAAAGATATCCCTCTATGGATTTTGGTTGCTAAGGTGCTTGACAATGGTTGCTAGGACGGGGCTAGCAAGTGTTGTGGTGTCTCATGAATGGCTGTTTGCTGCCCTGAGTCAAACTTGTCTTAACCCCATCTCTTTATGATGTTCTGATGCAGAGATAAAGGTCTTGTAAAATGGTTGCTAGGGTACTCTGTTTGGTTGCTATGGAGTTGCTTGGCAGCTGCCAATGATGGATTTTGGATTTTGGTTGCTAAGGTGCTTCTGAGACCACCCCCATGTTTCTATGACAATTCAGTCCAGAGATATCCCTTTGATCTCTTTCAATGTAAGTCTATGGGACTTGTTGCTAAGTGGCTCTAAATGGTTGCTAGGGCGTGGCTTGATAGCTTCACAATGATCCTTAGAGACTGATTGGTCGTCTGAGTAAAATGAGCCCGCCCCCTTGTCTCTCTGACACTGTGGTCCAGAGCTACGTTCAATACAAAATCCCTATGCAATTTACCATAGTAGGAAAAGCATGTGTGTTTCACGGGACATTCCTTCCCCATAGTAAGTCAATGGGGCAACTTTGGGACGCTCCTGCCCCCCAGGGGTGCAACTTTTACCCCATTGTGAGGTATGTTCTTACAGAGCCTGTCAGCCTCTTCAAATGTGGCAAATCACACGTTTCTGCGAAATCCTCGCTCAGAGCTACGTGTGGTCAAAGTTCGTCGCAATGTTAAGTCAATGGGACTTTTTTGGCCGCTTTTTCGCCCCTGGGGCGAACACCGCACCCCCGATCGCTTATAAAAGTCATAGCACACCTCTCCTTAATGAGCCGGTCGATTTGACACCTCACTCAGGGGTCTGAGACAAACGGTGCGGGGCGAGTTTCGCGCCAAACTTTGTCCAGAATAATAATAAGAAGAACTAGAATGTACATTTCCTGAAGAAAATGTGAAGTGGTGCTTGCAGTGGCAAAACTCACCACTCGGTTGCTAAAGTGCGTTTAGCTAGTTTTTAGCAAGATTATAACAAAATTATCATCATGCTAGCATTATAAGCATGTGACTAACATAATGCTAGCATGTTGCTAGCATGGTGCTAATATGATTAGCATGTTGCTAGCATGCTTTTATCAAAAGCTAACATGAATGTAGCTAGCATGATTAGCATGTTGTTAGCATGATGCTAGCATTTTTTAACAAGATGCTAACAAGAATAGCATGTTTGCTAGCATGTTTGTAGCAAGAAGCTAGGATGATTAGCATGTAGCTAGTATAATGCTAGCATTATTAGCATGTAGCTAGTATAATGCTAGCATTATTAGCATGTTGCTAGCATCATGCTAGCATTATTAGCATGTTGCTAGCATCATGCTAGCATTATTAGCATAATGCTAGCATCATGTTAGCATGATTAGCATGTAGCTAGCATGATGCTAGCTTGTTTTACCACGTTGCTAGCATGGTTTACCATGATTTACCATAGTTTACCATGATTTACCACAATTTACCATAGTTTACCAGATTTATTATAGTATACCATGATTTACCATGTTCAAGTATGATTTACTATGATTCTACCATGATTTACCACGATTTACTATAGTTTACCATGATTTACTATAGTATACCATGATTTACCATGTTCAAGTATGATTTACTGATTCTAGCATGATTTACCATAGTTTACCATGATTTACCATAGTTTAACATGATTTACCACAATTTACTATAGTTTACCATGATTTACTATAGTATACCATGATTTACCATGTTCAAGTATGATTTACTGATTCTAGCATGATTTACCATAGTTTACCATGATTTACCATAGTTTACCACGATTTACCACGATTTACTATAGTATACCATGATTTACCATGTTGAAGTATGATTTACTGATTCTAGCATGGTTTACCATAGTTTACCATGATTTACCATAGTTTACCATGATTTACCACGATTTACCATAGTTTACCATGATTTACTATAGTATACGATGATATACCATGTTCAAGTATGATTTACTGATTCTAGCATGATTTATCATAGTTTACCATGATTTACCATAGTTTACCATGATTTACCATAGTTTACCATGATTTACTATAGTTTACCATGATTTACCATGTTCAAGTATGATTTACTATGATTCTAGCATGATTTACCATAGTTTACCATGATTTACCACTATTTACCATAGTTTACTATGATTTACTATAGTATACCATGATTTACCATGTTTTAGTATGATTTACTATGATTCTAGGATGATTTACCATAGTTTACCATGATTTAGTCAAAAGAGCCAAGTCCCATCTCTATACTATGTTTTGATGCAGAGATTTACGTTTTGCTAAACGGTTGCTAGGGTACTCTTTTTGGTAGTTATGGAGTTGCTTGACAGCTGCCAATGATGAAACTGCAAAGGCTTCTTGAAACTTTGAATGATATAAACCAACTCCCATGCCTCTGCGACATTCAGAATAGAAGATATGCCTCTTTGGATATTGGTTGCTAGGGTACTCTGTTTGGTTGCTAGGGAGTGGCTTGTCAGCTGTCAATGATGAAACTCCAAAGGCTGCTTGTCAGTATGAATGATATAAACCAACTCCCATGCCTGTGTGACATTCAGAATGGAAGATATCCCTCTTTGGATTTTGGTTGCTAGGGTACTCTGTTTGGTTGCTAAGGAGTTGCTTGGCAGCTGCTAATGATGAAACTGCAAAGGCTTCTTGTCAGTATGAATGATATAAACCAACTCCCATCTCTATACAAAGTTCTGATGCAGAGATATAGGTCTTGCAAAACTGTTGCTAGGGTACTCTATTTGGTTGCTAGGGAGTGGCTTGGCAGCTGCCAATGATGGAATTCCAAAGGCTTCTTGTCAGTATGAATGATATAAACCAACTCCCATGCCTCTGTGACATTCAGAATGGAAGATATCCCTCTTTGGATTTTGGTTGCTAGGGTACTCTGTTTGGTTGCTATGGAGTGGCTTGGCAGCTGCCAATGACGAAACTGCAAAGGCTGCTTGTCAGTATGAATGATACAAACCAACTCCCATGCCTCTGTGACATTCAGAATGGAAGATATCCCTCTTTGGATTTTTGTTGATAGGGTGCTCGACAATGGTTGCTAGGGAGGGGCTTGGAAGTGTTGAGGTGATTCTTGATTGGCTGTTTGCTGCCCCGAGTCAAATGAGACCACCCCCATGTTTCTATGACAATTCAGTCTGGAAATATCTCTTTGAACTCTTTCAATGGAAGTCTATGGAACTTGTTGCTAAGGGGCTCTAAATGGTTGCTAGGGCGTGGCTTGATAGCTTCACAATGATCCTGAGAGACTGATTGGTCGTCTGAGTAAAATGAGCCCGCCCCCTTGTCTCTATGACACTGTGATCCAGAGCTACGTTCATTACAAAATCCCTATGCAATTTACCATAGTAGGAAAAGCATGTGTGTTTCACGGGACATTCCTTCCCCATAGTAAGTCAATGGGGCAACTTTGGGACGCTCCTGCCCCCCAGGGGTGCAACTTTTACCCCATTGTGAGGTATGTTCTTACAGAGCCTGTCAGCCTCTTCAAATGTGGCAAATCACACGTTTCTGCGAAATCCTCGCTCAGAGCTATGAGTGCTCAAAGTTCGTCGCAATGTTAAGTCAATGGGACTTTTTTGGCCGCTTTTTCGCCCCTGGGGCGAACACCGCACCCCCGATCGCTTATAAAAGGCATAGCACACCTCTCCTCAATGAGCCGGTCGATTTGACACCTCATTCATGGGTCTGTGACAAACGGTGCGGGACGAGTTACGCGCCAAACTTTGTCCAGAATAATAATAAGAAGAATAACTAGAATGTACATTTCCTGAAGAAAATGTGAAATGGTGCTTGCAGTGGCAAAACTCGCCACTCGGTTGCTAGAATGTGGTACATGATTGCATACGAGCCAACAAACATGTCTGTACGATGTTCTGGTGCTGAGATATGGCTTATTCATGTTGTTCAGGTGGTTGCTAGGGTGTTGCTAGGGTGTTTTATGTGGTTGCTAGGGCGTTGCTAGGCGGTTGCTATGGTATTGCTAGGCGGTTGCTAGGGTATTCTGGGTGGTTGCTAGGGCGTTGCTAGGCAGTTGCTAGGGTGTTCTGGGTGGTTGCTATGGTGTTGCTAGGGTATTCTGGGTGGTTGTTAGGGCGTTGCTAGGCAGTTGCTAGGGTGTTCTGGGTGGTTGCTAGGGTATTCTTGGTGGTTGCTAGGCAGTTGCTAGGTGGTTGCTAGGGTGTTCTGGGTGGTTGCTAGGCAGTTGCTAGGTGTTCTGGGTGGTTGCTAGGCAGTTGCTAGGGTATTCTGGGTGGTTGCTATGGTGTTGCTAGGGTATTCTGAGTGGTTGCTATGGTGTTGCTAGGCGGTTGCTAGGGTATTCTGGGTGGTTGCTATGGTGTTGCTAGGCAGTTGCTAGGGTATTCTGGGTGGTTGCTATGGTGTTGCTAGGGTATTCTGAGTGGTTGCTATGGTGTTGCTAGGCGGTTGCTAGGGTATTCTGGGTGGTTGCTATGGTGTTGCTAGGCAGTTGCTAGGGTATTCTGGGTGGTTGCTATGGTGTTGCTAGGCGGTTGCTAGGGTATTCTGGTGGTTGCTAGGCGGTTGCTAGGGTATTCTGGTGGTTGCTAGGGTGTTGCTAGGCAGTTGCTAGGGTATTCTGGGTGGTTGCTAGGGCGTTGCTAGGCGGTTGCTAGGCAGTTGCTAGGTGGTTGCTAGGGTGTTCTGGGCAGTTGCTATGGTGTTGCTAAGCAGTTGCTATGGTGTTGCTAAGCAGTTGCTAAGGTGTTCTGGTTGGTTGCTAGGCGGTTGCTAGGGTATTCTTGGTGGTTGCTAGGGTGTTGCTAGGGCGTTCTGGGTGGTTGCTATGGTGTTGCTAGGCGGTTGCTATGGTATTCTGGGTGGTTGCTTGGGTGTTCTGGGTGGTTGCTAGGGTGTTCTGGGTGGTTGCTAGGGCGTTGCTAGGCAGTTGCTAGGGTGTTCTGGGTGGTTGCTTGGCGGTTGCTAGGCAGTTGCTATGGTATTCTGGGTGGTTGCTAGGGCGTTGCTAGGCAGTTGCTAGGGTGTTCTGGGTGGTTGCTAGGGTATTCTTGGTGGTTGCTAGGCAGTTGCTAGGTGGTTGCTAGGGTGTTCTGGGTGGTTGCTATGGTGTTGCGAGTGGATGCTAGGGCGTTGTTAGGCAGTTGCTAGGGTGTTCTGAGTGGTTGCTAAGCAGTTGCTAGGTGTTCTGGGTGGTTGCTAGGCAGTTGCTAGGGTGTTCTGGGTGGTTGCTAGGGTATTTTTGGTGGTGACTAGAGCTTTTCTAGATGTTGCTAGGGTGTTCAGGGTGGTTGCTAAGGTATTTTTTGTAGTTGCTATGGTGTTACTAGGTGGTTAGTAGATGGTTACTATTAGAGTTTTTATAGAGTTCTTAAAATATTTAATAACAAATGGCTTCAGTACGGCACGAGGCCTGTGGCCTCGTGCCTATAGCCGAATATGCACAAGCATGGAGCAATATCACAAGGCTACGAGTGTGATATTGCTTTAAAAAATGTAAAAACAATTTTTTTTAATTATTTATTGGTTTAGGGTGGTTGCTAGGGAGCTCTTAGTGGTTGCTAGGGTGCTGAAACTGGTTGTTAGAGTGTGGCTATGAAGAATTTAGGCCATGATGCAGGGGTGTCAGGCCCTTTGGAGTCTGTGTGTGTGAAAACGGCAGTTGGGATTCAAATATTTTTAGAACTCCCAATGTAAAGTCAATGGGACTTTTTTGGCCGCTTTTTCGCCCGCTGTGCGAACATCGTACACCCGATCGCTTAGAAAAGTCATAGCACACCTCTCCTTAATGAGCCAGTCGATTTGACACCTCACTCAGGGGTCTGAGACAAACGGTGCGGGGCGAGTTTCGCGCCAAACTTTGTCCAGAATAATAATAAGAAGAACTAGAATGTACATTTCCTGAAGAAAATGTGAAGTGGTGCTTGCAGTGGCAAAACTCGCCACTCGGTTGCTAGGGTGTTGTACATGTTTGCATTCGAGCCAACAACCATGTCTGTACGATGTTGTGGAGCTGAAATATGGCTTCTATATGTTGCAATATGGTTGCTAGGTGGCTCTAAATGGTTGCTAGGGTGTGAATACACAGTTACCATGGTGATATTTACAGGCTGTTTTACAAATGAAACTAATGAGCCAACCCCCATCTCTATACAATATTCTGATGCAGAGATGTACGTCTTGTAAAATGGTTGCTAGGGTACTCTATTTGGTTGCTATGGAGATGCTTGTCAGCTGCTAATGATGAAACTACAAAGGCTTCTTGTTAGCATGAATGATATAAACCAACTCCCATCTCTATACGATGTTCTGATGCAGAGATATACGTTTTGCTAAACGGTTGCTAGGGTACTCTATTTGGTTGCTAGCGAGTGGCTTGTCAGCTGCCAATCATGAAACTCCAAAGGCTTCTTGTCACTATGAATGATATAAACCAACTCCCATGCCTCTGCGACATTCAGAATGGAAGATATGCCTCTTTGGATTTTGGTTGCTAGGGTACTCTGTTTGGTTGCTAGGGAGTGGCTTGTCAGCTGTCAATGATGA